>NC_134415.1:12269598-12574416 GCF_030867145.1 Opisthocomus hoazin | reverse complement strand
CTTTATTTCACTGTTCAGCCACAGACTTCGCTTGGCCTGATACATTTGGTTCCTTGCTGCAGTTTAAGTAGTACCCAGCCAGAGAACACAGCTAAAGGTGCAGCCAGCTTGCCCTCTCCCTGTTACTGCACATCACTCCCTGCTCTCAGTGTGGTTACTGAGCCGGCAAGGGCGGCCAGGAACCACGTGGCCCGTGAGTCGCACAAGCAGATGCCAGCACTCCTGTGCCTGTGCCACAGGGATGCCACTTAGTGCTGATGTCCTTCAGACCGGGGGCTTGGATCCTAATCTCAAAAGCTTTCTAAAAGATGGGCATCCACACGTTACTGATACCTACAGTGCTGATACAGATTAGAGGGAAGTTTAGGTCGTGGGAGGATTAGATCACCCTCAAAAGGCAGCATGCCAAAGCAGGAATCCACACGACAGGAGAGATCAGACTAAGATCAAACCTCAGTTTAACATCAAGCAAATGAGAGCAGAGAGGTAAATAACCAGCTCTAAAACCTCATTCATGTTTCTGTGTGGCACCACATTTCCCACCAATACTGGCATTTCCCAGTTTCTGCTCAGTAGCTAACCATTTATGGCATCTTCTTTATTAGCTTCTGAATACACAAAACACTTTCTGGGTAACATTAGGCTTTTTACTCTGTCTCTCTGCACCTTTGTATTGACTGACAAGGCAAATTTTCCATGTTCCCATTCTGATTTAGAAACAGTCATCTTTTGGTGCAAATCTGATATAGATACTGGTAATTGCACATGATGTAAAACAGCCAAGCCCCATTTTTATTATAAGCATGGGGCAGCCAGGGGAGGTCCTGCCTGGGTAAGCTAGTACACCTGAGTTTTAATTGACCTGCCCCCCACAGATATAAAGCAAACCAGCTTTCCCATATCACAAAGCAATTCTGAGGACCCACTCAGCCCTCTGTTACAAAAACACGCACACGCATTCTGCAGGGCCAGGACAGACTCTTTCAACCAGCACGCAGAGCCCCCAGCTAACACATTTCTGACTAGGCACCTTCTGCAGAGCAGACAGAATTATACTGCCAGCAATCTGCTAATATGAGGCTGATATTAACTGAAAGGAACAGCCACTCAGTCTTTTTACAGTGACACAATATCCTCATATTAAAAATGCTGTACTACCGAAGTTTGGCCTACATCTCTTACGTATTTTGTTTCTACAGTATGGGTGTCATTTTTCAGGCTATATGCAGCTCTTCAGTAATGCAGCTTCACAATGGAATACATTTGGAAATGGGAAAAAATGACATTTAATAAGCATCTTTATACAGACCCTACAACCCAGTGCTGCTTACAGCTGGGCAAATTACACCAGCTTATCTGATTTTAGAAACAGAGCAGGCCTAGCTGATACTCGGGTGGGAAGTAACCTGGGAATCCAAGGTACTGAAAAAATAATAAAACCCACACACACTGCTGAATATTGGGCAACCACTGAACACCTGATGAATAGGAATTAAAACTGAAATTGTCTGGGTGCAAAGGCATATTTAGCTACAGGGAGATGAGCATTGCACTCTCAGACATGTTACAACCTAAGTCTGCCATCTTTGCCACACTGGAGCAGAAGAAGCAGCATTAAGGAGCAGAAGGGTGACCCACAGCAATGTTAAGAATCAAGATTCTACTCATCTTCAGGTCTTTATGGACAGATGGCATGGTTAGAAAAGGCAGAAAGCTAAAATTGCTGTCCCCTACTTTTCTTCAAATATGGCACCAGGGCAACCTGAATAGTGCTGAGAAGAGTAAAGAAAAGGTACTACAAGTCAGAAAGCAGCAATCTGCACCACTTTCCTAAGGGACAAGTTTTACTGCCAGCTCAGCAGCCCAAGATCTCGCATCCCCTGTGCTTACTTGCAGAACTCCCCTCTACTACTGAGCAGCATGGCACCTGCAACCCTGGGCCCTTCCCCAGCAGAGCTCAGCTACCCTAAAAAACAGAGGATGGAGGTGGGGACGCACACCACTGCTACAGCTGAACACAATGAACCCTCCAACTCTTTGCCTGAAAAGTTAGTTGAGTTTGGCCATAATGGTAGCTCTGCTAGTTGAGTACTTGATACATAGCCTCACACACTTAAAAACCAGAAGTTAAAATAAAGTTATAAAAACACACTCTTTCAAGCAGCCTATGTGTCCACTCTGCCTGTGAACTTCTTCCCATACTCTCGTCAAGTTGCTCCACTGCCCTGCTTTCTTAGCAGTACCACATAGTTACCGCTAGCTAAAATGCAGCATCCAGTAGTACACCAGGGTAAGAAAACATGCCTGTTTTATGGGATTTGCAGAGTTAGGTTGCAGTCTAAATAAAATACAGCAAAGTTAGGTGAAGATAGACTGCCTCTGGTACATAAGACGATGAAGGAAAAGTGTTGCCAAGTAGGCTACTACATTTATACCCAGCTGCAGCTCAACTGAAATCCTGAAATGGATAAGGAAAATTGAGGCAGTTTATATACAGAATTGTAAAAAGCACTATGAATAGGGCTTTGATGACTTGCTGCTGGAACAGAGTGACTGCCCATGTTTGTATGTGGCTTTAAAGACGTAAGTCTCTAGGTGCCAAAAATAAGAGAGAAGTATGGAAGAAGGCACAAAAAAGAAGCAGAGGAAAAATAGTTCTCACTGGAAAAATATCTCTACTCACATCAGCCTCTCTTCTTATTGCACCTCTTCAAGTCATTCCTCTTGGCTTCAGCAATACCTACCACAGTGGGCTGAGAGCCAGCCAAATTGTTCACAAACTCCAGCTTGATGTGACGATAATGACAGCAAAAATTTGGGGAAAGGGTGGGAGGGAAGGGGGGATAAAAACAGAAACTCATCAGCCTGGTCTATATTATTCATCACTAAAAACCGATTTGTTTCCAAGTTGTCTTCTCCTGCAGTGGTAGAGACTCAGCACCTGACTTTGGAAGCACGAAGACATTTCTGTAGAGCAATCAGGCACCCTCTCTGCAGTGAGCCCTCAGGAATTAGATCTGAGAAAGGTGCACTAAGCCTGGTAGATGGTCTTTAGTTTGTCCTCCCTGACTGGGCAGAGAAGCAGTCTAACAGGGGTGTTTTCAGGCACAAAAAGGAAGTGTTCTTGCTCCTAGTAATCCTGTTAAAAGGAGTCACTGTGTCAATTTTCCTTTTTTGTTTTGTCTCTTTTTTAAGAAGTTAGCATAGTAATTATCTTACAGAGTACAAAAGACATTATAATAAAGAAACCTCAAAATGTGCGGGTTGGGGGGAGACTAAAAACCCTCGGTCTTTGGTGCCAAGCTGCTTTCATGCCTGGTTGTTATGCCTGGCACACAGCCAAAAAGAGGAGTTTTTCTTGCTGGTGGCGGTGTTTTTTGGGAGGTTGGGTTATTTCTTTTGCTGTGAAAACTGAGCAAACAGCACAGCCAAGCAACACATTGCGTCCTGCAGTTCAATAGGCTGCTAGTTACATTGAACACCACATACCCAGGCAGACAATACAGAGCTATAAATCCCACTTAAATTCTAGGTGCATTATCTGTGACAGGTCACTTCTCTCTGATGTTGTCCTATTCTATATCCCGAGTGCAAGGCTGCAATGCCCGCAATTTTTCTGTCGGCCCTCAGGTGGGGTTTATTCTCCCCCTCTCTCTTCCACCTACACTAAACCATCTGTGCTAGAACGAAATGGCTCCCTGCCTCTGATAGATAGCATTTATGGCTGCCCCTGGAATGCACTAGTTGTACCAAAGGGATGCCATTTCAGCATCTCCATCCCTTACAATTTTATTAGCATCTGGCAGCTACAGCTACTGACTGTCTCTCAAGTGGGAGGGAAAACGGGTACAGAAACACGCCTCCGAAACAGAAAGATTAGCTGTAAAATGGTGGCGTTTGGGGGGGATTTAACTGAAAGCCAGCCTCCAAGGTTTCTTCTTGTAAACTTCACTGGCAAAAGACTTTCACTTTAAGAAACAGCAGTGAAAATTGCCATCAACTCTGAGGTACGTAGGTACTTTGCAAGCAGCACCGAGAGTTCACAGAATCCATTTTCTACCACATGCAGAACCCAGCCTGGCCACCTGTGGACGTGCCTCGGCCTCAGCAGGCAGGGGGTCTTGCCCCAGCTCTAGACAATAGGCAGCTGTGAAATCATTGGGAAAAGTCAACAAGATTCCCACAGTTAGTTAAGCTGCAATTTCATTCCCCCCACCACCATTCTGCATACATCTCAGCACTCAGCCATAGCTCCTTTAAAATTGTGCTTACATTTCTGCTTTACGTGTTCTGGTCTGGCCTTTTGACTTCTTTCATAATCATAAATATCTGAGAATCACCCTTGTCCCAACGCAGAACAACACAGCAAATACAAGACAGTGATAAAATTCACATTGATGCCAATGACCAAAGAGTTCAATCAGCAGTGGAATTCTCACCTTACTTGTCTTCTAATGCAATACACACCCTTTTTGAAATCTCTTCTTCCACAGCTTTCTGCTGATAGCGAGTTTCTGCAATCAATATCTATAAGGCACCCAGCAAAAAAAGCCTATCCAACACTTCTCCATGCACGACATGCACTTGGAGGACAAATGCAGAAGAGCAGAGCTTGCAAGCCCAATTACAGAGCAATAGGTTCCACAGCGAATGCCATTGCCAACACTGCAAAGTTTCAGACACCAAAACCTGGCCTGCTACTCTAGAGAGTGTATTTGTGCCAATGCTAATTGGATGAAATGAGAATATCTCTGCAGAAATTGAAGAGTCAGGGTTTCTTTTAATGACATGCATCTGCAAGACAATATTTTGCTTCTGTTTTCTGTGCACCCAACCCCACCGCCCCCCCACAGTCTGGATGTTTGTATAAGGCATAGGTAACAGAGATGCTGTTTCCTACCATCATACTCTCATGCAGAATACCACTGTCTGAACACCAAGCAATACACTTTGTTGGTCACTTGCTCAGGAAGAAGAAAAGTTTTAACTCCTCATACAAAATGGCTCTAAAAGTGCACTCTCTAAGTCTGGTAGTGGGAACTCCGCTTCACTCAGGCTAGGCGACTTGAACCTATGGTTGTTACGAACATACTTACCCGAATACCCTGACAACACGTTTTATTCTCTAGGATCTCCTCTCATTTTCCCCACATGTTGCACCTCAGACTCCAGGAGAATGTTTTCCCCATGGACGTTGTGCAAACACTTCCCACAGCAAGTTTGCTCTGACGATGGCCCTATCCCATAAACAGTTTGCTCAAAAAAAAAAAAAAAACAAAAAACTTGAGACTTCTGACTATATGGGGAAAGGAGGAAGGAAATCAGCAGTGCCCAGGTAGTCAGGGGCCAGATGGGTTGTGCATGAGCAGTTTGCCAGAGCGAGGACCTACACACTATTGCACTGGCAAAGCTCTTTGCAATGGCAATGTTCACACGGAGAACATTTACATGCAAACAGCATTTGTGGGATGTCTTTCATATCTAATCTTCTCTAAGACTTCTATTCTTATTCTGTCTTAGCAAGATGCAATTTTATTTTGAATATTTAAGATGCAAACAATCGCTGATTGGATACTACTTTTTTTTTTTCCCATCCCTCTCATAAGTTTATTCTAAAACAAGAAAACTCAGCTAACCTGATGGAAAAGAACATCATAACAGGATTTGATCTCACTTCCTTTGATACATGAAACAAAAACAGTTACTCCAAGAGACTTTGAGAAACACTTATGGAAAATTATAGGTGATGAATAACCCACAGGAAAACTCATTTTGTTCCCTGAATGCAGTACTGAAAATTAAAATAATAGAAAAGAAAGGCTACTAGATCAAATCACATTTTGGTTCCTACCAAAAGCTATATTCATTCCAGTTCCCATGACACTTTCCATCTGTTTGCTCCAAGCTTTGCTTTATCAAGGAAGAAAAAAAAGTCTGATGAATCCATAAGCAGAGTAGATACTTTAATTGGTTTTGCTCAAGCCATAAGTATTTCCATTACAAATTCAAAGAACAAATCCCATTTGCCTGGCTCACAAACACTGTCCTGCTGTTCTCCCTTTGACTAGCCACACGAACAAAGAAAACACTTTTCTAAGAGGAATACAAAATTGGTATTTCTTTCTTGTTTTGTCATATTTTTTAAACGTAATGAAGAGCCAAAGCAGTGCCCACTTCAATACCCCAGCTCCCTTCAATGAGAAGCACAAGGCAGCCACCATTGAGAAACAGAGAGCAAGGAGCCGAGGCCCATTCCACATCCTATTCTTTGGAAGAAATGGATCAATCAGCCTGCTGGGACAGCAGGGCTTTACTAAAAGCAGTATCAACTGCAGGACAAGTCTGTTTTTGTCTCCCTGTCAAGAATTCCTCTGTCAATAGATTTAAATGAAACGAAAATCTAGTTCTAAATTAGAAAAAAATAAGTGTTTTATGTATGTTGCACGCTAGTGGATGTGTTGCACACGCTTCCAGTGTATCTGCCCATATTAAATAATCAGGTGAAGGACTGTGCAACAAAATTTCCACTACAAGAGAACAAAAATCTGAGACAAACCCGATCTGTTTGAGGCATATATCATTTGCTTTTAACTGATCCAATATACCATCCTGACAAAGTCATCTGTTGCCAAGCTTGTGCTGAAGACTTCAGGGATCACCTTCATCACAGCAGTTAACGGCTCAAATAAATCTTGTGGTGGAACTCCCAGGAATATTTTTTTTTTTTTTAACTCCATATGAGAAGAAACAGAAAACACAGCAATTCAAGGCTTCTAAAAGGCTTTCACTGGACAGTCCATGGCTTACTGGAAGGATCTTGAAGATACAGTCCCTACTGGTTCCTGTTGCACGAAGTTTGTATCTCTCCAAGCCATAATTCTGTAACAGCCCAGAGATGATGGGAACCACAGATTGACACAAGATGAGCACATTGTGTGTGTGGCTTTCTCTTAATCTGAATAGCAGCTGGACACAGTGCTGCAGAACCGCACTGCTCCCCTCTAACCACTAATAAGCACACTGTGAGCCACAGCTCAGGAACCACTGGCAAATTTAAACCTAACAACAGCAAAAGAAAAGAAGAATTTGTTAACATTATCCTGTCATGCTAAGCATGCTCCATATGTTTAAGATCTCCTGTGATCTTAAGACAACGAACTAAAACACTGTATAGACCTGCATAAAAATAATAAACTCAGCTTAGCAGAACCATTTTGTGTGTGTGTATAGTTGAGAGAAGGCAACCTATCTAGCAACATAAAAATCAGGCAACCAGCTCAAGGTAACATTTCTTTGGCTACCTTAGATTATGCTGTGCCCACATGTCCTGACACTACTGATGCCTCCATTCCCATCATCCCCAGTGCAGATCTTAACTAGTATTGTGCAAAACTATCACAACAAAACCCAAAGCTAAAAGGAACCGTAAGGTGCAGAGACAAGTTTAAACTATGGAACTAAACTGGCTTTGCTCAAGCCATTGCAGTTCCATGAAGAGTCTGAAGTAAAAGCCATCCTTTTTGAGTAAGTGTACTTTTAGGATTTTAGTGTCATTTTCGTTTTATCACAAACCTGAACAAACTGTGTTTGTGAGCACCAGACAGATGGACATTTTACCAGGCCTCCATCTCCCCTTGCTTGAAGTTCTGGCTGCAGTAAACAGACCACAGTACCATTTTCTTCAAGCAAAACAAAAGCAGAATGCTATTAAAAGAACAGAAGAGTCAGAGCCCTCGATCTGCTCTGCCTTCAGAGAAAAACTTTGTTTCCCAGTTTCACGGGCAGTCCTGCCTGACACCCTACTGCCAAGTTACAGAAGTAGAGCATACACTTCTACATCCAGTTTCCATTTCAGAGGAAACCACAAAACCTCAGACACACATACATGAACACCAGGGCTATCTAGTTTTACCTGAGTCTTGATTTTGTTCTGAGGGTTTATACACAGTAAGTAAAATCTCACAAAAATAAACCTAAGAAAAGGCACACTAGCCACTACTATGCAGTTTTAAAGTGAAAGGCAGCAGCCTGAAAAAAACCAAGAGATATATCCCTTTAAGGAAAGTTGTTTACAAGATATACCTTTAAAAATAATTTGTAACAAGCTATTTTAGTTTTAAAAACTAAAAATCCAGGAACCTAATTTTCAAACTAGAGTGGGCAAATTCTCCGATAACACGTAAAATGGCAAACCTCCAGACTGGCATTCTTTAACAAAGCACAGTTAATCTCATTATTCTTATTAATAATTTAAGATCTAAACTGGTTACATCCATCTTCTTTCCTAGACCTAATTAAAGTCAGAGCTAAAAGGACTGTCAGGAGAGCAAAGATCTCCAGTTACCACTACAATTCAAGTGTATTCTGACAGCGTTTCTCACTTTAGAACTTCATTCTCTCAGAAAAGCAGTACTGAAGTGAAAGCTGTTACTCCTAAATTCCAGTACTAACAATCATTTGCTGTCTGTGATTACGTTCAGCCCTCTCGGAGAACTCACAGCTTGTAGAATACTTCCACAGAAAGATGCTACAAGCCAGAAATCAGGATGAAGAACGTTGCACGCTTGGCTGCATGATTTATGCTTAAAGTTTTTCACACCACCGCCCACCAACTTGTAGTTTCATTGAAGGCTTTTTACTTCCCATGCAAGCTGTCTGTTGGTGGTCATAGTACCAGCCACCAATCTAAACACAACATCTCCAACCTCTTCTGCAGAGACTTATTCTGAGAAGGATAAGCTATCTCAGCTGGTTGACAACTTAATACGAAAGATAAGAAATCTTAAAGATGGGGCACAGAAACAGCATTTAAACCAATGCTAGTTCAAACAGCTGCAGCATACACTGGATGGCATCTTCTTCTCTGACTCGAACACAGGCAAAGCCCGGGACAACCTGAAATGATTTGTGACTAAGGCTGTGGTGACTTGGTTACAAGACAAGTAAGAGCAGTGAATATAAACAAGAAGTTAAGAGAAGTTTCAGAACATCTTCAAAGGAAATACAGATTTAGTCACAGCCCTGTTCAGTTTTCTGCAAAACAGAGCAATCTTGATTTGTCCGTCCACACAGGCACACACTCCCCTCACCACACACTGACATCTTTCCAAACACCAGTGGTCTTACTCAGATGCAGTTTCCAGTTAAACAAAATCCCTTAGCCAACCACAAGAGTATACATAGGCAGCAGATTTACTCTCTCATTTATGCAATGTTTACTTTATTACAGTGAGAAGCAAAGTTTGGCCCTTGGAGTTTCAAAGAAATTTTTTTTTCAGCCTAGAAAAATAAGGAACATCTAACTAGTGCTGACTGGCAATGAGTGCAGTATTAGGAAACAGGTATTTAATAGATCAAATACGATATTGCATCAACAAGTTTCATCCAGATAATAATCTCTAGACAATTTTCTCTTATTAATTCAAGCCAAGACACTAATTCACAACAGATATAATTTGACAAATCTAATTCACATTTTTCTAGCGTATATGAACTATGATTTTCTTTTAGAATTTATACCATAGTGCTTTGTCAAGATTCTTACTCCACTGAATAATCACAGTGTGTTGACTATATTTGACGTGCAGCGACTCTAATTCTGTCCCACGCTGGGTAACAAAGATTGGCTAGAAAAATCACTTGAAATAGCTTCTGGTGTCTGACTGCACTGATTTTTAAAGCATTTACAGCACGAGCAATCATGCTTAGCAATTAAAATAGGATTTCTGAGAACTACTATGGATGTGATTTTCAAATTAAAGTTGCACTTAAGTAGAGAGCACATTTACTGGATTATTTCAGTGTCCAGAGACAAGGAAACATCAATTATCATGAGAATAGTTAAGAGTAAGTTGATTTCAAGTTTTGGCTGCACACGTGTGAGGAAATACAACTGAGGAAGCGGGGAGATCTCTGCATATTTATCTGTCTCTAATTTTAACTGATACTTACTTTTTCAGAGCTTTCGGGGGGAAAGAGACATTTCCTACAGAGAGAAAATCCAAATTCTTTCCATGTTCTTTCAAACTATTCACATAAAGTAATATCCAGTGAAACTATAAATACATACCACTGTACTGAAGTAAGACGAAGAAGCAGAATTCTTAATATCACCTGCTGAAACATCAAGATTCAGGATCAAAACCTAAGTGAGCTGAAGTGGCAAAACATTGTTAGAAGCTTTACCACCACTCCACTCCTTCCCAGTGGAACCTACCTCAGGCTCCTTGGTACCACATGACCTGACCAAAGGCTTCGTGTAGGAAAGGGTCTGAAGTTGGTTAGCTGTCATGCTTTCTGTTGTCCTCCTCTGGAGGAAAATCCTCAACCAAGCCTTCCCAGTAGTACTCCAGTTCTTGATTAGATTTCTCTCAAACTTTGATCACTACCTCTGATAATAATACAGAGGACCAGTACTGTAAACTCCATTAACTGCTTAGTTATAATTTCAGATCTAAAGGAATTTGAGTTCAGTTGACTGATTTTACTACTTTGAATGGCTGCTCACTTACTTACAAGTATGCACCTAAAGGGAATGCAGGCGTAAGTCCAAAGCAGATCGTCTTTACCTGACAAGGCTGCTTTGCTCTCTAAGATACGTACTATGGGAGACAACAGCAGGAGAAAACATACTCCAACAGAAAAGTGTAGTATCCCCATTAAAAGCTTAACATCAAAATGTATCACAGCAAAGACACACATGTTAACTGGAGACTACAGTCTTTAACTCTAGACAGAATAGTTCCTGGAAGCCCTAATCCTACAGAAAACTGAATTTATCAAATTAGCAGAAACTGTCGTTGCTCAGATTTGGATTATAGTAAGTAGAATGGCAAATAACCTAGTGATGAGGTACCCAAAAGAGGGAGAAATAGCGAAACAAAATTAAAATTCACGTTTTGAAAATGTGAATATTTGTCAGTAAACGAAGGGAGTATTCTGGCAGCTGAGTCAGAACATTACTCCAAGGTGCTGAGAAGAAAAAGAAATAATCCCCTCAATTCAAAGATACCTACAAGTCATCTGTAGGAGCTGAGAACCAATGTTAAAGTCTAAAACCACATAGCTAGAAACTGGCATAGCTGCTGCTGCTCTAAAAAAAAAAAAAAATTAACTACTATATTACATTATTCCTGAGAAATCCAGTTAGAGCTGGGAGTCTCCCAAAAGAGACTAGTTAAAATGACTGGGCTCCACTGTCCTTCCCAAGATAGAGAGGTTTATGAGAAGTCTCCTTTGCTGCTTATCTCCCCATTACTCTTCCACCTTCTAAGGCTGACAATCATGCTCCGTTCTGGTGGGACACCCTAGGAACATACACTAGGAAAAGGTACAAAAGCAGTAACAGCAGCTTCACACCCTGACCCTCCCTCTACTGAAATCACTCCAAAAAAACAGCCACTTGCTTCCCTGGGGACATGTTTGAAAACAAAAAGTTTCTTATTTTTCCAAGTGTCCAGTATCTCCATTTGGGCATTCTTCATGCATGTGTCAATAGTACAGTGCAGTCCTATTCCCTGTAATTCATCAACTCCTAAGACTTTTAGCAGGACCATTACAATCACAATCCAACACAATAGTTGCTCTCTGTGCTGCAGCAGCCCTTAGCACAGCAGCTATACTACAACAGAAAGTATTCTTGGGTGTTTCTATAGAAATAGCTGAATGTAGCAGACCTACGCTGAGAACCATCCCAGGCAGATGATGCATTACTCTGCAAGAAGCCCCAAAAGGCACAAACAAAGTAGAAGGAATAAAATAAACAAGATTTTCTGTGACCCTAAGGATGGGATTATAACATATTTTTTTTTAAAGCTTGAGCAGAAAGCCTTTCTAAATTACATTACTTGGATTTTATTGTATTATCTTCATGGCACAGTTATTACACATTAAAGGTAATGACTCTCTTCTGCCAGTAACCTAATATTGAACATGATTGATAACCCCTACCCGAGCTTTAGCGAACACTGAATTTCCTAAATGGAAGGAGGGAACAGAGTCGGATGAGGTGAATAGGGAATAGCTTGAGTGGATTATGTGTATGCATATGAAAAACCCATGGCTAGGTTTTCGCTAGAACACAGTGTTTTCTTGAAAATACCCACTAATGGCAAACAAAGAGGGAAAAAATCCCCAGATCTCCCATTTGTAGGTAATTCTGTTCAGACTAGATATATATTTTGTTGTTGTTGTTCATTATAGAGCAGACTCATTTCTTTGTGAAACAGAACAAGTGTTGTTTGTGGGTTTGAGGGTTTTTTGTTTGTTTGTTTGTTTTAATGTAAGTTTGACCAGAGACCAAATAATCCTTAAAAGGCACTGCAGAACCAGTTCATAGACTTCTAATCATGAACGCAGAGCAAGCCACTGACAAGAAACAGCCTCTGATGTAACAAAAGCCAAGTACATCAGTGTTTCTAGCTGCTGTCAAACTTCTCTGGCAAAGTTGTCCTGTGGTTCATAAAGCTATTTTATTCATTCAAGCACTCGCATTGTTAACTCTCTCCTCAAAAAAAAAAAAGTCCCCTAAACACACTAAGTCAGTAGGGACACTTTTACCCAGCAGAACTTGACTGTCTAGGTTCTGGGAAGCGCATTTTTCCCTTCATGCAGGAGGGGAGGACATGCTCCTCTCCTCTCTGCCCAGCAGAGCAGGCCAGGGAAGCAGGACAAGGAAGACTGCCTGGAGATGATTCCTGAGGAGGACCCACCAGTGGCTGCTCACCCCTCCCAAGATCTCAGCAGGCTCTGGGAGGGCAGCAGGGAGGCTGCAGGGGAGAACAGCTTTTGTCAGGGCTTGCATGGGGCTAACGTGGTGACGCTGCCAGGAGGTGGTTGGAGCTGTTTCAGAGTCACTGTACCAAACTTCCACACAAAACAACACTATCCCCACCCCTTCTCCTCACACACACACACACACTGATAAACAGGAAAATTTTAAAGATATTTTTAAAACTTAAAGTGTCATATTATGGATGTAGGTATTTCATGGTGTCAGCCTTTTGATTTTTGAAGACTTGGTGAATTTTGCACTTGTCGTCATGACATCAAACTGCGGAAAGATTCTGTCTACTTTAAAACTTCTTCCAGTCACAATTTCCCGAGATAAGCCTCCATCAATAATAGCCCAGAATATTCCTCTTATTGCAAAACTGAAGGAATTATTTCTCCTTTATTCTTAAATTTCTGGCAGCTACAAGTTAGGGCCTCTGAAATATGACATAGGATATTTTCCACATTCAGGAATTTATAAACAGAACAAGCTCGTGTATTCAAATACTAAAGAAGGGAAACAATGAAAGATAAAAACAAACGCAAAAGCAACCACTGCAAACTATGAAGAAGGAAATAAGTCATTGGTGCAACAGCTCTTGACATTATTTGTTCTCTCATTCATGTTACAAGGGAAGGACACTGCAAGAGTGATTAAACAACAACGTATGTTGTTGACCTTCATACATGACCTTCAATAACAGTGTCGGGGAAGAAGTTTTATCCCATGCAAGCTCTGTTGATTGTCCATTTTCACAGGCATTGTCTCCTGTCTGTCTTCTAACACAGGAGTTTAACTCTGCATCTGTGCTGTGCCGATGGTCTGTTACCACACATGATGCCCTCTAAAACAGAGCAGGGTTTTTTCTAAAGTGTTCTCAAACTTCAGAGCAGGAGTCCTCCATTTTGGTTTTTTTTTAAACCACATCCAGAATGCTTACTGACTTCAAAACTTCGTATTCACATCCTAATACGTACATCAGAGGAAGTCTGAGGTCGAAAGTCTGAAATGCCGAATGCTCTGGGCTTACCTACAGCAGCTCCTAAGCAGACAAGTACTTACCAGTGCAAGCAGACTCAGTGAAATCAGTATAGCATGAAGCGTGCAAGAGATACCACAAAAGATACAGTGTGCTGTTTACCCGAAAGACTAAATGGAACTTTAAAAAGCAGTATTGGGGAGTGAGTAGAACAAACTAAGAATGTTACCCCATGATGAAATTAACTTGGGTGACTGAGAAGCTGTCTGTATAAGTGATATGAAGAGCGCTGCACTAAAATTTACACACAAAGATTGAATTGCAGACTGTGGCAGTAGGTTAAAAAATTACAGGACTACAATTCAGTAATACTTCATTCTTTGTTGTTTGTTTTCCCTTGAACTGCTTTTAGAATCATTTTTCCTGACACCACCTTGCTTTTCAAATTTGAATAATCTCACTTTTCTTCTAAACTGTCTTTCTGAGCTTCTGTTCCGATGCATCAAGAGCAATGCATGAGCACACTAAGCAATTTGGCCAAACCACATTCTTGCCACTCAAGTTATAAACAAATATATTCGCGTGTTAAGTTTCCCAGACTTTATTTTCTACCGACACTGGTTTTAATGTGGTAAAACTCTTCACTTCCTTAAACTTTGTTTCTTCCAGCTTCCCTATCTGTTAGCTCAAAAATAGCCAAAGACTACAGTGAAGAACAAAGTAACTCCCAGCTTGCCTTCTTATCCGAGGAGCAAGGAAGTAGCACTATATCTTCATATATACTATTAAAATGGAAAAAGACTAAGCAGCAGCCCATAGTAACAGGGAAATCTAAACTAACGTCTAATACTCTGCTAGAAATCAATCTATAATTAATAATTAATGTGCAGTAATAAAAAACATTTCATAGTTAAAAGACAAGCAACAAAAAAAATCAAAACAGCAAAACAAAGAACCCACCTCCACTTCAAGCTGGTTCTGCTCCATGAGAAATCTAAGCAGTACGCAGCCACTAAATAAGAACTGTTCTTGAGCACAGCGCATTCCCAGTAAGGGAGAAACAGAGGAAGTGGCAGGAGTTACATACAGTGGAATTATTTGTCCCCACTTCAGCCACAAACAACTAACCAACAAGAGCCTGCAGTGACCAATGCTGGACACTCAATCAGCTATTGAACTTCACAAGTTATTTCTGCTCCTAGATCTATTACGAGACTTTGGCTCTAAAGCAATAGGTATGGGCTTGCAATCTCCAAAGAGTAAATTTAATTTAGTATGACACATACTTCATTAAGGATAAGGACTCTTGTAACTTTTTAAGTAATACAGTGCATTATAAGTGACTTGTAATTTTGGGGAAGAAAAAAAAAGGACACTTGATTGTAAAACTAACCGAAAGGCTACCAAAACTAACTTACCTCTCTAGCTTTCGTTTTCCAAAATAATTCAGCAAATGCCTCCTTATCATACACAGGCAGTGTGTTTGTAGGCAACTCAAAGTGAGTCGTTTAGCTCTCAGACTAAACCAGAGGTGATGAATGATAAGAAAGATTTTTGGAAAGTGGTAAATTTGTCTTTTTGACAGCTGACTTAAGACAGGGGTCATTGAAGTCTCTCTCAATCCTACAAATTAGCCTTACCTCCTCAGACACAAGATTTCAAGGTTAAATCTACCAAAGCCATTATAACAACAACTCTGTAGAATCTTTTGCTGAGGTTTTAGTAAGTATTTTTTTCTGCCATGCACATGGAGCACATCTATAGGCACCTCTGCCAAGAATGACTTTGACTGGATTCTCATGGTAGGGTGCCCTCCCCCAGGCTCGCTACCCCAACCAGGGGACTGCAGACACATCCTAGTCAGCCGAACCTATTTCCTATGAAACTCTGCTCCCAAAAACCAGTTTGGAGGCCCAGTCAAGCTACCCACACCAATGTCAAGTGAAACTAAGATTCATACAAACGCTCAGAATGGAACTCGCCTGGTACACGCCACAGAAGGATTCAGAGCTTGGAAGCAGAAGTCACAGCAACCTGGGAAAGCACAAACCAGGGGACACTGTGGGTCCCTGCAATAAAGTCACTTGTGGACCATCCTGTTTAGGACAAGAAACCACCAATAAATAGTTCAAAGACTTCGAACCACTAAAGCAGGAATCCAACCTTGCCAAACGTTTCCAGGTATGATCAAAAAACTCCAAGAGACCCTGAAACCATCAGTTAAGTAATTTTTTTTTTCACGTTTAATATTTTGTTGTATCCAGATTTTTATCCACACAGAGGACACCGTGTTATCACAAATTACTGGAGAAGGGGGGAAGGTGCTAAAGGGTAGGCCTAAAGTGACCACAAATCAGCTCTCCTGTGGTCTCTTCATGGGAGTACCTCACACTGCTGGGCTTAACTCAAACCCTATCTGCATTTCTCACCAGACAGATGCATGGGTAAGAACATGTGCAAAATCACTGTGGACCAGGTGACATGTAATAACTTCTTAACATGCCAAAGACTTTGGGATCAGCTTGGATCACTAATATTAAGATATTGAACTGAAAGCTTTCTACAAGAAAAAGCAAGGAATCTTAACTCGTACACTGAGGTTTTGCCTAGGGGACAGTTTTCTTCTGCACAAAGTGTTCAAATGATCTATTGTGTGGGCTAGGAGCCAAAGCAATTGAATCATAATGTAGAAGAAAACTCATTTCTAAACAGAAAATATCTTACTAGTTTGGAGGATTCTGTTTCCTCTTGTCAAACAAAGGTTTTACTATACTAAGAGGTGGTACCCAGAGTTTAAAGCAAAGATGCAGAACAGCTTTCTGAGTGATAAGAAACTACTACAAGATGCAGTTTCTTGTACATGATCTTCAGAGGACCTACACCTCTGTCTCTCACCATGCTGGTGCTGGCAGCTCCTTGCTGGTTACCTCCAATGAAAATAGGACAAGCCACAAGGGTATGTTTCAAACCCAAACTCTGCTCAGTCCTTTAATACAGATTCCCCATTAAAACCATCAGCATACAGACACCCAAAATCCACCAGTTTTCAGAGAATTATATGCCTAAATACCTTTCTGGATCCATTATAACAAGCTTGAGCAGACTTAGCATTTCAGCTGCTGGAGACCCTTCCTTGCACATGCTCAATTCATTACATATGAGCTTCTCCCTTGGCAGAGACAACATGCTCCATCAGAATTTCTCTCTTTCTATGAGGAACAGGATGCTGCTTCTTCCAAAGAAGTCAAAGTAAGTGCTATAATTTAATAGTATTTTCAAAGAAGCATCCAGTAGACATACATCTTTTCACACTTTGTGACCAGAACTTCTCAAAAACTTCCTTTGAATATTTAAATGAGGTTTTCCATGCTACTTGCTATCTCTTCTCCTGTTCCAGCTCACTGGTTACAATAATGGGTACAGCATTATAACAGCACATTTATAGAATCATAGAATAGTTTGGGTTGGAGGTGACCTTTAAAGCTCATCTAGTCCAATCCCTCTGCAATGAGCAGGGACATCTTCAACCAGATCAGGTCTCAACTCAGCCATGCCAGTCTCTTGCCTTCCTTGCCTGATTTCTTACACCTGGGGATTGAGAGCTCTTGTGCTCTATGGAAAGCATCCTTAAAGATCTGCCTCTGCCACCTCTGTCCCACTCCCTTGTTCCTGAGGGCAGTTTCCCAGGGGATCCCATTGACTAATTCCTTGAAGAGCTGGAATTTTGCTTTTCTAAAATTCAGAGTCTTGACTTGACTCTTCACCTGATGAATATCGCTGAGGACTGTGAACTCCAGCAGTTTGTGATCACTGCAGCCCAGGCTGCCTCCAATCTTGACATCACCAATTAGCTCCCTTGCGTTGGTAACCAACAGGTCCAGTATCGCATCCCTTTGGGTAGGACTGTCTGTTACCTGGCTTAAGAAGTCATCCTCAATGCATTCCAGGAGTCTCCTGGATTGCCTATAGCTCACCGTGCTACTTTTCCAGAAAATGTCGGGGTGGTTGAAGTCCCCTAGCAGGACGAGAGCCTGCAAGCACGATGCCTTCTGTGACTCTAGTAAGAAGGCTTCATCAATAGTCTCCCCTTGATCAGGCGGCCTGCAGTAGACACGAACCACAAGGTTCTCTTTGTTGTCTCAGTCTCTGATTCATAAGCTTTCAACCTGCTCGTGTCTATTCTTCAGAGACAGCTCTTCATGCTCTATCCATTTCTTGATGCAGAAGTCAACACCTCCACCCCTTCTTCCTCACCTGTCCCTTCTGAACAGCCAGTAGCCATCAATAGTCACACTCCAGTCATCGGATTCATCCCACCAAGTTTCAGTAGTGCCAACTAGGTCATAGCTTTCTAGCAGCACGGTGGCTTCCAGCTTCTCCTATTTGTTGGCCATGTTGCATGCATTGGTGTAGGTGCAGTTCAGCTGGGCATTCAGCCATGTGACCTTCTTACAGGAACAGCCCTTAATTCCTTTGAGGTATTTCAACAGTGTTTTCCTGTTGGCTTCTATTACCTTAGGAGCCCCTGGCTCACCTCCGTAAGACTTCAAGTGTACTGCAGTGTAGCCAGCACGTCTCAGAGCAACAGGCTGAGGGCCCTCACTAGCACCCTATCCCTCTAACCTTGGTGTGTCATCCCACAGCTCGTCACAGGCAAGACTGACATTATCCCCCTCCCCCTTTAAGTCTAGTATAAAGCTCTGTCAATGACCCCCACTAGCTTGTGAGTGAAGACCCTCTTCCCCCTTTGAGAAAGGTGAATCCCATGTGATGCCAGCAAGCCTGGTGCCATGTAGGCCATCCCATTATCAAAAAAAACCAAAATTGTGGCCGTGATATGAGCCACGGAGCCATGTATTAACAGACTGGGCCCACCTGTTTCTTCCAGTGTCACTCCCTGCAACCAGAAGGAGGGAGGAAAAAGTAACCTGTGCTCTGGATTCCCTTACCAACCATCCCAAGGCCCTGAAGTCTCTTTCAATTGCCCTTTGACTATTCATTGCAACCTCATTGTCACCCACATGGAAGAGCAGTAATGGGTAATAGTCCGAGGGCCACACCAGGCTAGGAAGTTTCCTAGTGATGTCCTTAACCTGGGCCCCAGGGAGGCAGCAGACTCCCCTAAAAGGAGGGTCTGTCCAGCATATTGGACCCTCTGTTCCCCTCAGGAGGAGTACAGTGTATGTGCAATGTATCTTTCTTGTATTACACTTACCTCAAGAATACTCTGAACTCTGGAACGTTATAGAAAGAAACAAAATGTACTTTCAAATAAGTGACTCCAAAACAACTTTTCATTATCCTGTTTCTCACATCCCAGCAGCCATGTTGAGAAGAATCAGTACTAAAAAGCACAAAAGTAGACCTAACTGTCAAACAGATCTAACAGAAAACTCATGCAAGTGGGCATTTGTATTGTCTGAAAACAACATACCTTCAGTGTGCGCTCCAATTTTAAAACACATGCATAAAACTCACAGGTACAACTTAGATGAAACATCAGACCTCCAACATCTTTACTTTTACTTCGTTCTCATGATCTCTTCTTTGAAAGGTTTTGAACAGCAACTCTTCTAAACAAATATGGATATCTTATGGATTGCCATGAGTCACATTTTTAATTGGCTAGTTCTTCTACATGTAAGACATTGCCACCATCTGGCAGATACCTCTGAACAACTGTGAGTACACTTTAAACCCCACAAGCTCAAGTATTTTACGGCTGCCCTGTAAATCAGCCCTCAGATCTTTACACTTCCCTTCAGAAAGCCAAATTGATCTTCAGGATTTGTTCCAAGCATAGAGTATGTGTGTAAGGAAATAGATGAGTCAGTGGCATTTCCCAACAGATTACAACCTGGTGGTTACAGTTGACTTATAGAATTCCTCTTTTCTCCTTTCTACAAACCTATATAGAGCTGCATCAGTGAAAGAAAATCCATTAAAAACCATCCCTTTATCACTTCCATTATGACCTTTCCCTATATCTGCTAATGAAAGCCAAACCACCTTATTTACTTTAGAAAAAGGATATCTAGACATATGATAACTGTTGCAGAGTGGTTTGCTTTTTCAAATGTCAGCAGGCAAGTCTTTTGGATACTAACTGGTTCCTGATGCTCCTCAGCAACATACCTAGTAACAGAGGACGGCGTAAGGATAGAGACCGGGGGTTGTTTTTGTAACCAAAATCGTCACATCAAGGTAATATTTCTGCTTAGCAGTCAATACCTATGTTCCTAACACAGGAGTAACTAAATCTTGTCCTGTATAACCAACAATCAACTGATCATTAGGATCTATATTTAGCACCAGCAGGTTACAATACCACAGTAAATCTTGCTGATAAAAAAATAATAATCTATAACCTAGACTTCTGCAGAACACGTAGATTTCTCAAAGGCAGAAGGCGTGCTAAGTTTGCTTCAGAAAAAGGGCCAACAAATCCATCGATGGTTTGCTTTTATTTTTTTCTCTTGTTGTTTGGCATGGTTCATTGCTCTCTTTTTGTAACTTTAAGAAAGGAAAAGCTAAGAAAAAAAATGTCTTAGTTTTTCTCCAATGTAAAAGCAGATGTGTGAATTGGTGCTATGGTAGTTCTGGAGTTTGACTGAAGGAGACCAATCTCCCTCTGGAGTGGGAACCAATGCCAGAATGATTTAGGAAGTAGAAATCCCAGGTAAAGCCAATCTTTAGTCTAAAAGGAACTCTAATGCAGTTACTGTGTGCAGTTTAACTTATCACGTGTCCTATTTCCATTCCTCATTAATGGGGAAACAAAAGTCAGCGCACAAAATTTTACCTTGGGGACTGCTGCCAGGTTTCACACATTACCCCAGGATCCAGTACCAGTTTTGACATGGACTCTGTGTGGCATTATCTACAGGTCTGCCATAGGTGCCACGTGACTTGCACAGCTACAAACAGGCTCGTCCTGAGCCTCAGCAATGGGAGGCTGCACTACACATCTGCCCTGCATGAATACCACAGATCAAGGCAGATAACAAACATGGGAATACCTTCTGCTAGCAGCCTCAGATGTGGAGGTCTCCATTCACACAGGAAAACATTTCTCACTGGTTTGCTGGACCCAAGCACATGCCATTAGTATTTATTCTGTAGCAGGAGGAAGAGTACAGGAACAACCACACAGCATAACATGCTAGTCAACACAGACCATGCAAGGCCTACTACTGCCATCTATTCAAGTTCCTTAGCATGTAAAGAGGGAATGAATTGCAAGCAATTTCTCATTTATTTCTAAAAATACTGTCAAGAAAGTTCCCTAGCAAAGCTTGTTAAAGAAACCAAATCACTGAGTAAGTAGTAAAATATCTTGGACCAGCAGTGAGCCAAGAGACGAAAAGGCAGCAAAAAATAAGGAGCCAGTTGTTCAGCACAGCAGAAAATCAGCTGTAAGTTTTGAAGAAGTACTTTGGCTTATTTTAAAGTATATTTTCCTGCAAGTGAATCCCTAGAATCATGATTGCCGAATGCTGTCTTTTGCTACTCTGAAAACTCCATTGCAGAACCTGCAGGCTCTGCAGTTTGGTAGCCCCACATAAAACAGGTGAAGGCTGGAAAGAGTCCCACTGCTAATGAGGCAGACCTGAAATAAGTAAAACGAATGTTAATCTCTAGTCACTAACCTGTTCATTCTTTTGCTATTTAAAACAGAAGAAAAGAGAGCTTTGATCCAGCTCCAACACAAATACTGTTGTTTACATACAGTATTCAATATGTTCTGCCTTGATCTGGAATTATTTCAGAGATTGGCTGCATATTTCACAACTCATGCTATTAACACCCAAGACTCTCCTGGCTCTGAAATGCTGGACTGACTTTCTTGCAGGTAAACATTCATTTACCTTTAAGAAAAACGTACTTTAACAGCTGCTGCCATGTCTGCTGAAAAGACTTTTAATAATAGACTCTCCAGAGGCTAAAGAGTGCAAAGACATGACTGGCACCAATAACTTGTAGAAAGTAATACAGTATTACAGATAAAGAAGGAGGAGTGGGCTTGGTGCCTACTGTTTGGAAAGCTGTATTGAAACAGCTTTTTCTTTTTTTTTTTTTTTTTAATTTTATGAAACATTCAATTCACTACGATAGAAACATATTCTGAAGGCAAAAGTAGATACTTCTTAAAAAAACACAGCTGGAAGCGGGTAAATATTTTACAATATGCTTGGTGCTTTGGTGTGGCAGCCTTGAACATACCTTCACATTGCACAGGAACCAGTAGAAGGCTTAATGCCTGCCTATTATCAACAGCTGTTGGCATTTAGCAGGAACATAACATTTGCTGCATGGGGAACAAAATGAAAGACTGCCAAGAGAAAGCCATTCTCTTGTGCCATCCAGCGAGACCTGGACAGGCTGGAGAGTTGGAAAGAGAGGAACTTCATGAAGTTCAACAAGCACAAATGCAGGGTCCTGCACCTGGGGAGGAACAACCCCATGCACCAATACAGGCTTGGGGTGGACCTGCTGGAGAGCAGCTCTGTGGAGAGGGACCTGGGTGTGCTGGTGGACGACAGGTTAACCATGAGCCAGCAGTGTGCCCTTGTTGCCAAGAAGGCCAGTGGTCTCCTGGGGTGCATTAAGAGGAGTGTGGCCAGCAGGTCGAGGGAGGTTCTTCTCCCCCCTCTGCTCTGCCCTAGTGAGGCCCCATCTGCAGTACTGCGTCTGGTTCTGGGCTCCCCAGTTCAAGAAAGATGAGGAGCTACTGGAGAGAGTCCAGCGGTGGGTTACGAGGATGATGAGGGGACTGGAGCATCTCTCCTATGAGGAAAGGCTGAGGGAGCTGGGCTTGTTTAGCCTGAAAGAAGAGAAGGCTGAGATGGGACCTTTTAAATGCTTACAAATATCTGAAGGGTGGGTGTCAGGAGGACGGGGCCAGACTCTTTTCAGTGTTGCCCAGTGACAGGACAAGGGGCAATGGGCATGAGCTGAAGCATAAGCAGCTCCATCTGAACACAAAGAAGAACTTTACTTTGAAGGTGATGGAGCACCGGAACAGGTTGCCCAGAGGGGTTGTGGAGTCCCCTTCTCTGGAGATATTCAAAATCTGCATGGACGTGGTTCTGTGTAACCTGCTCTAGGTGACCCTGCTTTGGCAGGGGGGTTGGACTAGATGATCCCCAGAGGTCCCTTCCAACCCCTACCATTCTGTGATTCTGTGTATCTGACCTAAACCAAAACAGATTTCACATAGTATTCACTGAAGCAGCAGTAATACTTTCCAAAGATCTGGGTCAAATGCAATCCTTACCTGCACCAGGTGACGGATACTCTCCTGCAGCCAGGGTCCCAGAAATGAGGGGCGCCTCTGGGCAGGGACTTGCACTTTTTTTCAGGACCTGCCACCTAGTTTCCACAGCAAAACAGAAACCTTCCATCCTGAGTCCGTTCAGGATCCTGCATGGAGGAAGCAGGGCGACAAGCAGGATCAAAACCCTGGACCTCAGGAGGGCTGACTTTGCCCTCTTCAAGGAGCTACTGGGAGGAATCCCGTGGGCCAGGGCTCTCGAAGGCAGGGGGGTCCATGAGTGCTGGTCGCTTTTTAAACAACACTTCTTCCATGCACAGGAGCAATGCATCCCCCTGAGAAAGAAATTTAGCAAAGGAGGCAGGAGACCTGCATGGTTAAACAAGGAGCTTCTAGCGGAGATCAGGTGGAAGAGAAAGGTGCATGGAATGTGGAAAGAGGGACAGGCCACTTGGGAAGAGTACAGAAACGTAGTGAGAGCATGCAGGGATGCGACGAGGAAGGCCAAGGCTCACCTGGAATTGAAGCTGGCAAGGGATGTCAAAAACAACAAGAAGGGCTTCTTCAACTACATCAGCAGCAAAAGGAAGGCTAGGGACAACGTGGGGCCGCTGCTGAATGAGGCGGGTGTCCTGGTGACGGAGGATGCGGAAAAGGCAGAGCTAATGAATGCCTTCTTTGCTTCAGTCTTCAGTGCTAAGACTGGCCCTCAGGAATCCCAGGTCCCGGAGGTAAGAGAAGAAGCCTACAAAGAGGATGACTTTCCCTTGGTCGAGGAGGACTGTGTGAGGGATCGCTTAAGTGATCTGGATGTCCACAAATCCATGGGCCCCGACGGAATGCACCCACGAGTGCTGAGGGAGCTGGCGGATGTCATTGCTGAGCGACTCTCCATCATCTTTGAGAGGTCCTGGAGGACAGGAGAGGTGCCCGAGGACTGGAGAAAGGCCAATGTCACTCCAATCTTCAAAAAGGGCAAGAAGGAGGACCCAGGGAACTACAGGCCGGTCAGCCTCACCTCCATCCCGGGTAAGGTGATGGAGCAGCTTATCCTCGAGGCCATCATCAAGCAAGTGGAAGAAAAGAAGGTTATCAGGAGTAGTCAGCATGGATTCACCAAGGGGAAATCATGCCTGACCAATCTGATAGCTTTCTACGATGACATGACTGGCTGGGTAGACGAAGGGAGAGCCATGGATGTTGTCTGCCTTCACTTCAGCAAGGCTTTCGACACAGTCTCCCATGATATCCTCCTAGGGAAGCTGAGGAAGTGTGGGCTGGATGAGTGGTCGGTGAAGTGGATAGAGAACTGGCTGAATGGCAGAACTCAGAGGGTTGTCATCAGCGGCGCTGAGTCTAGTTGGAGGCTGGTGACAAGTGGTGTCCCTCAGGGGTCAGTACTGGGCCCAGTCTTGTTTAACTTCTTCATCAACGACCTGGATGAAGAGTTAGAATGTACCCTCAGCAAGTTTGCTGACGACACCAAACTGGGAGGTGTGGTAGATACACCAGAAGGCTGTGCTGCCATTCAGCGTGACCTGGATAGGCTGGAAAGCTGGGCAGAGAGGAACCTGATGAGGTTCAACAAGGGTAAGTGCAGGGTCCTGCACCTGGGGAGGAACAACCTCATGCACCAGTACAGGCTTGGGGTGGACCTGCTGGAGAGCAGCTCTGCGGAGAGGGACCTGGGTGTCCTGGTGGACGACAGGTTAACCATGAGCCAGCAGTGTGCCCTGGCTGCCAAGAAAGCCAATGGGATCCTGGGGTGCATCAAGAAGAGTGTGGCCAGCAGGACAAGGGAGGTTCTCCTTCCCCTCTACACTGCCCTGGTGAGGCCTCATCTGGAGTACTGTGTCCAGTTCTGGGCTCCCCAGTTCAAGAAGGATGAAGAGCTACTGGAGAGAGTCCAGCGGAGGGCTACAAGGATGGTGAGGGGACTGGAGCATCTCCACTACGAGGAGAGGCTGAGGGAACTGGGCTTCTTCAGCCTGAAGAAGAGAAGGCTGCGAGGGGACCTTATAAATGCCTATAAATATCTGAAGGGTGGGTGTCAGGAGGATGGGGCCAAGCTCTTTTCAGTGGTGCCCAGTGACAGGACAAGGGGCAATGGGCACAAACTGAGGCACAGGAAGTTCCGTCTGAACATGAGGAAGAACTTCTTCCCTCTGAGGGTGACGGAGCACTGGAACAGGCTGCCCAGGGAGGTTGTGGAGTCTCCTTCTCTGGAGATATTCAAGACCCGCCTGGACAAGATCCTGTGCAGCCTACTGTAGGTGACCCTGCTTCGGCAGCAGGGTTGGACTAGATGACCCACAGAGGTCCCTTCCAACCCCTGCTATTCTGTGATTCTGAGTCGGGAGATGTCAGCCTCTCTTTCCTCATTCACTACACACACAAGTCCTGGCAACTGCACAGCTGGACAACCAGCTTGCACTGGGACAACTCCTCTGCGAAAACAGGTCTCTCCTCTTCCCAGAAACTCAGCCCCTTCCCCCTCCCCTGTCCTTAAACACCAGTCTTATGGCTAAAGAATCATTTTGCGCCCACAGCCAACCAAAGGAAAGTCTAGGAAAATAGTTTGAAACTCCCCATCTGAGCACAGGAGATGTACTCACCTACTCACTTCACCACTAAAATACTTCACAAAGCCATCTGCATCTCTCCTGTATCCCAGATACACATCTTGCCACGACCTATCCTGACAGCCATAGACATCTGTCAAGAAAGGAAGATGTTTCAGGTCTGACTACTGTAGAAGACATTTTATTTTATTTACATTAATTTAACTTGACTGTACAACTAAAATTTTACATAGAGCACCTTCGGCTAAGATTTAATAACTTCAGTTAACGTTTCCTGTTGCCACCCCAAATCATACATTCCCACGCTTGGCTTTGATAAGACAGCTCGAAAGCTTGATATTCCTGATACAACGCAAGATTATGGGCACAGAAAGTAAAAGCGCAAACTTAAAAGTTTGTACTTGAAAACATAAATAAATAAATAATAACAACAAAAAGGCACAAGTTCCAATTATTTAAAGGCCACTTAAAAAAAAATCTATTCAATGTCTAGAATCTTGTTCAAATAAAAAGTTATGCATTCTGGCTGGCACTCAGGCAGATAAGGAGACACTGACGCTCTGTTTCTCCATGTCTGTGTCAGTGAACCATTTAAGGTTTTAAGAAAAGCTGCTGAATTTGCGGGTTTAACTTTTCAGTTATTTCATAAGAGGATGGAGGTCAACAAGAATTTAAACAATATTATACAGAGAAAAAAAGAAAAAAAGGCCACGCTGACCTCTTATACTTCTCCAGCCAAACACAGGATGTCTGTTAGATCAGCTAAGAGGCATGCTGCTTGTGAAGTACCCAGTGTTTGAACACAACACGCTTTCGTTCTGTTATAAACACTTAATAGCAAGCACGCATCACAAGACACAGTGGAAGAGCTCCCCTACTGGGCTGATTGCTCGCCATTCAAAAGCTTACAAACCACTTGAATTAACTGCTAAATAAATCTGTATACCTACCCCCTTTTCTCCTCCCACAGCATTGTAACCCCCAGTGCCTGGCAGTAATCCAAGCCAGAGCTCGAATTACTGCAAAGACCAAGAACCTCTTCAGTTCCTACCCACTCACTCTCTCCCCTCCCTTCCCTCACCCCAACTTATATCTAGTCTTTCTACTGGGAATGTGAACTGTTGTTAATAAATGGGTGACTTTCTGTTTCTCCAGTCAAGAAGAGGGAAGAAAGGGAGTATCTAGAACTGGAAAGCAATAAGAACAAAGTGGTTTTGGAAAGCCACAGTTGGGGAGAAACTCTTCCCCTCTTTGTACTTCCCTCAACTTCCAGGTCCTCTTTGAATTTCAGGTAAAACACAAAGGAATCAGCCTGGTGTGATGCAAGAAGGTGGAGAACCTTTTTGCAAAGTAGATGCCATTTAACACATCAAAATCACACCACAGACGGAAGCTATATAATGTCTGTCCCTTGCTCTGCATCAGGGTCTCTGCAGTTCCAGCTGCTTTTCTTACAGTTAGTCACAGTGCATAAAATAAAGCACCCACGTAAGTACTTCCAGGATTGGAGGCTAAAATTTCTAATGATTTTGTCATATTCTGATGCCTCCTCAGATCTTTCTCTAGCCTTCCTTATGCTTTTGCGCTGATCTTTGGTAGCTTTACCTAAGCAGATCTCACGGACAGATTCCGTCAATAAGCATGTTCCTTGGGTATAATTTGTTATCAAAATATCACCGTACTCCCCATTTCTTTGAAGTCTTTCTCACACCCTACTTGCCAGCATACATATGTTTTAAATACTCCAGTGGACATTCTTTTGCTTCCTGTATGTTCTATACACATTCAGCCACTGCAAAGGAGTTGACTTACAGCATTAGAAATACCGTGTAAGAAATGCTACACCAGAAACATGGGCCAGCTAGAACTTAACTGATTCTTCTTTAGGAAGGTGCAAAACCCTTAAAATGCAGCCTGATGTGCAATATACCAGAAGTTACTGTTTCCCCTCCTTTAGTAACAAGCCTATATTAAAAAATGAGGACTGACATCATGTAGCTGAGTTGAGACCATGTCCATCCCAACTACTGCAGTCACATTAAGTGTTTTTATTAAAAATATAAAAGATAAAAAAAAGAAGTTGTGTCTTCAGAGATTTTTTCAGTATTGTGTCTTTATAGCTTGTGCTGTAAGTCTTCTACTGCAGGCTCACCGTAGGTTTCCTCTCATTTTTGTCCCCTTCATGTTTCAACGGTTTGGGAGATTGGCCCATGAGGTAGGTTTTGGTGCTGGGATACCTTCAGAAAAGCACTGGGGACCCAGGGCAAGGCAAGGACTAGGAATACAGGTACAGATCAACAGCTGGATACAGTTCCGCTCCATTCTTTACTTTTTCCTCACAAAAACACAAATACTGCAAGAGCTGCTGTTTCTGGAAGGCCCCCTCATCAAATCATCAACACACAAATAATTCATTGCTGAATTTTTAGCTGTATCCAAACTGCAATAGAAGCAAGTTTGGTATGTCCTGAGACCAATACAGGCAAAGTTTAACTCCCTTACAGACTAATCCCCTCTTACTGCCTATATTCTCCAGCGATTGAGGACATTCAGATTCAAAACACTGGCCACTTTCCACTTTTTTTTTTTGCAATCAGCAGTAATTGAGAGATTTATATGACATAGTTAACAAAGCTGCAACAGGAACACATACAATTCTTGCCTGTCAATCCTGATTTGGAACATGAATAATAATTCTAGTAGCACAAAAATCATTATTTTACCAAAAGCCAGGCCACATTTTGTCTCTACCTATGGCACAGGCCGAATCCTACTAATGTCCTCAGCTGATTTGGATTTAGCCATACATCACAAGCATGGTGGCAAGCAGCCAGAAGGGATCATCAGCAGATGGCAGAATTGACTGCAATCTATTTTGTAGTTAGTAGTTAGACCACATGGCTGTGTCTGCAGCTACTGGGGAAATAAGACTTTTGATTGGGGGGGGGGGCCTAAATTAGATTCAGAAGGCTCTGTAGATTATTGCTGCTCTCCACTGCCCCCCCCCCCAAAAAAAAAAAAAAAAAAAAAAAAAGAACAAATGGGAAAGATAAACTACATGTGGGCTACAGAGAAATGTCTTGGATGGGAAGCTAAGCTATAGCCTACTAGTATTCACTAACAAGTGTGTTCCTGATTTCTGTACAATTGCTGTGGACATATTCCTGGTCAGCCAGATGATTTGGGCTTTATCTCTGTGTGCTCAGGTGTCTGGGGCGATTACACAGGGAGATACCCAGCACATACAGGTCAGAATTAACAGGCTCCAACATCAAGCACGTAGCACAGTTAGAGTGTCAGCTTCGGTCCAAGTTTTAGAAAGAGCTTACAACAAAATTTGAGATGGCTCTATTAGCTGTGTGCAAACCGGGACTTCTAGTTCTCATCCCTCCTTAAATATTCCTTGTTGCTACACTAGAACTAAGTGATATAAACTATCATCATCGGTTATATTATGGTTTAGAGAGATCAGCTAGAGTCAGAGGCACATCTGCTACGTACTGTTCAAGTGCTCAGTTAAAGATTACCCCTTCCTTCGGCAGCTTGCAATCCCTGTAAAGCAAGACAGGTAATATTTTATCCCACCCTTTTTTCAGCTTTGCACAGATGGAGGAAATGAGGCTGAGCATCACTGTGACCTTCTCAGCTTCACAGTCTGTCAGAGAAGGTTTTACTGCTGAATCTCTGTGGTATAGCTCAGTCACAAAGCCATGCCCAAACCAAACTCGAAGAGTCAAGAGGACGGAGCTCAAGTCCCAGGTGGAATGAAAACCCATGAGTAGTTCCAACGTGCCAAGAGCTACAGTACGTGTAAAAGTGAGAGTAACAGCAGAGAATTAAGGGAAAGAAAGAAGGTGGAACACTGGGGGGGGGGGGGGGGGTCTGTGGGTGGGGAGGAGAAATCATTAGCAGTGTTACCACTGGCTTTCCTTAAACACTTTCCCAAAAGCTTTAGACGTGATTGTCTGAGTTGATGTTTTTCAGATGAAGTAACAATATCTTGCAAAGCTAGGGATTGTAAACAGTCTACCGGTAGCCATCTAATTTATATCATTATTTGCAGTTCTAAGCTTAATCAGCACCATGTGTCCCCATCAGATGACCGAGTAGGACTGCACAAGGTTACACCATCTGGTGTTGGCTTTTCACTTTCTTTCGGTTTTCATTGTTACCACTAATTCTTGTGTGCCCACTGCCTCCCCGAGCTTCAGTCCCTTATTCCGACACATCGAGATCCCATGTATAGACATAAATGCAGACACAGAGAACATCTCTGTCTCCCACCTCCGCAATCACTCACAAGCAGATAATGTTTGGAATACTTCCATGCCATACTCAGAATTCCTTTCTTTGCCTTCTTCAGTTCAGCCTTTTTCCCCATCATTTCTTCTGTCCTCGCAGTGAAACAATTAGTATTAGTCCAAGAAAACTAATGTCATGTCTTCTAATGACAGTCCATGCTGGCCAGATGACCCCTACTGAAAGTACACAATCAGAGTTCAGCATGACCATGTCTGTCTTCATTCCCCAAAAAGAAGATCCACTGTCTGCATAAGAAGAGTAAGTTTTTTCCTTACTCAGTATAAGACCTCTAATGAAGGCACATGCTGCTCATGTGTCTTGCTCACTCCTGCAAGCATCCATCATCAGAATCTCTCATCAGTCACCACCACAACTTCTTGAGTGAAAGAGTTTTAAAACAACACATTGCATATTCTAGAGCAGGATTTGATACTTCATCCAACTGCTCTTATCAAAATATTGTCTTTAATCTAGAACTAAAGATAATTCTACTAAATATAAAAAATTCAATACCAAAGAGCTGTGATAAATCAATTTTCCTTGCCCACAGTACAATCCGGATTTAGCCACTTAGTACATCTTAATAAACACGTTACTCATTCAAAGGAAAATAAATTAAATGCTTTGCCTTGAGGGAGAGTTTTACTTAATAGTTTGGTGTTACAACGACAGAACATAGAACTTGTCAGTATGAACATCTTTTGTTCTGTGGAACATTTTGAAAATGGGTGGTCTTTCTACCTCACAGTAGACTATGCTTAAGAAGCCTAATGCTCCTTCATCCACAGCAATGCCCTTAAAAATGTAGGAAAACCATTTTATTAATTGGTAAGGAAATCAAACAGAAATCACAAAACAAAAAAAGTGCCTCTGTGGAAAGCCATAACCGAGTTTCCAAAGTCTGTGATGTACCGTATGTCAAGCGACAGATCCAAAAAAGAACAAAAAAAAAAAGAAAAAAAAAAAAAGAAAATACTTTAGGTATTACGGGAACATCGTTTAAACAGTTTAAAAAACAAACAACAAACAAGCAGCTGAAGGACTGTTGGTACTTTTTTTAAGCAGAAAAGAGTTTGACACAATCATGAACTTCAGAGCAATATTATGACTGAAGCTGCCATCCCTGTCTGTCATACCTCTGACAAACACAGACACGGCATCAACTGAGGAAGGTCAGCTTCTTGGTGCTCCAAGCAGTCATGCGCCTACAGGTATGCGTGACGTGAATGTCGTAGAATGGACAAGAAGCGTGACGCCAGTCCTGCTGGTGAACACAGACTAACTGCAGTGTGAAAACTACTGCATCTTTAATTATCTGTCCCCACACACATGTATTTTCTAGATAACAGCTGCATATATTTCATTTATAAGCTAAATGAATTGCTACGAGGCTAGCTTTAAAATAACTTCATCAGCCTTCAGAGAAATTCCTCTCTACCACCACCATCAGAGATACTGGCATCTGATCCCATATGCAGCTCACACATACCCAAACAAAACAGTTCCCTATTATGGCCAGTAGCAACGTTGATGTTTATTTAATCATTATCCCAAAAATACACACATATTGACAGACAGTGGAAGAAGCAATCGCTTTCTCCCCCCTTTCTGACAGACCATACACCACTCTGCCACCCCTCAGGTTATCAACAAAGCACAGAAATAGCTGTATCTGACCACAGTAATGGTCCATCCATCTCTTCTATACCAATCCATTCAGGGGTTCGTTTGTGCCCTGATGTATGAGAGCTTTTCCCCTTCTAGATATTTAATCTGATTTTGAGTAACATGAGTCCTTCCAGGTTCAAGTTTCCCTCAGCCTCTAGTCCCCCTAGTTTGTCCATTATATCAAAATCAGTGATCACATTCATAACCTCCCATGCAACAAATGCCTCTAGTTGCCAGACTCTAAGCATAAAAGGCATTTTAGATTGAAGTGATCCTGCAACAATGAGTATGAAAAGTGGAAAAAAAAAAAGAGGCGAGGGAGTTTGTGATCCCATAGGAAGCAACTCAGAAGGGAAAAATGAAAAGCTGTTCTTTTCTATAGGAGGGGAGCACTAAAAGGCCCAACAGCAAAATGTTCTTCTGGGGATGAAAGTCAGGATATATAACAGGAGCTCAAAAAGACTTCATCAAGAGCTCTTTCAGGATCTTAAAAGTCAAAAAAAGGAGTGGTACAAAAATGCAAACAAAGATGCATTGATAAGGGTAAGTATAAAGAGACCAGTACAAGCAGAGAGAGACATAAGTCACAAAGGCTAAGGCACAGGCACTCTATGAGTCACAGCTACCAAGGGAAATTAAAAAATGACAATAAGGAAGTTAGACTAATAATTAGAAATTAAGGTATGTAGAATAGACAGATCCATTACTGTAGGAAAGCCTTTTGTTAACCAACAGAGAATGTGAAAAAATGCCTGATGGCAGAGCACAGGCAGAATTACTTTTACCATAGGTTTCATATTACTTTTAATCAGAATTAAGAACTAGGAATTTTAAAATAGGAAAAAAAAATAGAAAAAAGATAAAATAATACAGGTAGATACACAGAATATATTTAGGATGACATGGTTTAACGAGATGTACCAAAAATACTTAAAGAATAAAGTAGTTTTTAATAATTCATATAGGATATGTAGAATCGTGAAAGGACAAACCAAATACTAGCTGTAGAAAAGAAGTGAAGAGAAGGCATGGTCAGTATAGCTTTGCTACCCACAAAAATACTGAAAGAAAAAACTCTTAGCTTAGGATCACGTTGGGAACAACAGTCAGAGAACAAATGATGTCAAGTCAATATATGACTTAAAAGACGGCAGAGAAGTAGTAGATCTGCAACTTAACTACCTAAATATAATTGAGCTATACCACCTGATATTTCATTAGTAGACTAAGGAAGTATGGCTTATATCAAATTACAGCTAAAGACGCACACAGCTGGCTGAAAAGATAGTCTTGATAAACATTCTTGGTAATTCACTATCATGCTAGGAAAATGTGAAGCGTGGCACTACAAGGATTTACTCAGGGTCCAGTGCTACACGGCTTTTTTAACTGTGACTTGATGAAAGACACCTGCAGATTTTGTGGAACAGCCCAAAAGAAGCATTACAGGCACCTTCAAGGACAGGGTAAACATGCAACACCATTTCTCCATTTCCAAATAGAGACATTTCATTATTTTTACAACTAACAGTGATCCAGCAAATGGAAAAAGAAAGCCTTCAGACTCAAGAAGGGCTACAAGTGCTTAAGCAGTAGCCTTGCGGTATTTGGAGAAGAATCTTAACACTTTCTAGCGCTCTCATCCTGCTGGTGTGATGCTGTTCTGCAAGCTGCTGTCTCCGAGAAGAGCAATGTTTGATAGGCTCAAGTTCGGAAATCATTCTGTCAGGCAATGGTAACAATAACATGACTTAAGTACTGAGTCATGGTTTATTATAAAAGCTTGAGTATATAAGTTTCACAAAGTTGATAATAGCTGATCCTTGTATCGACAAATAGATGAACTGCCTAGGCCCAAGCACACATTTAGGGAGCTGCTATCCGTCTGAACAGAAATACTCGGACATAAATAGTTTCATTACACTTTTGAAACCATGAGGGTCTCAAGTCTCCAAAGACATCTAGACATGAAGTGTCATGAAGTGGTTGAAACCAGCATCAAAACAGCTCTGAAGGGCACATAAAGGTTTGCTTGCAAAACCATCTTTCATGTGCTCATTTTCACATAGACAATGGCAACAGTTACCTCACAGAGATTAATGACCATTTGGAGTTGACATCACAAAGCTTCATTTCAAGCATCAGCTATGCCTAGATAACAGCTAGCACCCCAGAAACATCTCACTTCTCAGCCATTAGCAGCAACTGTAACCACTCCTGTACCTCAAGAAACACATCGCTGGCTAGAGGAGATGAGGTCGCATAAAAGGATTGGTTTTGGAGAGAAGGTTGCTGCAACAACCGGACCTCAAGATTGCAAGCCGGCAAACCAGCTGCTACTGGACAAAAAAGGCCAGAATGAAATGTCAGCTTCTGGAAAGCTTTTGGAAGGATTTATTTCCTATTACTCTGTCCGCCACATCAGTTACTGCTCCTGAAATGAAACAGCAGAGACAAAACCATCAAGTTTCTTTCAGGTAAAACAGTAACTGAGAACAAGAGTTTTGCCTCCCTAAGCAAGATTTGCACATCTCTTTTCCATCAAGTATATGCTTAAACCATTATCTACCCTCCCCCACTTAAGGAGGGTGCGACATCTGAAGGTCAGGTTCTCCTTCACTCGTGTAATCAAAGCCTCTTTTGCAAGGTCTTGTGTCTCCCTTGGGGCAGCAAATAAAGCAGAGCAAGAAAGGAGGAAAAGGCACTCTGTATGCAACCTCCTGGCTATAAGACAAATAGGTAACACTATTTCAATAAGTAAAGGGAGAACCAATTTACAAACTGTCAACTCCACTACAGATTTAGGCTTCTGAATATTTGAGTGTCAAGATTTTAGGGAAGGGACACGTTACTCCATGTTAATAATCCTAAGCCTTCACAGAACCTGCAGTTTGAGGAAAACCACACACAAAACCTATAAAATAAGGAAAAAACTATATATAGCAAAAAAAGTGACTAAAGCTTTTGAAATTAAATGCTATTATTTTACAGTGCTCAGATACAGTAACCTGCAGCAGCAGGCCACAGATGGCACAATAGCTGTCCTATCACTCATCCTAGAACTTCTTCAGTCCTTGGGACCAGTCCATTTTGGGAACAGCAGACTTCAGCAGGGCTTCTCTATCCAGGGCTGTTCCTTCGTTTTCAGACGCTGTACCTCCTACTCAGTGCCAACCTTTTTAAACTTTATAGAGCATGCAACTATTGTAAGAGTAAAAGAAATATCAGCATGCTAATACTTGTAAACAAGCCATCCACTGTTCTTCCAAACAAAACAGTACAACAGGATGATCCAGGAGAAATTCTTGCTCTTCAGAAGTATAAGTGTGAGACAGTACAAAGACTAAGGAGAATAAATTCCCTTGAATCCTAACTCCCCTATTCACTTTCCTACCTCACTCCAAATTCATACCATCGCTGGTAATGGCTTAACTTACAAATCCGAGCACCCAAGGAACTGTTTTAAACGCTACACAGAGACACAAAAACAGTAAGGTGTGTACCACAGAATGACTAGTGCATGCCTGCCGCAAAGGAATCCTTCTGCACTTCTGATTTGACTCACATTCACATCCAATCACAAGTACAGCTGAAATCATCTTGCAAATAAGAAGATGTTTCTGTCTTTGATAGTGAATACTTTTCAAATTTGACAAGAAGATGTTACACCTGATGACCAAGAATGTTATTCTTGGAAACAGAAAAACTAAGATTTTCTGTGAAAAGGCATGGACTCATGTGTAACACATTAGTTAGCCCGTGTTTGACACAAGCCATTTTGGCACCTCCAGACCTACTGAGGATGCTCATAATAAAGATTCGGGGGAAAAAAGAAAAAAGAAAAAAAAAAAAAAAAAGGAGTCAAAACTAGTCCACAGATTGAAAGGCTCCAACCCGCAATTCACACTAAGGTAGGTGCATCGAACAGGTCCCTTATGCACAAGAATACCATTTTCCCCTGCAAGTACCAATAACTACGTGCTTACGATGTATAGTCTTTAATGTCTGTTAATAAAAACAATCCAAGGCCTGCCTGACAGACAGATATTTATGCTGTGAATGTTAGCATCTGGGTCCAACCCTCTCCTCAAAACCCACAAAGACTGAGTTTTACAAAAGAAAAATGAATGAGAATTCTGCAATAAGCTTGGAGTAAAAGAAATACTATGGTTTGTATTCTGTTTGGGGGGGGTTTTGTTTGGCTTTTGGGGGGTTTACTTTGGGTTTTTTTGGTGGATTTTTTTTGTTGTTTTTTTGGGGTGGGTTTTTTTGTTTTGTTTTGTTTTGTTTTAATAGAGGATTAATCCTCCTGCTTTCCTGCCCCTTCACACCAAAGGTGTCATCTTCCAAACATCACAGCAGGTGTGTTCTAGCCCACCCACAGCTTCAGGGATTAATTAGATATTCCCTGTGCCTGAAAGAGACCATAATTTCTTACCCAGTGATTACTATTTGCAGGTCTGTTTGATTACAGGCCTGTTTAACAGCATTGTTTCTTCAAAGCTGACCCAATGAACTAAAGCGTTTCCAGTGTTGCTACCTGTGAAGTTGAAAGGAATCCTTCATTTTTATGATTACTGCAGCCTTCTGGAAAACCTGAAGGAAACTATGATTAAATTAATAAGTTCAAAGTTTGATCAACTGATCCCTGTTGTCAGATTTGCAAGCTTTTTGTGCTTCCGTCCATTCTTTCCACCAGTTCGGCCCCCTACAACAGCTACATTATTGCTCATTCAATATCTACTTGCTGTTGAAGTCCTGTTTAAAGAAGAGGGGAAGGGCCAAGAGCTGTTAAACTCACTATTGGGGGACATCACAAACAAGAAATTAATCAACAAATTTATTCACACATTCACAAGCAAAAAAAGAAGTCACAACAAATCTTTTATCATCAGCTTCAAAGATGTAACATCTACATGGAATGCTTTTATTTTGAGCAATATATTTCTGAAACCCATATTTCTGCTCCTCCTAAGCAAGCCAGCACAAAGGCAAAGCAGGCAAAGCTAGCAGCAGCAAGTGAAGAGTGGGAAGAAAGGGGAGAGTGATATGTACCTTCCATGTTTAATTGCACTGGGTAGCATCTGTGGAAACATTCCTGTGATCCGCCAGATAGGCAGGAAGTTCAGCTGTCCACATAGCCGTTCTCCAGGACTGCACAGTGACACATCCTATTTGCACCTCACTGAAGAAAGTGAGAAAGACACTATTCATTTCTTTTCCTCAGCCTATACTATCCAGCTTATGAATTCCACAGCAACTAAGGTGTCAGCTCCTCCTGCAGAGGTTGGGGAATAGGAAGATTACAGCATTCCCTCAGAGAAAAATCTTTGAATATCATCACTTACTGGATTAAGCAAATAGTTGGGTTATTCCATAAACTACTCCTCATAGTACTATTTAGACACCTATGATTTCTAGAAGTATACACAACTTCAGTTACCAAGAGACACAGAAATCTGAAGAAAGCTCAGTAACTGAGACAGATCTGTGTCAGAAGTTTACTGCATGGTCGTTCCCTGTAGAGAGTAATATCAAGGCTGTGGATGGAGTTCCTGTAGCACTAGATAGGTATCTGTTAGCATGAGGATTTCACAACAGAAAAATTAATTGCTTAATTGAAATTTCTCTTCATCCACCCCTGCAGTCAGACAAATCATCGTTATACAACACTTCACACCACCTACAGGAATCTGGCAGTAATATCTCCCCAAGTAGATAAGCAGTTTGATGGAAGGGGGATAAAACCAAACTAGAAATCTCTCAACCATATGAATTTATATTAAATCTGTAACAACTGGGCAGGGGCTTAGCCCGAAACAGTAAGTTTACCTCAATGTTTCCTCTATCCCGAGACAAATATTATTGATGAACAAAGGCAAAAAAAGAGTGGAAATGTTCATCTTCCTTCCATTTTTCTGCAATAGACCATTTTCCTCATACCTATAATATTTTGAAATGTTTTGTGGAAGAAATGATGCACATAAAAGCCTCCTCAATTCATCTGCTCGAGCAGAGTTGCTTTCCCTATTGTTTTGATCCCAGATGACCACCAGGATTTCAACCTAACATAAACTTCCTAAAGCAATGCTACAGAAAAAGGGAATCCTTACATATGATCTGGCAGAGTAATTCCTGTTCCTCAGATTGGATTCAGCATCACTGATAGCACAACACAGAAAGTTAAATATGTAAATCTTTGCTGGATCAGGACCGGAGAGACCCCTATCATCATTTCATGCTATTATAAAAACGCTTCCCAGTGATCAGCCTTGGCACTTTGTTAATACTTATTAGAATAATTCCTGGTGCCTGCAGCTAGTCTTCCCAAAATGTGGGGAAACAGATGCATAGTAAAAACTCTACTTATACCCTGGATGAGACTAATCAATACAACTCTAAACTGTGTGTTTATTTCCACTTGTTTTAAGGGAAACATCAAATAAAAAGCAACAACTTGTATCTGGAGGATGGGTAATTACGGACAGCAAGTGTCATTTCAATATAAATAGGGGAAATAAATGCAAATTATACAACACTTAACTCTTACGAATTGGCTGTTAACTGAGACAATAGTCTACAAGATGTTGTTTGGAGTATCTCATTAATAAAATTCAAAACTGTTTTCAGCAATTATGTGCAATCATTGTTATTTTATCACTGGCCAAAAACAGTCCCTCACTGCATGCTTCAACATATAATTGTATCACAGATTGCCAAGAAAATTATCCTGTCTATAGGAGAGAATTGGAACTCTACCATACTAACACAGAAATGCCACACACTAGCAAAAGGAAATGTTAGTTTTGAGATGAACTTGCTGCTAAAGAAGACTAATAGATGTTCTTGAAAGACCAAGACTTACAGACAGAATGATTGGCCGCTTTCATAAACTGATTTTAGCAGGTCTAGAAAAGCATCGTCCAGGTCTTGTTCTCACTTGAGAGGTTTACTGTAGCTGGGTTTTGCTCTCGAGAACACCCGTACCTAAACTTTAGGTTTGGTTCATAATACTGAGCACTGCAAACCCAGGTGTGAATTACCTCGACAAGCTGCTCTGCAACGCGCAAGTAAAACACCAGTTCTGCAGCATCGCGAGGGAATAACCAGCCGCAACCGCTCAGTCCCTGCAACGGCATGTTGGGAGGGACAGCTCAGCTCATAGGCCACAATCAACTCTCCTGCAGCCTAGTACACCTAGTTACCCAACAAGATCAAACACCGTTCCCTTGATTTCTTGCAGGCAGTTGTGCTCACCTAGGCAGAAATAGCAACAGCAGAAAAAAGCACAAACTCAGATCAGAGCAGCTGGCTACTTCTACATCTCCTGCACGTACATGGGCGCATGCACAGGGGCTTGCCCACATCACAGGAGTTACTCTGGAGCGCCTGCGACATTGTAGGCCACCTAAAACCTGTCAGAGTGAAAAGACGGAGGTAACTAGGCCTGGCAAATTTGATGAACATTGATTTGGGACCTAATTTTCCCTACAATTTTTCTCTGTGTGTCTTGCTGTATCTTTTATTCTTCACAACACAGTCTGCCCATCTCTGTGCAGTTCAGAACTGTAGCTTCAGGACAACCTGATTTAAACAGCTGCATTTTACTTTCAGGAATAGTAAAAATATTTTGCTTTTTAGATGTTAGGCATAATTTATAGGGGAACAGAGGCATGAATTATATTTGCATCAGAATGCCCTCAAGTTTTTAACTGAGGTCCTAGAACGCTCAGTAAATAGTACCTGAAAACTCGCCTTCTGCCTCTAACTTTTTCACTGACTGTAAAACCTCCCAGCCTTTGCCATTCCTTCCCCCCACATAGATACAACCTGACACACGAAAGAATGTGGGGAGTTTTCCTCAACTGTCACTTGCTAATTTTGTGAGATAAAAATCTGGTCTTACAAATTTTAACAGTGATGACAATTTGTCTTTGTAAGCCTGAGTTTAAATACTTTTTGAAAAAAACCTAACACATTAAACAGGATCTCCTAATAAGAAGACCAAAAGCATAAAATATACATGTTTTTAAATAAAAGTGTACAGCACTTTTATAAGAGAGCTGAAAAAAAAAATTAAAGATATGAAAATAAGCAACAAAATTAAAAGGGGGATATGAAATCAAGGGAGAGATTCCTCTGTCCTGTCAGCACTCAATTAATTAACTCAATGAAGTTAGACGTATTCAAGTGATGAAGAAAACGTGACCAGTGTTCTCTCCCTGGTCCAAAAGCACCCAAGTCTTGACTTAGCAATAGATCTATCTCCAGCACTACAAATGATGCTCCCGCCCAAAGTCAGTCAATGCTTTTTGGAAGGGACAACTTTAGGCAGCAGCTGAGACTGAAATCCAAGTCAGCTGCGCTGTGTCTCCCTGGGTGAAGGGAGCAGACCGAAGCAGCAGCAGACAGAATAACCACTTTACAAGAAGCATAATGACAGGTAGTTTGACAGGCACCATACTGACTTTATAAAATGTTTCACGCACACAAATTATGCAATGCATCTAATAACGCACCGGGGGTGGAAGGAGGCTGGAAAAGCAGAACACTGTTCACTCATTCTGATGCCATGTTGTTCACACATTACAGAAGAATCTGTCTGTGTTTTGACAACCTGCCAGTCCATCACTACCTAAAGCACAAGACTTGCCGTAGGCAATTTGACCCTTTTCTTCCTTTCCTACGCCCTCTTGCTTATTCTAAAGCACATAGGCTCTCCAGTAATAGCATTTGATGTTTTAAAAGGCAGGCAATAGTTTAGGATTATTTTGCATGTTGAGAAAGCCCACAGGCACACTCAGTATTTTCTGGGCAATTGCAGCTAGTTCTCTGTTATCAAGAAGAATGGCAATTACAGTTTTGTTATTCAGACATTTTTCAAACTTAGGACTAAAGAGTGGGTCTGGAACTTCACCCAAAATAGATGCTTTAAGCAGCCTGGGATAAGTAGATTAAGTGAATGTGGACTTTGGCCTTGTTTTTTTACTTCTCTTTGGTTCATGTAGTTTTGGTGACAAAAATACAATTGTGCCTCAAATGGAAGTGTTCATATGCCTTATGTTTTTCTACAAGTAGCGGTACCTGAGCAGATGGACAGATTAAGATACCTGTCTGTACCAAGTTCTTCAGTTGCCATTCAGCAATGAGGGTTAGAAATGTGATGGGAGCCACTTGAATTACAGACTTAAAATAAGCGCAAGTGAAGGGTAAGTCACAGACCAGTATTTGAAATGGAAGACGAGAAAAAGATGGGAGACATGCTTTCTGCCTTTACTTTCGGTACAAACCAGATATGTACAATCTGTCTCCACAAGCAAACTCAAATAAAGCACACTACGAAAACAAAACAAATCAAAACCCCCAAAAACACACCACAACACACAGAGCCTTGCATCCTGTTTCTTCTCCATCTCCTACATCTGTTTAGGCATTTGGTACATAATTTCTTTTCTATTTGGCTAATTTAAATGAAAACAAACAAACAAACAAAAGTCATACAAAAAGAAAAGGGACAATCGGGTTCTGAACAGTGCATTGCTTTGGGCAGGCTGGCCATCTTGACTGTTGAAGTTTTTTCCTTTTTCCCAAGATTGTTTTCAGCTAAACCATCAGCTTACTGTACTCCGTAATCCAGTGTTCAACCAGTCAGTCAGCTGGGAGGGTATACTGGATTTGGCTGGGATAGAGATAATTTTCTTCACAGCAGCCTGCACGTGTTTTAGATGCCTGACCAAAACAGTGTTGGTAACACACCAACATTTCAGCTATTGCTGTGCAACCCCCAGGCTTTCTCTGTTTCTCACTCTGCCATCCCAGTGAGCAGGCTGGGGGTGGACAAGAGCTTGGGAGGGGACACAGCCACGGGACAGCTGACCCCAGCTGACCAAAGGGATGTTCCACACCGTATAACAGCACGCTCAGCCATAAAAGGGAGGGAGGTTTTCGAAAGTAGCTGTTGCTTGGAGTCTGCTGGTGGCGAGTGACTGCTTTTGCATTGCTTGTTTTGGGGAGTGGAGTTAAGGGGGGTCCTTTTTTTCTCCACTTATACTGTCTTTATCTCAACCCATGAGGGTTTTCCTCTTGCTTTTGCCCTTCGATTCTCATCCTGACCCTTCCGGAGGGAGGTGAGCAAGTGGTTGGGGGCTTACCTGCCAGCTAGGGTCAGTCCAGCACCGAGGGGCGTGCTAGGTGGCAGTTCTGCTGGTCGGGGAAGACTGGAAGTAGGGTGCATGTGCAATTTGATCACCTACTCCTTTCAAACACGCAGAAAACAGCATTTGTTCAGTATTACTGACATACAGTTACATTTGAACTAGAAATCTAGCTTACTGCTGGGCCTGATTAGGAATTGTCTCCCAAATCAATGAATCCTTTTCAAATGCATGCTTACCCTGATAACAAATTGCTTCTGCCTTCTCCATGCCAAGTACCTTTACAGAGGTTTAAGGCAGAGTTTATCAGTGCCTAGTGTCCTCAAAGGTGTTAATATTTAGTCCTACCTCAACACCTGATTAGTGATTCACAGCAAGTCAAGTCAAAGCTCACTTCCACCAGTCTGTATAATTCCTTTCTACTACTGGCCACACCATAACAACAAAGCACTTCATGCTGGTTTTGACACAGATAATGTATTGCATTTGAAACAGTCCTTTAAACAACAAATGTAACTCATCCCCTGCTCAGGTGACCTTTCCTCCAAAATATTTCTTATATGGCTATATCCACCAGACTAAATGCTGATATCCTCATCCAAGTAAAACTGATTTTGAAGCCCTAAGAATTTCTTCAGACATTATTTGAACAGCAGACTAGGTGTTAAACTCGGCACAGTGCTGATTTCAGGCAAAAAAGGCTCTATTCTGTAGGTGTTTGAAAGACAATAACACAGAAAATCCAGCAGGTCTGAATATTAAAATGTGGCATAATTACATGACACCATTGATGACAGAATTAGCTCAAGTTGAGAGCATCCTGTGCTCCCTGCTGCCTTGCACATTACACATTTTCACTAGGAACAGGCTGTGTCAAACAAAACATGGAATAACGATTTCCACCCCTTTGCACTCATTTTGCTCTACCCCAAGCGACCACAGAGAATTAAGGACCAAGCTGTGCCTGAGTCTAGACAAACTCTTCTGATTCACAAATCCAGAATTTCCTCACGCAGACACTGTGTGATGGATTTCAGAAGACTGCAGAAAGTCATGTTCCTACGACCACAGGATTTAGCTGAAATGCCATGCACTGGATCACACAAAAGCAAGAAGCAGGAGAGGGGACTAGTATACTAGCGTCACGTGAGCATCACATACACCATGTACTTTCCTGATGTACCAAGATGCTACAACGCTGTGCTACCTCTGAAGGCAGGGTACCAAATTGGCACACCCATACAGATACAGAGCAGCACCCCAGTGCTTTGTGGGGAAGTCCATACATTACAGCCAGCCCAAAGCCAGCAAGAATGGTGTAACTGCTACAAGAGAAGCACACTGCACTAATTGTGTAAGCTCCAGGCACTGCAGAAAGGAAGGGGGAAGGCCAGGTAAGAGCTTGTTGGCATGTCAGGCTGGCAGTCACACTGATGGCGTGAGAACCACTTGCCTACACCCAGGAACCATTACTGCCCTTTGCAGACACACCAGCACAGAATCAGCCTGCCAGTTCAAGCGCTTGCAGGATCAGAGCTATAGCCATATACACTGACTGCTTACTGAAGAGCAATCCCCGGAAAAAGGCTGTCACAATATCAACACAAGGGTTTGATTGTGTTGCCACTTATAGCTAATCTGAAGGCAGGGTAACAACCTATGAGAGCATTTTGTCACTTTTGATTTCTCAGTCCAATGGCTTCTCCTCACCTGCGTCCACAGAGGAGAGCACTAAGTGCAGGGGAGGGTGAAAGATACAAGACTTCGAATTCTAGGTGATTTTCCAAAGTTACCTCCTTTTGTCTTTGGGTAGAAACATCCTAAAAGTTAGTGTTATAACGATCCAGGTGGTGAATAACCCTTACAGGGTAAAATTTCCCTATGGTCATAAAAACAGCTGCCTAGAGGAAGAGAAAAAGGAGTGGATATGTTTGAGGAAACATTTTCTTTCCCTCCAATACTTCACCCATTGAAAGTTCAGGGACTTTGGGGGAAAGTTTATATCAATATGATGGCGTTTTCTCTCTCACTTGCTTCTGCAATAAAAGCAGAATGAGCAGCTGTGTTTACAGTTTGCAACTTCGAATTGTTTTTTTTATTACCATGTCAAATTATTCATGATGATTTAATCATCAAATCCATTTGTGCTATTACAATTGTGTTGATAACATAGAGTGATAATATTGTTTAAGCACAGCACATTGAAGTTTTACATCACCTTTCACCTGAAGATTTCTGCAGAAAACATAAAAGTACTAAAGATTCCTGTGGCCCTTTTATAATGGTCTTTTGCTTGTAGTGCTTCAGACAATGAAACTCAGACATTGGTACTTGCAGAGCGTTACACGGCAAGTCAGAGAAACTTGCATCTCCACCTCATGGTCTCAACCCTAAAATCCTTTTAGAGGTGTTCTTGCATGCTCCAGAAACATAGGGAGACACCATATTCTGGGTTGGGTAACACTTTTTCTGGGTCTACACAGCATTTAGAAGTGTAACCCTAATCTTTCAGAACAGAAAGCTGACTAGGTGGATGACCAGTCATGCAACAGGATTAATCAGTATCCCCATGTCATAAGCAAGAGAACAGATACTCAGAGTGACACCCTCAGACTTTCTGCTTAGTTTAAAAGCAGTTGCTATTGTTTAAGAGCAGAGAGTGGTCCTTTCTTTTCTGTATTCGGTGCACACCATAATAGGACCCTGCTTTCCACAGATACTTAGCGTTTAGCACGAGATACAAATAATGAAATACAACAGCCAACACAACAGAGTTTGTCTGAAAGGCATGAAAAGGTAAAACAAAGCAGGAGACAACTCAACCAGTACTAATGAAGCAAGAAAGAACATGACATTGTGTACCAACTTTTGTAAACAATTCCAATGAGTTGTATTTTTTCTGCTCCTAACCTGCCTTATTACGAATATGACATAATATCATGTAACACAGTAGATAACATTAAGCTTGGCCTTAACAACATTGTTAAGGAGTCCGTCGTTTCCCTTTAATTAACGCCCTACTATGTCTGACAGCAAGCGTTCATAGCACACCCCAGTGAACTTCAGCTTTGAATGCTAGGTAGGTGTCAGCAAATACTGATTTTAACAGCAAACAAATGAAAGGAGAAACGTGTTCTTGGAATCAGATGAGCTTGAAAGCTCGGCAGTGGCTATGGGTTAGGATGCACGTAGAGGAAATCTGAATACACACAAGACAGAAGATACCAATTTTGTCAGTTATGCCAGTTCAAAAAGATGACTTCAGAAGAAGGTAGGCATAAGTTAATAGCCCTGTGTGAATGTCATTCCAACGTCTTCGTCCAGCATGAGGTCAAGTCCTGGCATGCAAACTCCTCAGTCCTGTGCTACATTTCACCTGACACATTACGCCACTGAAAACTTCTCATTTGTCCTCTTTCACTCAGGACCAGGAAGGGGGTAAACAGCCACTAGCCTGTGGAAAATTCAGTTACAACCCAAACCTTTCACGTAAATAGTCAAAGTGCAATTTGAAGCGCAATAAAAGAAAGCAATAAGGTGTCTGCAACAGCAGGTCTTCCCAAGGCCACAAAACAGTAGCAGCAATCAAACAAGTCTCAGATGCAGATTGCTGGTGACAAATCATCTCTCCATCAGAAGATTTTCTGATTTAATTCACAATTAAAGATTATAAGTACTAACAAGCATTAATCATAATATGGATGCCTTTGAACCACTGCATCGGAGAAACCCAGCTGTGATTCAAGTAGTAGGCTATCTACTCAAAAGCCAGAGAAGGTTCTCCCTTTGCTGTCGACAAACCCTCTAAAGTCTATCCAAAAAACTACTCATCCTGTTTTCCTCCTGTTGGCATTATTCTCTGCACCAAGTTTAGGAGAATTTAAACAGACATATATCTTATGCTGCGTTCTATATGGTACAGCAGCCAACCCTGTCATTCAAATCCATCTGCTACACACTGCACTAAAGAAAAACAGAACAAGGCTGGGAAAACTTATCTTGCCAGGTAAAAACAAAGCTGTATTACTGACCTGCTAGAAAAAGTTTTGAATTTCACTGGTCCTTCTGCTCAAAGAAACCTGCTACTCGGCTAGTTCTGTAGCTGACTGTCTTGCTGGTAGCACAAACATGCTATTAAGTCCCAGTACATGGCAACCTACTAGAGCACACAAAAAGATACTAATAAACTCATCAGTCTGAAAAGTTAAACGATGATGCACCAGCCTTTGACAGCCTGGAATACCACACTATGATTTCGTTACATTTTGCAGTTGGTTTTCCCCCCCTGCAAAATTCTTCACTCTTCTTTAGTGAAAAGAATCTGGCCAAGAAATTGATGCATCAGAATACTTTGTTTATCCAAAAAATCTGCATCCCGTCTCTTAAGAACTAGCTGGTTGGATAGACCTGTTCATTCAAGTTTTTTACTTGTGAAAAATAATAAAACTCCAATACCACTAGATTGAGTTAAACAGTAGGGGTTTAAGAGGAAGCAGTTGCTGTTCTTTTTTCAAAGCACTTATCACAGTGAAATGTGGGTCCATCCCTCCCCCTCTGCATGCCTCTGATCCTTTTTGTTAGGGGTGCAAGAAATATCAGAGTGCTGAAAGATTATAAGCAGATTTGGACTGTGCCACAGGCCAGTCCACTGGAATTAATAATGTTTCTCTGCAAGGTACATAATTTGCGGAAGGCTGGGCAGTTTGGGTGACAAGCAAGTCTGCGGAGAGTTTTCCACACCTCTTATAACAGGCAACAGAGACATTTTCTAATGTTTAAAGTAACAGACAAAGAAACATTGTTTCTAATACATACAGAAAGCCCACTCATTAGTTGTGTTAGTTATTCTTCAAATGGTTTGAAGTTCAAACTTGGATTAACTTTCATTATTGTGATTAGGTACTAGAGAACAACTCTGCTCAAATTTGTTGGTATAAGAACTGCTCCATTGCTTTAAGATTTACACAATTTAAAAGTGTCATCATCACCAGTTGTTACCAAAATTTAGAAAAAAAGTTACTCAGTGCTTCCTTCTATGCCCTTGCATCTACAGAGCTCATTCTGCAGCTAAGTGGGATGGACATGGCCAAAAGACTGGTAGAGCTGTTTTCTTTTGTGTCCAGAGACTACCTAGTTCCCACAGATCTGTTTCACCTATGTACAAAATTTAATTTTTCTTGAGATATTTATGTCTCTGGGAAGACACAAATACAGTAGCTTGCATTTCTCTGTATTTTAAATACTGTTTTATAATGGTCTTTCCACTTCACAGTGAAGAATCCCTTTGCTCCATGACATCCAACTCTCATTTAAAAAATACCCAGGAATAAGAGTCGCAGGCATAGCTCACTTAACTATGCCAGTGGGTAACTAGAGAGGTATGGGTATATTCCTGCAATTTCTCTGAAAAGAACACAAAAATCTCAACTCCTTGCTTGTACAGGGAAACACCTCTGCCTCCACTACACATGGCTTTCACATTCCTAAACTAACTGAATGAGCATAGGTTTCGCTGATACTGACGGGCAGTTGGCACACAGGGAGGGTTCTGTCTGGCCACCCTGGTACCAGGCACACACTAATGCCACAGCCCAGCCGATGGCCTAGCCCTTCAGAAATATGTTGGTATGTTACATGGGCAACATTCCATTGAAGACCATTACTTATGGTTGACTAGCTTGTACCATATCTTATTTTATAGCTGAGGAGGGAAGAACAAAAGTGACACAGCTGCAAAAAATTCAGAATCAAATCCTGCATGATACTATTGACTATATTTTCCTCTTTGTGATGCTGTGATTTACCACCCACAATCTTCTCGTCTCTGTGTCCTCAACTATAGATCTTCATGTCACAAAAAGGCTAGATCTTGCCATTCTTTTTCCAGACTCTCATTCCACTTCATTTCCCATCAATTTTTTCTCAACATCAAATCCAGAAAGAATTATCTATTTCTCTCTATTGTACAGAAATATGCAACAGACAGTAAAATATCAAGTGTGGGAGGGGAAATTTCCACAGAAGTACAACAAATTAGTCTGATACTCAGAACACTTTTCTCTGCAAAGCTACTGAAGGCTCCATCAGGATTTCTTTTCCACATTTCAGTTGCTCTGTAGAATCTCTTCCTGCACCAATGATAGAATTTTAGTTAAATGTTATTTAACTAGAACATATTGCACAGCTCAAGCTAACAGCTATTTATTATACTTACACTTATAGAGAACTCCTAACTGGTGTGTAGGATTTTTCTCAGATTCCTGTGGCAACTGCTATGCTTTATCATACAGTTACACGATATAAAAAGCAATTTTAGTTCTTGGGCACAAATGCTTGCTGTTTAAGCTCCTCTCCTGGACTGAAGTTCTTCAGAAGGAGTTCCTTTTAATCTCATGAAGTAGAAACCACAACACTTCCAACAAAACTTTAAATGAAGCAAAGTCATTCTGTCTATCCAAAAGTACCATGTCCCTTATTTGTTCTCTCCTTTGAAGAAAGTGAGAACAGTAACAGCCTCAGTGTGTTGCTCTTCACCATGCTCTTTTTATGAAAGAGTATCAACTGGCTTATAACCATCATTCAGTGACTGAGCTTTTGGAAAAAAAAAAGTGAGGTGAAAGGGTAGAAAGCTACCGCGATGACTGCTAATGGATCCCTCTATCCATCTCTGCCTTGAACTCAAGAGCAAAGCAAAACGCGAAACACGGAGTGAGACACTGCTATCATAGCTGGGGCAGCGTGGAGTGGGGCACAGGGCAGTTATAAAGAACACTAGGTCCAATTAGGGAACTTTGAGCATCAGGCTGTTGAATTCCCTATCATTTCCTGGCACCACTGCCTTTAATTAGGCCTTGGATTGATTACTGCCTTTGTTCTCCCTTGACCCACCACTGACTCTGACAAGGGTTGTATTTTCCCCTGCTACAATTAGAAGACAAACTTCTGAGTGTCAGCAAGCATTACACAGGCAAGAAGGCTGCTTAAAACTACAGAGCCTGTAGAGAGATGTGTTTGTGACATTAGCCCACACTTCTTTCTTTGAAGAATGCAGTAGGCTGGAGTCTGTCCTAGTCCAGCAGTAAATTACAGTTAAGGTTAGTCTAAATTTGCCAGTTTATTTATATGCAGTGTCTGGGTAAAAAGGAAAAAAAAAACCCCACACACACAGAGCAGGACTAGCAATACAGAATCTACCTGGTTCTTCTGTAATCCAAAATAAGTGGAAGGTAAGCAACAGAGGGTGGAAAGGACTGCTGTTTGAGCACTTAATTTGCAACTAGACTGGAAAAAGACATTTTGTATACAGATGTGTACATTGCTTTCTGGCAACCTAGAGCATTACAGACATCCACAGAGCTAAAGCCACAATGCAGAAATACATTAAGAAAGTAGAACCTGAAAGAATGTATCACAGAAAATCTGTTTCCTCATTTATTGTTTTATGTTTTGTATTTTGGTAGCACTCATAGGCAACAGCCAAAAAAAACTAAAAAAAAAAATTAAAAAAAAAATCAAGATCTCTTATGCCATACACTGTACAAAGTCGGACAGATTTTTCCCAATGAGAATTTAATGTCTTAGCAGAGAGAAAGGAATCAGGGCAAAGAAACAAAGGTAAAAATAACTTGTAGGTAGCATAGTTTGTTCAAGGCCATCTGATTTGTCTGTGCTACTGCAAGAAAGAGAATTCCATCTTCCACATAGAAGGTTAGCAACTGTTCACTGTGCCACATAGTTTGATTCCCAGGACCTGTGTTTTGATGACAAAAAGCAATCAGGCTCCTTGTGACTGTGACAAGTTGTCTCACTCCACCATACCTTTGATCTCTAGTCATCTGTTCCACAGGGCAGACAAAAGGCTGGAGGGTAATTCACCAATACTTGTGAATCATTTGAGCGCATTTCCAAAACTGAACTAATGTATTTATTACTAGAAGTCCTGATATTAAAAAGTTTTAATGCATTTTGAATAGTTAAACTGTCTGAACATGCATGGGAAAAATCTTATTAAGCGTGATTCTCATTGATAAAAGTAGGCAGCTCAGAAGACATTAGAAACTGATGGCAACAAAAAAAATTGGGTGGTGTTTTGTTTTGTTTTTTTTTTTCTTTCTTTTCCTTTCTTCCCTCTTCCCTGGCCTTTTCTCTTCCCATCATTCATGCTTGGCAAGCCCCCACCATGCAGGACAGCAGCCACCCATGGAACCAAAACAGTACTAGCCAATTCTGCCAGCAGACCCAGGTGACCAGTCTCTAGAGGACTTGCCCAGGCAGAAAATTAGCATCTAGCACCCATATTCCTCTACCACATCAGTGCTTCCACCACTGCAGGCACATCCATCTCCACCAGAGAGGGAAAGCCATTGTCGAGGCTCATTTCTGCCTTGTACCTACTATTTTGGCCTAAGAGATAGTTGCAATATGTGAGCTTTCACATTTGCTCCTTGGAATACAGGGGTACAGCAAGCTCAGAATCTTGTGAATTCAAAAGCGCGCTTGCTTGGTGTCTGGCACCCAGGTCTGAGATTAGTCCCACTATCTCTTTCAAATTTGACTGCTAGAGGCATAGGTTTATTTTTACCAAGAAGCTTCTACAAAGGAATCTGGGGTTTTTTTGTAAGCTTGTCAAAATAGCTACAATTCCAAAAAGGACCGAGACAGTGACTGGGTATATGGGGCAGAAACGTTAACAGCAGGACAGTGATGATGCAAGGGAAAGAGAGCAATGTTTACTCCTAGGATTCCTTGAACTTGTTGAAATACCTCTAACAGGTAGAAGCATCCCTGTATTTGTATTAAACCCCAAAGTACGATCAGCAGTCACAGTCAGGGGACTTGCAATTAGTTCTCTTTTCCACCACAGATGAATGAAAAGAAAGTGAATTAGCAGCACAACAGCCACAAAAAGATGCAAATCCAATTTCACTTCCAGTCTACTCCCTGTATTAGTGGAACACCATGAGCCACAGTAGAGAAATCTTACCCTTCAGGACCACAAGATCAGCTTAAGGTCTGTGGTTACTGGAAAACTATAACAAAATTAAGTTTTGAAGCACAGTAAATTGCCCAGGCTGTAGTTTTGAGAAGTGCAGTGGTATCCCACAATAAACTCACAACGCAGGGAGAAAGTGGTATTACCAGGATGTGTTATTTTGTGGCTTGTAGGTTATTTTTTCAGTAACCTCCCTATAATTAAAATGCAGATGAGTTAAATAAGTCTCCTGGTGCTTTAGCAAAAGTCCTCGACTTTCTCAATACGTGTCCATCCATAGTTTGAACATAAACTGCTTAGCCATCGATACTTTCCAGTCAGCAATTCAGACCTCACAGATTCTAGCCTTGCTGAACGCCAAAGGGATAAGGCAGAAGATTTCAGTGACTGCAGATTAAGAAATTATGCTGGATTTGTTCTAATTACAAGCACTTAGTCAAACATATTCATTCTGTTGCAACAGAGATGCAGCGTTTGACTATCTATCATCAGATAGATACTCCTCTCACAGGCACAGCATGGCAGGGGCGAAGGAGGATACTGAATGCCGAAGGCCCATGTCTCAGAGGAGCTGCACGGCTCACGGCCTGTGCTGACCAGAAACACAGAACCAAGAGCGGCCCCACGCACTTGGTGTCACACTCCCTCCCAAAGGCAGAGAGCCCCTGCAGGAGATTGCTATGCTAGTTAGGAAAACCAGCACAGGGTAGAAGATGTCCATGTTGTACAGCTCCAGAAAATCAGCTTTCTGCACTGGACTGACTGTTAAGGAGACAGACACCAGGACAGCCCAGGGCAAACACCTCAGTCTCAGCATGGTTAAATCACATTTTTGCGCAGTTTGCACAGGGGGAATACAGATGTGTCTGTAAGACGCATTTATGTTTTTCAAGCACCTTTCCCCTTCCTACAGGCCTTCTTTGATTAGATGCTATTTAATCCTCTGCTCATCTCTGCAAGTGGTCACTCATGGCCACACATAAGTAGCACACGGAACACTATATTTAGACTGTTACTACTGTCAATACTATACTTGTCTGTCTTCTTGCACTGCCATACTAAACTCCTTGCCTTCAAATCAGTTCTAAATGTAGGCATTCTGTCAATGGAATTGGCATCTCTCCCCTTTTTTTCTATCACCTACCAAAAAAAAATATAGGGAATGCTAAAAGAAGTGCCTGTAATTGAAGATTATTGTATCTGAAAAGGTTGGCTTACTTTTCCTCCTAATTGTAAGTACATTTTTTCATCATGCAGTCATAAAATGTGGGGGAAAATATCATTTGCCTGTGACTATATGTAGTCACAGTGTTTACACATATTCTGATGTCAGATGAGCAGTTTGTGTCTTCATCACTCAGCTGGGTGTAGAAATTTGGCTCTAGAAAACACAAATACCTCCAGACTGAAGGAGAACATAGGTGAAACAAGGTCTGATTTACTGAGTAACATTTCATGCATTGATCCTCCTTCTTCTAGTACCAGAAGTTTGGGGAGAGGCTTGATTTTGCCAGGTTAGCTCTTTAACAAGCTCACCATGACGTCAGACAAATAACTGCTGGCACAAGCAACAAGGCAGAGATGTGCGCTTGGGAGGACAGGACTGCAGAAGCAAGGCAGCAGGGGCTCAGAGAGACTGCACAGTTTCTTGCCTTGGGGATGCTCATAATTTCACTGCACAAGCCCCAGAACAAGCTGCTCTAACACCAAAATCCACCCTGTTTTGAAGAGGAGGCTGGACTAGGTAACCTCCAAGAGTCCCTTCCAACCTGAAATATCTGCCATCAAGCCTGGCAGCACTCCAGCCCCGGGTAGCTGCACTGGCGTACTACACACCTTTCCAATGCCACAGAAGTGGATCGGTGAGCTCTGATTGAATCTTCCAGCTGTGCTGATATTTGGTAAAAGAATTATTAAAAGAGGCGATGGGGGTATAAAAACAAATTGTAGCTTTATTGGCCCTCTGTTTGTAGGCAGATCTACCTTTCCTCTCATGCAGCCAATTCAGCAGGCTGCTGTTAACCCCGTAAAGATTTAATTGTGCCATGTCACCCCAAGTCAGGCAGCTTGTTCACATTATCACCTCTGATGTGAGCTGAGAGGTTCTCTTTGATAACACCTGGCACCCAGAGCGAGGCCTGCTTTGATATCTACATACACACTGCTTGCTCCCGTTTTGTTCAATGTTCGAAACTCTTGCTTACACATCTGCTTTTAGTTATTAACGTGTGAGCAAGCTTGCTAAAGACAATAACGTATCCCCAAGGCCCTGACCTCACTTAAAACTGTATTTTCATTATTCTCTACCACCAAATAAAAGACAATAGTAAGGCTTGGCTAAACGCTACTATAAAGTCAAGTCTAACACGCAGAAGGAAAAGTTGTTATGACAGCGATTCCAGTTGTAGCTCTTAATTCCTTTAAGCCAGTCTTAAGAAGCCTTGTTTACAGAACCACCAAAGCCTTTGCTGTTTGCTAGAAGTTGTAAGAAATTCACAGCAACCCTGAAAAACAAGGCAACAGATTTTGGAATGTCTTCACGAACCTGAAAATTGACAAGACCTTTCACAGTAAGTTTCTTTCCTTGCTAATCAATAGCAAGATTAAAATGAAGGAAAAGTAAAGTCTGATCCATTCTGTTTTACCAGCTCCTGTAGACCCTGGCTGCCAGGCAACACAGCAAGCACTTTCCTTAGGGTCAGAGTTAATTGCTATAATCACAGAGCCAGCAGCAATTCTATCCAGGTGAGTCATTAGTTAGGGAAAAGGAAATTATCAAGAGAGAGCAGAAAATGGGGTAGGGAGGTTAAAATAGCATAGAAGGTCTTTTCAAAGGAAAGAAGTATACAGTGTGTTTGTTGGTTCCAGGAAGAGAAACAGCAGTATGTAAAGAAAGCACAGGGCTGTAGCCAATTAGCAACTCCATGTTTTGGGTGCTCTAACAAGCCTCAGACTGCCTGACAGGATCCTTCAACAGACAACGATGAAGGGAAATACAAACTCCAATACTGCTTCACCCAACATCAGCAACACTGGAACAGCTACAGATACATTTCACCCTTCTTTTACACCCTGTAGTTTCACCAGGGTCACTACAGTTGCCAGAATAAAAACAAAGAGGGAGTCTTGTGCAAGATGTATACTTTACAGTGAACATCATTATTTTCCAGTTAATTGTACATGCACTGCAATATGTTTCCAGTGGATTTTCTATCTTAATTCCTATGCTGGTCTCCAGCTCACTCACAGCATGCCTCTGGAGGTCTGACATAAAACCAGCATTTATAACAGAGTGTGCAGGTTGCCACAGATGGTTCAAATTAAAGGCAGCCTAACAAGCCATTCCACAGACAAAGAGGTAGCACATCCAGCGCTGCCCACAATGAGAACGGTGTCTCCAAACATGCCTGCCTCAAGAGACATTACAGATCTGATGCTCAGTCTCAGGACCCACAGTTACAGGAACAAGAGCTACAGGACTGGACTCTCAAGGCACGACAACCAAGCAAAGCAAGCACGTACCCGTAATCCAGCCATCCAGCAACAGTGGGGTCAGCTTTATAGAAAGTTACTCTCCTCTGCATTAGGTGCACCCAGCATCAGAAGCACTTCAGAAGCCCCTTTGCTGCCTACAGCACTATGCAACAGTTCTATGAAGCCTAGCAACTTGTAGCAGACTCTGGCAGCCACCACAAGAAACACAAGATCAACAGCATCTGAGAGACTTTGAAAAACTCAGACAAAATATCTACAAAAGCAGAGGTGGTTAGAGCAGCAGCATACACTCAAACACTCCTTAATTGTGGATGATTAAAAATTTTAATGTTACCTTAAAAAGTTACCTATTCATGTCACAGCCAGCAGGAGAGAAGGCATTAAGTGATATAGCTACTACAGCAAATGTTATTATTTCTTGTTCTTAGCACATTTTTTTCTAAAGGATGAAGCCTTCTGAGAAGGGGCATTCATCCCTGAGATCATTCTACAGAACTGCAGTAAAGCATTAGCCTGGTTTCCCATTCACCTGGCAAAACAGCAGAAAACAGAGTAGCTTGGGGTGTGTTTTCTGCTTACTGTTCTCAGGGTCTCAACATGAGGGTCATTAGGATTACAGACAGGATCTAAATAAGTGTTTGGAATACTAATAATGATGCTTATGTTTGGATCAGAAAGGATGTAATCAGAAAAAAGTTACAGATGCTTTTCTTTGCTTGACAAGTATCACAAGAGCAGTTAAAGCAATGCAATCTTCGGTTAAAAGAGAATTACAATCTGAAAACTGGTATTTCTGCAGTGTAAACTTTGTGAATAATGACAGTAACAACGAATGTCTAGGGATAGGAAACAGAGGGAAACAATTGAGATAATGTGTAAGCCAGTACACATTATCTCAAATAATACTTATAAATTCTAGACATATTCTCAAGATAAAGTTTTTGAAAAATAGGAAAATGCTTTCATAAACATTTATTTCTCCACTGGTGATAAAAACACGGAACAATCTATTCCAATTAAAGTTCTAACTAACAAAATGACAAAGACCCCCTTTCTGTTTTTTCAGATACAATTTAATAGCATTTATACGTTGTCAAGACTTGCATCATCCTTTTGATCTCTGGAAAGGCAGAGAGGCAGACAGAATACAAAACAAACATTAACAAATACCACATGAATACAGAATGCCTAACAGCATGCCACTCAACAGCAGACAGCCAAGGACAATTAAATTATTCATAGATATGAACTGTCCAAGGTAGGAGGAAAAAAAGAAAGAGAATTAATAAACACTCTCTTGAAAAAAAATCACAAAAAACTCCACCCAACCCCACTAGCAATTTCTTCTTTTTTTTTTGTTAAACAGTCAGCTTCTGGTACTATTCAGAGAATCAGAAGTCAAGGTCTTTCTAAAAGACTTTTTGTCATAACTGGGTAATTAGTTACCGTATGTTCAACTGCCATATTCCAGTCTCTTTAAGGCCAACAGCTTTGGTATGCAAACCACAACTCCCTTCTTCCTCTCCGTACAGCCAGAAGAGCCAATGCTGAGCCAGCACACAAGAGCGGCTGCAGAATGAGATGGACAACATTAGCAAGAAAGGAAAAAGCCCGTTAGTCAAGAGCACAAGCATGTAAAGAAACCTGAACTCCATTTTACGCAACCAGTTAGCTCACCAGGTTCTGTATCTCCTCTCCTCAGCTATAAAAATAGAAGCAGCAGACATTTTACTGAGATAAGATCTACACATGTACTCCAGTAATGGGCATGCTGCTGCAAATTTGCAACTGTGTGAAGTCCAGTGACTTCCATGAGCATCTAAGTGTTGCAAACCACTTGACTCTACCTCAAGAAAGATCTGTCCTCTTCCACTGAGTGACTAAAAAGGTCTTTTCCTATGGAAACTTCAGGGGGGAAAGTCCCATTCCACACCACAAGCAAACAAATATTAAAGCTTTTTACAAAAAAACAGCAAGACTGACAGAAATGGTCTGAGGGCAAAGGCTAAGACAGCAAGAAACTGAGGACTCTAGCAGTCAAGCACCAATTTGAGAGAGCTGCAGCAGCAGGATGGACAGCCATCAACACCACAGCAGCGTGGTGGGACAGAACATATATCCTCACCTCAGCTGCACCCAAACTCCGTCAGATTTCTTTATGTTGCCAGCGAAGGCAAACTTTGGCTAAGGTGCTTGTCATTGTAATCTGGTGGCCAAGTTATGTGTGTATGATAAATCCTACTGCCCTGACACTCAATGTTACTTTCTGCTGCTCTGTCAGAGGCTACCAGTTTATATCCTTGCAGCTAAAACCACAGTTCATTTCTCAGAGCCCTGAGGTTTTATGTATTGACTGGAATTAAGAGCAGTGAATTTATCTGGATCTTTATGTGCTGGGATTATATATTCACCACCAAACATCGGTCAGTCTCAGCTTGTTTGCCAGGTTGGCCAGAAACTCTACTCTGATCTCAAGACACCTTTCCATCAAAGCTTAAATTGCCAGAGTGAGTTTCAATGACAAGCCAGTCTAGAAAATTGTCTCAAAGAAGTTAAAAAAAAAAAAAAGTGTTTTGAAGAAAGGCAAAGAGCAAGTCAGATTCTTTTCATGCATCAGTGATGTTCAGTGGTAACAAGGAAAAGATGAGAGGCTTTACTTCAGTGCAAAATAGGTTTGCAGACTGTCTCACTGCCCTTTGAAGACTGTAATCATGATTCTTTAAAAAGCAAAAGAAAGAATTCAGGAACTTTCCCTTTTCTTTCCCAGCCACCACAACCTCTATTAAAACAACCACGACAAAATAAAGTGAACAAAAAACCCCACACTTATTACTTACCTTAACTATACACGTGTCTGGCCAAAGATCAGAATACATAGAACACATTTCATTTTAGGTTTCCACAAGTAAAAGACTTGTCCTTTACTCTGAAAGCCATTTTGTCCCATTTCCAAAAGCTGTACAGCTAATCAGCAAAGGACACTGGGAGTTCTGCAGCCATTGCTGCAGAAAAAGAAATATACACATATACGTACATAAAGAGAGCAGACTCTTATAAAAGCTGCACTGAAGCAATGAATCCTATCCTCTTCTTTCATATGGAGCTGGGTAAATAATGGCACAACAGAGATTTCATTCATGCAGAGGTCTAGGGTATGCTGGGAAGTCTCCGTCCGACAATTTGCTGCAGATGCTTGCTTAGAGGAGTCATTTATCAGTGTCACCCATGCGCATTACTACACACTGCTTCCTCGGCAGCATGATTCCACACCAGCTTCCCTCATAGCACACTCCGGTCCTTGGTATTTCAGGCACAGAAATAGCCCTTATCTGGGCTTCAGACGTGTGTGCTCTTTGAAACGATTCCCATTATCCAAAGCGCATGCATTTGGAGTAGGAAAGCAACAGAATTTATTTCCTTTGCTGATAAAAAGAACAGCAAATTAAGAGAAGTCACAACAGTTTGTCTTCGCCTTCCTCTTTACACCCCTGTTTAGCTCATTGCTTTTAAACAGCTAACACAAGTATTCACATCAGTAGAGCTGAATCTTGGAGGATACAGGTATCTTGGATGTTTCATCTCTTGTTATACTTAAGTGGAATATTAAACAGGCAAGACAGTGACAGACCAAGCTAGAAAGAACTAAGTAACTAGGACTGACAAAGAAGGTTGGCAATTTAAAGCACTTCAGTCTGTGAAGTGCTTCATTTAGAGCCATCAGCGCCAGTGCATTCAGCCCTCGTGTATACCCCACCACCTTTAGCTCTCCTCTCACACCTGAAGTCTTTTCTATTCTGCTTTTAAACTATTTAGAACAAGTACTACTACTTAATATCATGCCCTTAGAGTGGCCAGTATAATACTACTACAGAAATAATAAGCTCAATGCTATGAGAATTGAAATTAATCTGGAAGCCAAACACTGTTTTCCTTCAGAGACAGGCACAGGGAAAGGAGAAGCCAGGCTGAATTCATAAGTACACTCCAGAACATCGAGTTCTACCCTATTGCTGATGCATGTCATTGATTTGCTATGTTGGGCAAAACTGTTAGTGCAATGTGTCGAGTCCCTATTTTATACCAAGTTTCAAATTGACAGTATGGAATGTACAGGTCCTTGTGACTGGTAAATAAAAGAGAAATAAATTAATTGGATGTAAGAAGGAAAAATCTAGTTACATCCTTAGATCACAGGAGGCACCAGTACACCTTAGTCTTTGGAAAAGTTAATTTCAGAAAGAAAAATACCAAAGCACATTAAACCAAAGGCAACTTTCATTTAACTGCCTTCTAAGTCTTCTGACTGCTTGTTGGTTTCTATTTAAATAAAAAAAAAAAAAAAAGAAAAACTAATGGGGATGGATTTTTCAAAGAACAACAACAAAAAAGCAACCCAAAACAAAACGCAACCTTCATATGAAGTATTTTTGTAAAGCTTTACAGACATAAGCAAAGCACCCCCACAGTGAGCTCAGCTTTTTAAAGAACTTGGATTTATCATGCATTTCCCCCTGCTTCCCCAGTGTGCCACCTTTCCCATTGAAGCACCTTTGCTGTCTGGACCAACCAAGGAACACTTCATTTCTGTCTCTATAGCCTATCTCCTTCCTCTTTAAGCCCTGTACTTCTCCTTGCAGTGTGCCTTTCCTACTCTCAAACCAGCTTACCACAGAACCATAGGGGTTGGAAGGGACCTCTGGAGATCATCTAGTCCAATCCCTAACAAAGCACAGTTACCTAGAGCAGGTTACATAGGACCTCATCCAGGCAGGTTCTGAGTATCTCCAGAGAAGGAGACTCCACAACCCCCCTGGACAACCTGTTGCGGTGCTCCACCACCCTCAAAGTAAAGTTCTTCCTCGTGTTCAGATGGAACTGCCTATGCTTCACTTTGTGCCCGTTGCCCCTTGTCCTGTCATTGGGCAACACTGAAGAGTCTGGCCCCATCCTCCTGACACCCACCCTTAAGGTATTTACAGATTTATAGGCATTTGTAAGGTCCCCTCGCAGCCTTCTCTTCTTCAGGCTAAACAAGCCCAGCTCCCTCAGCCTTTCCTCATAGGAGAGATGCTCCAGTCCCCTCACCATCCTCGTAGCCCTCCGCTGGACTCTCTCCAGTAGCTCCTCATCTTTCTTGAACTGGGGAGCCCAGAATCAGATGCAGTACTTCAGATAGGGCCTCATTAGGGCAGAGCAGAGGGGGAGGAGAACCTCCCTCAACCTGCTGGCCACACTCCTCTTAATGCACCCCAGGATCCCATTGGCCATCTTGGCAGCCAGGGCACACTGCTGGCTCACTGTCAACCTGTCTTCCACCAGGACACCCAGGTCCCTCTCCACAGAGCTGCTTCCCAGCAGGTCTGCCCCAAGCCTGTACTGGTGCATGGGGTTGTTCCTCCCCAGGTGCAGGACCCTGCACCTGCCCTTGTTGAACTTCATCAGGCTCCTCTGTGCCCAGCTCCCCAGCCTGTCCAGGACTCACTGGATGGCAGCACAGCCTTCCAGTGTATCAGCCACTCCTCTCAGCTTTGTGTCATCAGCAAACTTGCTGAGGGTACATGCTGTCCCTTCATCCAGGTCATCGATGAATAAGTTGAACAAGACCTGGACGATAACTGACCCCTGGGGAACCCCACTACTTACCAGCCTCCAACTAGACTGTGCACCACCACCGACACCCCTCTGAGTTCTGCCCTTCAGCCAGTTCTCAATCCACTTCACTGACACTCATCCAGCCCACACTTCCTGAGCATTCCTATTAGGACATTATGAGCGACAGTGTCAAAAGCCTTGCTGAAGTCGAGGTAGACAACATCCACTGCTCTCCCCTCACCTACCCTTTAGGACACCAAAAGGTGTTGGCCAATTTGCTGTAAGTGCTTAACCCACTTCAAAAACGGTTGATGATGATGTTAAAGCCAAACACCCAACAGTTCACCAGTTAAGAAAAGGATAAAAAGATGACTGCAGTGAGGAAAGCCATTTTGAATTTTTTTTCTTTTTTTTAATATCAGAGCTCTTATCAAGAACTTGTAAGAATCAGATCACAAACGTTCATTTAAAATGAGAAGGCATTTCAATGAGTTGCCTGTCCCATTTCATATTCCTCAAACAGTCTCTTCGCAGGAACACTAAATCAATGGCTTTACAAAAACCAATTCTGCAAAACCTTGCAGAGCTTTGTTTTCATGGTGATAGGAGAGTATACCCAAAAAACTCGCTTAAGCCAGTTTCTTCTTTTTCCCACCCCACCCACCGTAATTCCTTTCTCCTACCTTTAATTCTAAACCAAAATCCACAGAATTTTTGTCAAATCCATTATTCAAAAATGGATTTGACACACAGGAAAAAAGAAAGTCTTATTAGGCATGCCAAAAGAGCAGCTCTGGATTCAGGCTTACCACCCATGCTGCAGAAACACTTACAAATCCATCACTAATGGCCTTCCAGCTATCCATCCTTTCCCCATGTTCAGTCTGCCCATACAGCTAGCTATTCCTTTCTAACAAATACCATTTTAATTGCATCTCCCACTTTGTTAGCCTTCTCGACCTCCAGTAAAAGCCATCTATGGTCTAACAATCTCCTAAATCTGACACTTGCACCGACTAGCACACTTGTATGCCTTCCTGCTAGGTTCACACGTATATAGGCTTATTGTCAAGAATTTCCATTAGAAATCTAATAATTATGAACTGAAATGACAGCTTTCAGACTAGTGGGAGAGATGCGGGGGTGGGGGGTTCAGCAATTGAAAAGGGAAGGGTGAAAAGAATATGTACATGTATTGCAAATGCCCCCTGTTACTAAAACTTCATTGTGCCTTTCTGGTGCCAGGGCTTCTCCAGTCCCAACACCTCCCTCCGAGCAACAAATGCCAGCCACACAACCTCAGCCACAGTTAACTCTTCCTGTGGGAGTACTGCCAGCAATTTCAGCAATATTAACCCTGGGAATACTAACATGATTTAGAGGACTTGTTAAATTTTAATGATACTATTAGAAAAGAGGAAAACACACAACTCACAACTCCAAATTTGGTGCATTTGGCTGCTGAATAGGATATTAATGTTTTTCTTTGCCGAGCACTATTAAATGAGCAGTGAAACTAATAGAGAAATGAAGAGTAATGACTTCTATTCTTGCTGTTCGGTGCCTGCTCAAAGCCAAGACTGCCTTATTGCCCACCAGGCTTTCTGCTGGAGTCCATCAGGTGGATGGAGTAAACGGGTAATTCTTTCAGCATTTGGCACTTAGCAGGTCAGAGGTTCATTTAGCTAAGAGGCACAGAAAAATAAAACTGTCCAATTGAAATAGTAGCATACAACCATTCAGGCTACCGGTTAGAAGGTAGAAGCCCGCTCTCCTGAATAACTTCAGCACTGAGTTCGGCTTTAAGAAGGCAAAAGTTTTCCCAGGTGACTCTTAGAAGAGCTGGGACAGAAACACGCAAAGGCCAAGTTCTGCCCCACTTTTAGCAAAGGACTCCAGAGCGACCATCTTCTTCATCACTGCGGAAATCATTCATACATTCAAGTCAAGTACACCTGTGAGAAAAGGCATGGGCAATTCCCAACAGAATAACACAGCAGCTCACAGAAATTGAGGGGTTGTATTTCTTAGTCTTCATTTATCTTCAGTTAATTATGATGGTGGGAATGAAAGATGCAGAACTTGGGGAAAATTAATTCCAGTGCTGAGGTGGGTCTGCTCAAACAGTTATAAACACAGATGAAACTCTCAAACCACTGTGCATTTTCACTTTTTCTTTTGAAAAAGAAAATATTTGCTGTAGTAGATGTCAAAGTCTCCTTTCATTTGTTTTTCCCCAAACATCCATGTGAGTAGAATTTTGTTCCTGTGCAAGCCCATGGAATAGAGAAGCTGTTGTGAATAATCAGGTGCAAATAAACAATCACGTCAAAGTATTTATGATTTAGGAGGCACAGTAAAATGTAAGTTAGAGTAGAGGTTTGTTATTAATAAGTCACTGAAAATGTGCAGGTTAAAACACATTTGTAAAAAACAAATACATGTAAAGCAAGTCTCACTTGAAGGTAATTTGGAAGCCAAAACACAAATAGACCATATTCCTGATTTAAGATTTTCCTACAGACGCTAGAGGTGGATGGATGTTTTACATCAGTCATATTGCACCGGATAAAGACATCCTATCTCAAGCATACATAGCTCCTCTGGCACACACCACTAGCAAGAAATTTAAAATGTTTTCCAGAGCCACACTCACATTGGCTTGCAGTATTTTTACTGAAATAAAATAATTGTTACAAGGCGTTTGATGCTCTTTTCCTGAATTACCTAATCCATTGAATAAGATCACTGACCAGCCGCTAACAAAGTGGATACCACAGGGCCTGTAAGTTAAGCTCTCCTACTTGTAGGGCAACAAAGTGAACAGACTCAGCCCTACTTTGTTTAATAGGAAGGCACGATAAATTTAAATATGCAAAACAAAAGTCTTATACTGACACGGGATATACATGTGTGAATCTAGAAGTGTCCAGTTCCTCCTGAGGAGAGGGAAGTCTTTTGTTTTCACCACAAATTTTAAACTAAGCCCAGTTTAATACCCCATCACTTCCTTCAGGTCTCCAACAGAAATTCCTCGGCAATTTTCCCCCCCCCCCCACAAAGACTAGTACTGAATACAGTTTCAGAGGAAAACTGAGATGAGGAAACCAGTCTCAAGGTTTCTTCATACCGAAATTTTTTCCTCCCTCCCAGAAAACATAGAATATTTTGTAATCTATAAGAAATGCAAGATCAACCATAGACTGTATGATTTAATAGTACAGATCGAACAGAACAGCAGGTCTTGATGACAGCTAAAAGTAAACACAGTTGAAGCTGAAAATAAATTTTAAGCAGCACTTCAATACTGGAGTGGTAAGTAGCTTTCAACAGACTTACTATGCTGTATTATTTCAAATAAAATAAATTGAATTCTGATACTACAACAATAAATCCAAGCTGCAGTTGAACACATCAGTTTCTTAAAACTGATTCTTGTGTATAGCTGGCATAGTATTTTCCTTTACTGTCTCTACTGCAAAGTAATTAAAAAGTAATCGCTGTATTCTGCGCTAGTTACAGCTGAGGTTACAGTTGGATGCACTGTGCTGCTCTCATCAGTACCTTTCTCAGGGATCCCTGCTTTCTCGCATCTGCTGTTGTTAGAGCACATCTAGTCACTCCCTGACCTTTCAATCAAAAGATCCGAGTTTAGCTATTGAGAGTGTTTGAACTATCTATCATTTTGATAAGAACCAAGGCAAGGAGCAACACCACTATACACACAGGAGACCTGCAGGGATGCCAACTTATGACCTTTATATGGAGAGGAGAAAGAAAAGGCACATAGGGAAGCCCAGAAGGGGCCAGAATCTCTTAGCCCTGCTCAGCCCAAGCAGCATGTCTGACTGCCGCTTCAAATGCATGCAAGTATTCCCTGCTTAGAGGTATATGACAGGTAGAGCTGTGGCCTAAATGAAATTCTGCTCATCTCGCTGAAGTCAGAATCCTGTCACTAGGGCCAACTTCATGCAAGTCACTAGGCTGACAAGGTTCAGATTCAGACATTTTCTCTTTCCCTTCCCACTTCTTTGCTGTTTTTATAAGTAACCAGCAATAACTCATGTTATACAAGGAAAAGAGTTTTCGCTATTTGACAACTCCTGCAGGATCTTTTGAATTGCCTCCTTTCCAAGCCCAGAACTATCCAGTCACCATTTCCCTGCCCTTTCAAGGGTCTTGGGTTGGTCTTGGAGAAACCTCAAAAACGCTTTCATCAAAACATTACTAAGCTATACTGTAATATCATCTAAAGAGGGGAGGGGAGGGAAAAGAAGCACAAGCAAATATATATTCTCATTGTAGATGCTACAAGACATTACAACTGTACCAAGAAGGTGTCTGATTATATATTTCAGGTTTTAAAACCAGAGATCTAAACATGGTCATTAGTAGCTTTGTAATGCTCACAGCTGTTTGGGTTTTTTTGTTAAAAAAAACAAACAAAAACCTGGTTTAATGTAGGAGGGTTGCCTAGAAGGCAATTGAAAAATAAAACTGGACAACATAAGTCACTGGTGATCTGAGTTCCACAAACCTCTGAATAAGGATGCAGCCTAGAACAACCTTGCTCCAGTGACACCCTATGTTAACACAAACTGTCAATGAAACATTGCTAGGTCTTTCAAACACGCAAGCTGAAGCTTCCAAAGAAAAGCAGTATTTCAGTGTGTGACCACAGCTGACTGCTTGCAGTTATTACTCCACCACTGCTTTCTAGAAGAGCAATACTATAATTAATTGTCATGACCTCCATCAGTGTCACAGTGCAACCAAAATTTGGTCCAATAATGGGAAAGACTGTGGAGGACACTTTAGAACTTTACACTCTAAGGATTCTACTTTGTTTATCAGGCTGTTGTTACATACCACAGCTTGCTTAACTCAAAGTACTGTGCAATCTGCCTTTCTGCAATCAGGGATAGTTCTTGAATTGCAGCTTCAGCAACAAATAACATGGACTAGCAATAATTTATCTAATGGTGGAGGGAAGACCCCATGCTTGCATTCCTCACACTTTATTAACATACCTGCTTCTCAAGCTACAGAATGACACTTTGCTAAGATGTAAGCTAGCAATTTAACTTAGAACACCTCTCACACTTTTGACATGCTGACCACATGTCACAAAATGCTTCAGTTCCCACTACATCATTATGTAAAGCATGATAGGCAAGTTTATTGCCGTGGCAGGCTGCAAGTTCAGTGCTTGGAAGCACCCCAATTATACAATGTCAAAGGCTACGTGCTGCTGATGTGGCAAAACCGCGAATGTCTTTTGACCCTACATACACAGCACTGCAACATTCTAATAATCTGCTGACACAGGCGTGAATCCCATTACACACCGATGGCCTGTAGTGGTAACGTGTTACACTTTTTCCAACACTGTGTGGGGAATTCAGCATGGACTACCATCCTTCCTCCCCATCCCCTTCCAGAATTGTACATCAAAATCCTACGCTTGTTCTACCAGATTGCTACAGATTTTGCATCATTTACTTCTAGGAAAATAAGACTACCTAAAGATACAAGGTGATTTTAGAGATCAGTGCAGCATTCACAGAGTGCATAAAGCACCCTGAAGGAGCTTGGTCACTTTATAATAGCCTGGAATGAACAGGCCAGCTACAGACTAAGCATGGGCTGTGTATTTCTGAACACACGTTTTCAGATGCACAGCCAAATCTCTGTAAAAAAATATGACTGGATCAAAATTTTGCTCTTCCCTGGAGACTTACTTCAAACAAAACAACAATACTTCCCCCCTCCCCCCCCAACAGCTCTGCCTATGGTCTCCTAAAAGTGTGGTTGTTTTTTTTTTTGTCTTACAGGAAAAACACCATAGTCTCAATTCACTAAACATAGTCATAGGCCTGTTCCTCATTTCCAGGGTACTCAATGGCGAGCCTTTTTGATTCCATGGAGAAAGCTGCAGAGCTAACAGTTTTGACAGCTTCCTAGAAAGCAGTCTTTAATATACAGTATCTTCATCCTTGCCTCGAAGACATTTGCAAGCTTGAAAGAAATATTTATATCATGTGACACATTGACACTGTGGATTGCGGCAGTAAGACAGCAAGACTTCCAGCTGCTCCGAGAAAAGGGTTTACATTAGCTCGTCAGAGGCGAAGGCATATCCGTTTGTCTCCTCTGGACCTCTGCAAGCAGCTGTGATTCCAGGGCAAATGAAGTAACTTGTGGTTTCCAAACTTGCCAGGAAACATACAGCTGCAAGAAGATTCACAGATGAGTTCTGCTAAATGTTTGGTATTGTGACCTGTGATGCAAAACAAAAGAATGGTTGTCGTTGCCTAAACTTTAATGGAGTTAATCCTTCCAAATGCTGACAAATTACTGCCCCAGGCCATTTAAAATCACATTTCTAATGCAATAATCCTATCTGCATTACAATGAGTTGGGATGAAATGATTAGGTGCCTGAGATTTTTGCACAGTGAATTAAGTCACCATGCAGACTGGCCGTGCTTGTTCACAAATTAAAGGTCTGGACGGAAATGAAATTCCATTATTCTGCCACTTGCTAAGCTTTGAGGAAGGGTTCATTACTGTCGTGTCTCTACTGGGAATGTTTCTGAAGTAGCCACAAGCTACAGGAACCTATTTTTCATTAGATCATCTGCAGGGTTTCCTCATTATTGATAATTATTAGTCAAGTCTTTGACTACTGAACACCTCCAAAATGGAAGAGGCTAATTCCACAATATGCAAGCAAAAAATGAGACAGTGTGTCAGTGAATTTGTGCAAAAAGGAAACAAAACTGTATCCTGCATGCAAGTCCCTTTCTTCCCCCCTTCACAGACACACTGTGCTAAATCAGTATTTACCCATTTCTTCTACGCAGAAGCACAGACTTTTTAGCTAGGAGATAGTCCAGAATATAAACAACCCAACAACATCAGCGCGATCCATCTCTAGCGCTTCAAACGTTACCCTTACTTCCTGACCCAATCACAACACGCCCAAGCAGCTATTCATGTCCACACGTTCAAATTACCTCTTGGCTTGAAGGCTGTATTCAGGATTTTCAGAACAGCATACTAATAAGTCCATAATCACCAGCTTGAGACTATTCTTGTGAGCATTCAATTGATTATTTACACACAATATAATCTGACACTCATAAATATAGCAACTCCTCAGTTAAACATAATGAACTTTTTTTTATTGGATGCCTGTGAGGTTAGTGTTCCGTGGAAGCCAGAGGATATCACAAGTTTGAACTCAAGGCAACCAGATTTCACACAAATTCTGATAAACAGGGAGTGTGATGCCGTAAGCTTCTGTGCTAGAACTTTGTCTGATACCCTTCTGAAAAACCATAGCCTAAGAAAAAGCTTAAAATTAAAAAAAAAAAAAATCAATATTAGTAATTCTTGAGACAACCCTTTTCATCATGCAAATGTTTGACACTAACAAAAACCCACAAACAATGGCCACCAAATGCTCCAAGATCCATTCAGTCATAACCCGCAACGTGGAACTGCAACAACCACTTGTGCTAGTCACTTCCCACGGGCATGCTTCATGTGGGGGTTACAATAAGATTTCATTCTCATAAAACATAACCCCTTGTATGCAGATAATTACTGTACATTATTAAGTCACATCTGTATCACAACAGGGGAAAAGGAAACAACAAGCTTTCAGCATTTCTTTTCGTAATTGGCAGGGAACCTGGCATTTTAAATGGTTAAAATAAACTAGCACAACTATAATTCTATACTCCTCACCTTTGTGCCTCAGCAGCCCCTCCCTCCCAACCCCAAGTTTTCATCCTGATGATGTATTAGGAGAGAATGCTTCTATTTAAAACTGAAAGCTCAACACCTCAACACTGACAATGAGCTACTCAGAAGCAGTTTGCTCTAGGTTAAGTGTGGCTTTTTCTGTACCAAATGAAAAGCTTCAGTACACAGCTTCACGCATAAAGCCTGGTCTGTTTATGCAGCAATTAAGTATACCATTACACTTTGCAGATATACACAAACCTTTACATGATTACACACTGTAGCAAACATCAGTGTAGGTTCACATTCAGGTAAGTTATTGCAAATTCCAGTATCTGCTACCAGATACGTGTCAAAACACAGATACCCTCGTATTCTGCTCGTTCTGCAATACACAATACCCAGGGTTACAGGCATTTCTAAATACAGTATAAATGTGAAACAGGTGCCGCAGACTACATTTATAATGCTAATGAAAATTCTGGGCTGTTTTCAACAGCATCAACACAAATCACCATGTAAGTCAGCTAGATCTAGCCGACTAGAAGACGACTGAACAACTAAACGGAGCATTTAAAATGTACCCGCTAAAGGCAAATCACCCATTAGCTGTGTCCTACTAGGCATCACAGTCTTGAATTTTGAGATGCTTTGCAAGTTCTGAGGGAATACCCAGAATCAGGAACGTGATTTGCTCCTTCTTCCACTGAACTCAGTGGCAGGATCAATTCTAGCCCCGCAAAAGCCTATCCCCATAGCAGCAATCAAGAGCAAACCTCGCAGGACCCTGGAAAACACCAGCTATGTTAACATGGCATGGTAGACTCCATCCTCAATCCGAGCTGCAGTGAGTTTTGCCCAGACATGTGACAGGTTCTCACACTCTTGCGAGAGATTCTGTACACCTCGCCCTCAGAGGGCAACCCCAGAGCACTGCTGTGGCACACGCCTGGCTGAGCTGGCGGAGCCCACGCCAAGGCCAAGCAGGCACCGAGGAGGCTACCCCATGGACGCCAGCAACAGCAAACATGCAAGACCAGCACAGCACACCCGATCCAAAGAAGCCACTGGCACTAGCCATGATATTTGTATCCTACATCACCTAGATCAAAGCCTCGCTGCGCTGGGCAGTGCCTGCTGAAGGCAGAAATCACAAGCCCAGAAAGTTCTTAATGGCTGTAAATAAGAAAGGACAAGAGATGCGGATGCTTCTGCAAACAGCCACAGGCAGGCAGCACCCCTCCACGGCAGGGCACTGTGAGTAAAAAGGCTGAGTGCCTCAACAGGATTGAGCCTGCAAGTGCTATTAAGCATAGCCAACAGGGCACCACAGCCCACGGAGACCACCTCACTGTGGCTCCTTCCTGCCACCTAAATGCACACACTGAACAGCAATGGTTTTCTCAGTGGCAGTCTTACAGAAATGGAAGGTTTGGAAAGGAGACGTAGGAAGAAAAAAAGAGCACAGGTAAGGGGGTTAAAAACGGAAGTAAAGCTTACTACTGACGTGAATAAAAAGATTGGCCTGTACACCATCAGCTAAACTATGTGAACAACAGAATAGAACAAACAATAGTAACAGAAGAGCAACATCTCAGGAAGGCTAGGGTAGGCAACAACTACCACTGCTGTAATAAAAGAAGCCTGAACAAATCTTTACACGACTGCAAAATCTGTCAATTTCCATTTAACACTGCGTGAAGGATACAAAGCCTTGACGCTTCTGTTTTATCCTCCCTCCACCCCCAACCTCAGTCATTCTGGTGGCTCCCATGTCTGTATCAGCAAGTTCCCACCTACACCCACAGCTGGTAACGACTGCCACATCACACAGCCTGAGATTTGTGAAGATTTTGGCATGGGACCACTTTCCAGGGAATCTACCACGTATTAATACGGTCAAACTGACTATCAATTTCGGTGGTTCCACCTTTGCCTTTTCATGAATAATTCAGTTAATCCAGCTCTTGAGACAAGGTAAGAACCAGCCCTTGACTCTTTTGTTCAAGAGAGCACCAACCCCCTCTCAAACAGCACACAAATAAATAATGGAGAGTACAACACAACAGCAATACCAGGGACCCTTTTGCAGTAATCAGCTCTTTTCCATGATATCTCTTTACCATAACGACCAACAAAAACTCTTTGAAGTGGAAGAGTAAATATTATCATTTGATAGTACCTGGACCCAACCAGGCAAACAAAATTGCATTGTGTTGCAGTCTGGGAGTTGCAGACCCATTCACACCCCAGTGCTCACAGGGTTGCTACGGAGGAACCCAGTGCTTACTATTTTGGTAGCAGGGGGTCAGCCAAGGGCTGCTGGTCACTCTCGTAGGGCTGCTAGCCTTATTGTTTATATGCACAACAAAAACAAAAAACAATGCCAAACAAAACAAAACCAAGGGATTTCAGAGTATGCCTTTGGGGGTACCAGATCCTCCAACAGAGGCAGAAAGCAGACTTCCAACTCTACCCATGATCAATCTGCTCTTAAAACCTGAGGCCAGATTTCAGAAATGCTTGCATAACCTTTAGGCACAAGATTATTCAACCCGGTACTCGGGGTCCGGCAGCTTTGAGTATTTTTAAGTCTCCTTTTTGATTTAAAAAAGAAAAAAAATCAAAAAATCTAGCACTTCTGTGTAGGAGAGAAGCATCACCGAGTTGTCCTTGTGTTGACAGTTGGGTTCCATGCCGTGGTCTGCCACGTCCTCCCTGGGTGACCCTCGGGCTGACAGCGTTCCAGTGCCTCAGCTGAACCCGAAGCTACGAGAGGGGCTCTGCTGCCCCCAGGCCCGAAATCCGGGTACAAACCAGGGGCATCAGGCCAGGCTGCCGGGTCGCGGGATGCTTCGTGACTCCATCCCGTGGGGACGGATCAAGGGGAGCAAAAGGGGCAGGGACCGACGACTCCCGCGCGGCGTTCCCACATTCGCTCGCCCCTCGCTGGGAACCAGCGCGCGGGGAGAGACAACGCACAGCCCCGCCACGCAGCCGGAGGGGTGCGGGCGGGGAGCGAGGGGGGCTGCCTCAGCGCCCGCCCCGACGCCCGGCAGCCCCCCCGGGGGACCGAGGCGCCCCGCTCCACCTAAGCGAGCGGAACCCCGATACCCGCCGGACGGCGGGCGGCGGCGGGGAGCGCCGCGGGCCGTGGGGCCCCCCTCCCGGCCCCGCTCCCGGTCCCGCCCGGCCCCGCGGTCTCACCTTGCCGGCGGCGGGCGCGGGGCCCAGCAGCCGCAGCGCCTGCCTCTTCAGCTCCGCCAGCCGGGCGCTGCAGTGCTCGCACCAGGCGCCGCGGTCGGAGCCCGGCGAGGAGCCGCCGCCGCTGCCGGAGCCCGGAGAGCCGGTGCCGAAGCCCGGAGAGCCGCCCAGCGAGCCGGGGGAGCTGGTGCCGATGCCGGGGGAGGCCGGTCCCGGCGAGCCGCCGAAGGAGCCCGGCGAGGAGGTGCCGGAGCCGGGGGACGGGGTGCCGGAGGAGCCCAGCGCGGAGCCGGCTCCCTCCGGGGCCGGGCGGCCCCCCGCCCGGGACTCCTCGTACGCCTTCCGGTACCAGCTCTCGGGGGAGAAGGGGGCGGCGGGCTTGGTGGGGGAGCAGGCGTCGGTCACCTGCGGCGGGAGAAAGGAGCAGCGGGTCAGGCAGGCGGCCCCGGCAAGTTTCCCTCGGACGCTCCGGAGCCGGCCCTCCCCGGGGGGAGCCGAGCGGGGCCCCGCAGCCGGGCACCGCGCCGGGCCGCCCCTCCGCCGCCGGCTTACCGCGTATTTTCTGCTCCGCGCCGTGACCGCGATCCTCTCCTTATTTCCAGCCACCGAATTCATGGTGGCTTCGCGGCGCTCCCGCGGGAGGATTTCCCACGGGTGTCCTAGCCCGCATCCGACGGGAGCGGCTGGTCCCGGGAAGCGCTCCGCGGGAGCGGGCGGCCCCGCGACGCCCTCAGTCCTCGGGAAAAGGCTGGGGGCCGGGGCTTCCTCCCGGTCGGTTTTCCCTCATTGTCTTCCCTCCCAGCCCCTGCTTTCACAGGGGCGGCGGCATCCAGAGCGGGATGCTCCCGGGGGCCGGCGGCACGGCCCCGCTCCGTGACCCGGCATCCGAGCCCGCCGCGGGGAGCGGGAGCCGCGCTCGCCCCGGCCGAGGTGCCTCTCCACCTCCCGCCGCAGCCGCAACTTGTCTCCTTCGCCAAGGTTTGTAACCGAGTTGAAAGAAATCCTCCAAAAAATATCGGGATCCGGGCTCTGGGAGGAGCCTCCGCGTCCCTCGCAGCCAATATCCTCCTGCCCGTTCGTGCCTGACGGTTTTGCAAGGCGCGGGGGGGGGCTGCGGAGCCCGGTGCGGTCCCCGGTCAGCGGCGGGGCTGGGAGCAGCAGGCCGGAGCCCCCCCGCAGCTCTGCGGGACGCCCCGGCTGCCGGGAGGGTCCATTTTATTTTGCAGTATTTCTTTGATTGACGCCTGCTGATTTTCCCCCCTCTTCTTGAAAAGGACGGGGGCGGAGGGGGGACCTTGTTGCTTCCCCCACAGTTATTGGTCAGTTGGCTCTATTCAGGGCTTTAACGAACAGGATTTCACAAGTGTGCCCAATCCTCCCTAAATGACTAGGAAAGAAAAGCAAGCTGTGTTTGTGACAGTCACTGGCATCTCTTTTCCGTGTTGGAATTCTACGTGTATTAATTTACCTTGCAGTCAAGGGCATAATAAATTGGTTTCTTCACAATGAAATTCTACAGACTTTTGTCCCTGTTTGTCCTTATCCATCTTTCCCTTCCAGTTATGAATTCTTTTTGTAGGCTGTGTGTATCTGGTTACGTATTCTCCTGCAGACAGCACAATCATCTCTAATAAACCCCCCCCCCTCAAAACAAGTGGCCGGTTTTCTCAGAAATGGATGCAATAAAGAGCTTAGCGCCAGATCCCCCGGCAGGGCCACAGCGCGGACGGGTCGACGCGATGGAAAGGGCAGAACACAGGGGACTTGCCTCCACCTCTCCATCCTCCTATTGTGACTTCCGTACAAACGCACCCTTCCAGCGTCCCTCCCGTACCTGGGCTGTACCAGCTGGGAGGAAACAAGCCCAGCCCGCCGCACCACCGCGCGAGCCATCTCCCAGTGCCTTCCCGACCTCACAGACGCTCTGCCAGGGGTGAAGGCGCGGAAGACGCCCCGCTGTGTTCCGACTTGACTAGGTTACCGCCCTCAGAGCGGAGCAGCCATTCCTGATCTGGACGAGAGCGCTTTAACCCAAAGGTGACACAAGCGATGCCTCCCAAGGCGGCCAGGCCGCATCAGCCGTGCCTCGTGGAGGTGCCTCCACCAAGCCCCCGACCCGGCAAGCGAAGGGGATGCACCCCGGCGCCCGCTGCGCCTGAACGGGCTCCGCATACACCAGTGCGTGAAGGTCCCGTGGCTTGTCCTGTCAATGGACGTGACAGCGATGACAAGGTCACGCAGGTGACGCCGTGCAGCGGCGGGGAGCAGGCCCAGCCCGCAGGCCCCGGACACCCGCTGCCGGCAGCCACGTCCCGCTCACACGCACGTTCACTGCGTGATTCTGGCGGCGAACGGGCAGACTTGCTCAGTTTTTCAGCAGAGCTTTAATTACCGAGCTGCTCGCTGCGCCTGCCCCGCCAGCCGCCCTCACCCTGCGCACACGGTGCCTGCGGGCAAGGGGCAGCGAGAGGCTCGACGGGGCGTCCCGACAGCCGCCCACCAGCGCCCGGTCGCGACCGGGACGCCGCGCTCTGCCCCGCACTCCGCCTTTCTCCCCGGACCCCCGGGGCAGCGCCGGGCGGCTCAGGCAGGGTCCGCAAAGCCTGGAGGGGGGGAGAGGCGGGAGCTCCCCCCCGGGCCGGGCCCGCCGGGTCCCCAGGGGCTGACTGTTAAACCGTTAAACCGTCGAACCGCCACCGCACCGGCCCGGCGGGGCGGGGCGGGGCGCGCGGCCCCGCGGCGTTGGCGGGCGGCGGGCGCCCTCTGCCGGTGGCCGCGGGGAAGGAGGCGGGCGCGGCTCCCCCGGCGCCGTTCGTTGACCCCCGGGCAGGGCACGGTACCGGGGTTCCGCTGCTCCCGAGGGGGTGGGTCAGACACTCCCGGTGCGCCGGTCTGCGGCGGGGTCCCTGCTCCCGCCCGCCTCCCGTCGGGTCCTGCCCGCGGCCCGGCTCGGGGAGGCGCCGGCACCAGCGGCCGACCCAGTCGCACGGCGGAAAAAACCCGGCTCCCGCCCGCACGGCAGGACCTTGAGGAGGGTGTCCGTGGGTTTCCCAGTCCTCAGCTGGTGGCTGAGTTGGGTCTGAGATGGAGAAGTAGGGTCACGAGTGGTAAGGAGGAAGAACATCTCCGGTCAGGACATTAGGACCTCAGGACACAGCCAAACTGTCATTCACACCCAAAGGAGTCTCGGTAGCAAATTTCCATTTTCTCACCTCTCAGGTTTGGGGGAGCCGTTAAGAAGGTGGCACTGAGCGAGCTCCTCTCGTGACTTGCAGCCTTGCATGACCTGGTTGGCCAAGCCTGGGTGATGGCTCTGCTGCTGCTGGATCCGCTCTCGCTCCTGGCAGGCACGTACTGACCTTCTGGGTCATTTGAGAAAGGTTTCATTGAATTGAGAGAGTTTCTGGAAGCTGAGATATTCCAAATTCTCCAGTTGGAGGTATTTTGCTGCTAAAATCTTTCCAATTCTTGTTATTTTGTGCTGGTCAAAGTGTAGGACACTATGGTATCACTCCAGCAAGAAGCTCTGCTAGAAGCCCTCTCTGGGCTAACGCCTTCCTTTCTGGGAAGCACTGAGGTACAGCTTTCTCCCATTCTTTCGGCTCCCTTCTGTGGACATTGGTAAGGTTTGCCCCTACAACCCCTCCTGCTCCGTGTGTCGCCAAGGAGAGGTGATCAGTCAGCAGAATCACCAACAGGCCGGTGACAGGCAGCTCCACAGCTGCTTCTCGATTTCGGGTTTACGCATTTCTTCTGTTATCAGAACTGGTAGCCGTGGGAATCTACCTTAACCTCAGTCCTGGCAAATCATTTATTCTCACTGTTCAGAAGTTAGACTAATTGTTGTTCTTAATTCCAGACAGAGCTGAAAAAATGGGGCTGTTCAGACGTTTATAAGCAGACAGGAGCCAAAGCCTCAGATGCAGGCGTAACTATCAGACAGAGGTTTGAGCAAAAGCTGGTCTCAGAGCACTGAGGATGGACTTTGATCTCGATCTACATGCTGCGCCTCTGTGGACTGTTGTGACCTGTCTTTTAGCCAGTGTACAAACCTCCAGCTTCTCCACCACACCGCAGTGCGTTTCCGGCGGTGTGCTACCGCTCTGCTGCGTTCAGGGGATGCCTTCTGAGCATAGCTCAGCGTGGGTGCTATTAAATCTGACCTAGAAGTTCAGCTTCATCACTCAAACCTGAGATGCTGGCACACGCCCAGTTCTATCACTAAACAGCAGTTTGTGAGAGCTGGAAATGTTCGTTGCATCAAAGAAATCCTTTGAGGTATTCACATTTATAATAAATCTCAGGATAAAATAGGTGACAGCAACTGTAACGTGAAGAGTCATCGCTGCCTGCACAGAAGCTTTGTTTCCAACTTCGGTGCTAATAAGACTCAGTATTGGGTCTTACTTACAATTTTAAAAAGCTTCCTTGGGGAGATTTGAAATGCATGACAGTGCTGATACTTGCTTAAAGCTGCATATTAACGAGCTGGAGTCCGCTGGGGGACAGCGAGGAAATTGAAGGCATTTGTAGTAATAGTGATAAAGAATTAATTGTAAAGATAGAAACAGCTAATTATTAAGAGCCACTAACAAAATCACCAGAACTTTTCCAGGTTGATAGATTTCTTCTCTAAAACCTTTCCAGTTCCTGTTCTCATCCCCTTGCCAAAGGATCGTTTCGGCAAAAAACTCTGCTAAAAGCACGTTAAGGCCCTTACCCTTTTGTGTGGCACAGCCATCAGCAGAAACACACACCTCCGCTGCCCGAGTAGTCCGCAGGACTTGGGAGTTCATGCAGGGCGGGAGGAAACCAGCTGTACAGATGGCATTTGTGCTTCTGGTGTTGCAGGTAATGCTCCTTCTGCGGTACCGGGGATATTATACTGTGCTTCTGCAGCGTGTTTTTCTGCGTGCTCGTGGCAATTGTTGAGTATGATATCACGGAGAATGAAGACTGGGCATTTCCCCTGTATGAGCCAGCTTCTGAGGCATTTGCTGTAGCACAATTTCTAAATCAGTCCACAGATTCACCTGATGTGACAGCATACAAAATAGAGGCAGACCCTGGAAACCGTGTCCTGTTCATGCACTGCTCCTGTCCCCAGTTCTGGGTGGTGTAACGCGGACAGGGAACTCTCTAGCTGGTCCTTGTTACAGCTTCTGCTTCTTGCTGCTACCAGCAGATCCGCATCAGTACGCTTCAAACACACTCTTCCCTACTCCAAGCAATGGCAGAGTTTTGCTGTCAGCCGGACGGGGGTATGTCTCCCTGTTGGCTTAGTTTGGCGCTTCTGCCTTGGGGCCGTTTCGCAGGTGTTGAGCCTGTGCTTTCCTTGCTCCACCGAGAGCCTCCTCGAATCTCTCTGTAGTATGGAAGGAAGCTGTTTGTGTTCAAACTTGGACAGAGTCTCATTCTGTTGCAAACCAATTGCCTTTAAATCTCACCCTTGCCCAACACCAAAGGCAATCCGTTTTCCACAAAGGGCTGTATATTTGAGTTTATTTTGAATGGAGAATTTTTCTGTATCTCAAATGTAAAATATTTCATAGATTGTCTAGAAACTGCTTTCATAGTTCTGTCACACAGCACTGCCTACTTTCATAAATCTTTATGTTCTCAGTAAAAATCAATGCCTACTCATTAATACAATATTGATAGGTGTTTCATAAGTAATAAAGGATGCGGTGTCATGCAAGTACATATAACACAGAGCAGAGTTGCATGGAGAAGTTTACAGTCATTTTATGCAGTGGGATGCATTGCAACGACAAGTGTGCAGCCAGTTTTGGTGAAGTTCATAAATTCAAATAGGGAGATTTGTCAGGATCCCATTTGCTGTTACTCAGGCACCATAAGCATTCATCACAACTCCAGAAATAAAGACAAGCCTGAAAAATAGAGCAAATAGACCAGTGAAACCCAAAGCACCAAGCCCGAACAATGCAGATTTTACACAGAACAGCAACAGAGCAAGAAAATATTGGAGTAACAACACCCAGAGTCACAGTCTGAAGGAAAAAGACGCCAGCTGTTGCTTGTGTGGAAACCCTGCTTGGCTCTGCAGGCACATGGAGAAGCCATCGACTGCTTGCTGCGCCGGGCTTGGTGGAGCCACATCCAGGTGATGCTACAGCAGCACCAGGGTAATGCTACAGCAGCACCTGGGGGGCTGTGATGGAAGCCCCCAGGGAAAGCATCTGCGGGCTGCCTCGGCCAGGGGGGCCATGGCAGCCTGGGCTCGGGCTCACCGCTAGCGATTCTCCCCGAGCGTGGGGACACCAGCTGGAGATATTAGAGGGCAGAGGATTCCTTTCAAACGTTCTTCAAAGACTCTCCTAACTACCTCAGGGGCCGAGGAAAAACCTGTCTTCCAAAAGAATTACTCTCAGTAATCTTCTTTGGATAGAAGAGGGGAGAAGATGGTATTGATGGTATTAATAAATGACGGCATTCACAGGAGGAAAATAGGCCAGCGTGTGCCAAAGTTATAAAACAGGCAAAGTGGCTGCTGGAGGGTAGCAAGCGCAAAGCCAGCGTGCGTGCCTGCTTCGCCCCGGGAGCCAGGGACACAGGCAGGCAGTGCAGATGGCGTGGAAGGGGGCGAAGCATTTATACCATCACATTTTCACGCTGCGTCCTTTCTTCTCGCAGGAGTAATTTATGGCGGTACAGATGAACAACGGAGCTGGCATCACAGGCGCTAGTCCGTCATAGGCTGGGATGTGTAAATGCCTTAAATGAAACACTATGTAAAAGGCAGCAGGCAATCCTTTTCTGCCCCTCAGCTCACCTGAGGCTAACTAATTCAACTCGGTGCTCAAACAACAGAGAATTACATTCATGATAAGCTGTGTCAGAGGCCTCACCCCAGTATGTTCCTGAGATTTTTGTAGTGGTAGGCACTCCAGATCTGTGAGCATCTGTTTCATCTGAAACTGTTTTTCAACTCCTTTTCAAACATTTGATACATTTCTTTCATCATCCAGTTTAAGGTTAAAAGTGAACCTTACAACATGCAGATTTCCAAAAATTTTAATGGTCCTTTTTTCTCTTTGCTGTGCATCATTCCATGCTGACTGTATTCTTTATGAAGCAACTGCAGAGGGCTGATGACTGCCTTATCTGCCTGCCATTTCCCTCACCCCTCTTTGTTAGCTGCCTCTAGTTTGTCATTGCCTTGAAAGTCACAGTTTGGTCCCTGCATGCCTCTCTCCGGCAGCTCGCTGGCAGCTGGGGAGGCAGAGCCATGGCTACACCTGGCATCTCCTGTGGACACAGGTCAGCGGCCAAGAACGACACAGAGGGCTGCTCTCTTTGCCCTTCCCTGTCTACCACCTTGAGTTTTCCAGCTCTGACTACATGAATAACCCATCAGGGGAGAGCGGGAGGACTCGTCAGGAACCCCAGACGACTGCAGTTTTTGTGTCTGTGTGCTCAGGGCTGTTCACACTTGGCAGCCCAGCTCCAGAGCGCTCCGAGCAGGGGACGGGCAAGGCGTACCTGTTCCTCAGAGGGACGCTGCGAGGCTGGTGCTCTGGGTGAGCACGGTTTGCTGTGCATGGGAACTTCTTCCAGCTTTAAGCAAACGAGCAGTCTTGTCGCCGAGCACTGGAGTCAGCGTGGGGGAGATGACTCTGGCAGCCTACCTGTGTGCCCAGGCATTGCTGCACGGTTTCAGGGCAGGCATGCTCACAGCTCTAGGGGATTGTCCGTCTGTCCCCTCAAGCTGTGATCTGTCCCTGGAAGCAACGCAAGCAAGGGGCAGCTGTGCTCAGCAGCATGTCCCCACCTGCTGCCTTAATGATGTGGCTCTTTTCTGAACCATAACTGTTCTGTCAAACGCCACGACAGAGGGAAAACAATCCCATACCTTGGCAGCTAGCAACACAAACACAGTTTCAGAGGTGAGCTGGCAGCAATTGATGGGCATTTCTTCCTGCTGCTGGAAAGCGTGGAACACATTACCCTGTGTTCCCAACTTCAGCAAACTGGGCTCTTCTATTCTTTAGAGGGCTTGTCTGCTTGTGAAAGTTTTACCAGTTTAACATAAACGGAAGTTTAAATTGCCTTAATGAAATCAGAATGACCTTCTTGGATTATTTCTTTGGATTTAAAGCTCTTTTTACTGATTACACCCATTTAGCTTGTACCCACGTGAGCAGGTGCAAGTGGAACTGGAGACAGCCAGCTTTAAGCTGGTAGCAATGTTCAGACATAAAGCTGCATCAGTTTGACAAAGCCAATTTAACATAACAGTCGCCACTGGACTGTAGAAAGATGAATACTTTTCAAACAACCGTGCTGGTGGAGCAGGAGGAGGTTAGCACTTCTGGTCTGCCCCCAGCGCTCCTCACTGCCTCTTTTCCAGAGGTTTCCCTCTCTTCAGACTCATCAGGATGTCTCTTTATGCGTAGACAAGGCTTCAGAGGATTTATAATAGCCTACACTTTAATTTGGTTGTTTAGCCTTGTCCATATTAAAGAAATGTTCACCCATGCAATTAGCCTTATGGAGCATTTTAACCAGTGCTACCCTCACCACTGTGTTCACTGCACCATGTCTGATCTGCAATGATGCAACAACGTCAATTTACAACGATTCATTTGGTCCAGACCTCCTAGCACAGGCAGGGTGAGAGTCCGGGAGGCGGCCGATGCTGTAGGAGAGCCACGCTGCCGTTCTGTGACCGGGGAGTTCTGGACCGCAGTCAGGGATTCGGCATGAAAACGCAGAGTGCTGCAGTGACAGCTGAGGCTGGGCCTGTCTGAAAGTACGGACCAATATTCTGGGATGTATGTTGCTAGGTGAGGGGAGCTTTTAATAATTGTGGTGTTTACTGAGAAGCCTCAAGTGCCAGTACATTCACACAGTTATTTCTCTAATGAAACTGCAAACTGGAACTGCAAACTGTGGACCTTTGGTCCACAAGAGCTGGAATCTGTGCCCTGGAGCTGGCAAATCCCTGTGTTTGTGGACGTGCATGGGACGGCATCCCGCGCTGCTGGAGCAGCCGGGGCTTCGTTGTTCACCGACAGGCCCCGAGCAGGGCTGCCCGAGGACACGATGCCGCTTCAGGTGGTTTTGTATTGATCCGTGCTCTTGTTGGGTGGGAGGCTGGTGTTTGCTCCTGCGTTATTTGCACTTCAGTCTGCATGACCACGGTGTCTTTGCTTGGTGGAGGAGATACTGCAAGCCTGGGAGGCATGTTCTTTGAAGGCTGTTTACATACAAACAAACAAACACACCAGTGCCAGTGAGTGGAAGATCTCAAGAGAAATGGGGTGCTTCTGTAGCGTATCAGGCCTGCTTAAAACAGAAAAGCAAGACTGCAGTGATTCTGACTTTATTTTTTTTCTAGGAAAAGCTGCACTCTGCCTCGGGATGGTGATGAGAGTTGACATAAAGATCGCCCTAGGGAGAGGAATGTATGTAAGGTTGTATCTTTCAGAGAATTCATCTTATTTGGGCTTCACGCTGATGTATTTATCACAGAGACAACATTTTTCTTGCTAAAAAGTATGGAGAAAGCTCCAGAGGGCCTGGAAAGTGTATTGCCAACAGTTCTAAAGTTGAAACTGCCCTGCTGCGTGCCACACAGCTGCGAAGCTGCATTCAGAACACCTGGATGTAGATGCAGCCTACCCTGTCAGACAGCCACCCTGTTCCCACTTGCAAGGGCTGGTGTCTCAGGAAGGTGGTTCTCCGAGCTATCCGGAAAGCAGATATCTTTGGCTGACAAATACAGATGACTGGCTGACTTTTTTTTTTCTGTGTACACCAGGTTTGTCCAGTTGTTCGCATTCTTTCACATGCTTGACTGGAACAAATTTTCTTAGACTTCAAAAAGAAGGTTGTAACCTTTTAAGGAAGTGTTTTAAGAAGCTGCTCAGATGTTAACTAATCAGTGGGGGGTCCATGTGATTTGAAGAGGCTTTGTTGAATGAATTTCTGACAAACTAGAAAGAAAAAATTGCTACATATAACACAGGTCAATCTGGAAAAGAATGGGCAGCTAGGGCCATATGGCAACTCCAGGATTACCAATTGCCATGCAGATAACAATAAAATGAAGGCTACAAGCTTGTAGGCTTCTTCAGGGAAAGGTCCTGATGACTTTCAGGAGCCTGGCAAAGGGTGAGTGGGTGTGTGTCTTTGTGTGACTCTGTTTACCATTTTCTGTGTTGAAAGAAAAACAGGTATGTCTCCTCCAAAGATGAACTGTTTACTATAAAGGCTATCTACCTGCCTAGACACCTGTTGCACTTTTTGTTTATAGCATACTAATGAAACGAAACTGGGGTTAATTAGGCTATAGAGTCGTATTCAGACTTACTAAGGAGATATTAAAACTTTAAGAAGTGAAACAAGAAATGACTATAGATACTTACAGTATTTATTTTACATGTCTCATAATTATAGGCATTAGCAGTAATGGTTCCATAAACCCATCCTGAATAATGCTCAGTTCACGTTCCTTTGAGCAGACAGGCCAAGGAGTTGTTTTTAATGCATTACATACATGAATTTACTTTGCTAACTAAACCCAACATCCTGTGTATTGAACATTGCTCCCCAAGCTTCAGCCACATGGAATGCTGAGAACAGCATTCCTTAAAATTCAAGAACCTTCCAGCTCTTGTCTTGATAAATGAGGAAAACTTGCATATATCACAACCACAAAGACTTTTTTTTTTCATGGACCACAAGACTGATCCTAAAATTCTTCTTCATGCCTTCTTCAAGCAGGTAGGAAGTTCCTTGCTTTTACACAGGGTTTGCATTTTCTTATCCACAATACCTGCCAAGTGGTTGGTGCCAGGATGTGGCATCTTAATGAGACTTGTTTGCTCGTGCACCTTGACATCACATCTGTTGCAAGCAAGGGCCCAGGCTACCTCTCTTCCCTCTCAGGCCCAGCTTCCTTGTAGGGTCTTGAAGATATCAGTAAGGGGAACAAATATGAAGAATCTGTCTTAATGAATTCTGCTTACAAGGAAATAACTTCCTTTGACCCCTGGACTAGATTGGCAAGCACAGACCACGCAGGAAAGTGGAACATGGAGCCCCAATTAATGAGTAATTGAAGGACTGTTCTGGAAAAATGGAAACCATTTCTAATCTATGAATGTAGCAGTGCATGGCGGATCTACAGATTTCTGTAATTAGCAGGCATCCAAAATATGCTGTTGACGCCACCAGAACCCCTGCAGAATGAGGCATTCTCTCCAGCAGGAGGAAGATGGCAGTCAAAGTATGCTCTTGCATGTGAACTTTTGACCCATCCAAGTACCGCTGAAGAAGGCACAGCTTGCATCCTGGATTTTCAGTGTAGGAAATAAGGATGTCCTTTGGACGCAGCAGTGTGAGGACAGGTAGGAGATGAGAGAGCAGTTTGGCACTGTCAGTTTCCTAACAGCACGTGTCTGGCACGTTCCAGGAACCAAGACAGGCAAAGAGAACTCCAAGGAAGTACTGAGGGTTGCAGTTTTTACATCAATGGGAGGGAGAGAGATCTGCACAATACCATGACATTCGGTAGGTTAACCATATTCCCCTAGTTTGCCTCTGGTACAGCTTTTGTCTCCAGTAAAAACCTCCAAGCTAAACACATTGTGGTTTCCATGATTTGCACTTGTGCACATTGATGTTGGTTAGAGATACAAGTACAGCAACCGAAATGGTATAGGTACTCTTCCTCTACTCCGTAATATACAGGTCTGTTCTGCAACAGCCGAGCTCTGCATTCAACAGGACAGGTAGTAATGGGCCACAAAGTACTCACTTCTACAAATCGTACTATGTACACGTAGCTCAGTTATACACAGTTTTCAAAGAGACCAGCTTCTTCTCAGCATGATTGCTGAGGAGGCCACTAAATGGGGACATAGCCAGTTGACTTCAGATTTATACGAAAATAGAGTCTACGATGGGAACACAGAACAGAGAGCTTGCTAAATATAATCATGTTAATTGTGAGCCTCTCTGACAGACGTGGGAGATGGGAATTTTGAGGCCCCCTTCCTGGCGTCTCCTGAGATGCCTCTGTACAGCTGTATGAGCTCTGTGAGACGGACACTTACAGGACAGTAAAGCTGGCCCCTTATGGAATGTTGTAGTAGATTAATGATGTTATTGGTAACGTGAGGGTAGTAATGAATGTGGAGAGTTTATCTTAGTTTCACAATCCCAAGTGAGAGGAGCGTGACTTCCCGTAGCCCGGCCTGTCGTTAGCATCATTTCTTTGACAGAGTTGATGTTTCCATAGCCAGTGAAGCGGCAGTGGCAGCTGGGGACAGCCTTCACCAGTGGGACTCTGCCGGGGCAGCTGCAGCGGGGCTGTCAGGGGACAGAGCAAGGCTTTCTCCCCAGGTGAGGGACAGCGGCGGTCGGCAAATGCTGCCGTTCAGAGGAACACTCATTGATCAGCAGGGACTGAAGACAGCCATTTCTGAGCAAATTAATTTAATCCACCTACTATCTAAAAAATGTCCCAAAAACAGAATCTTATCCATTGCTCTTAAACAAATATTGTACTTAAAGATCTCATCAGCGGAGCAGAGGTTTAGTGCAAGGGTTTTTCCTTACGGTTTGTATCTGGTTCAGAGCATAACAAAAGGAAAGTGAACCTGCTGGTCTCGGCTGGGTGCACATGAGTGCTGGACAAACAGCAGGTAATTCCAATAGAGAAAGGGGAAGAATGTTCTTCTGTTGCCCTTTTTATTATCCTTGTTATGAATTTTCATTGCCAAGAGGTAAGTTACAAAGTTAAATTTTAGCAGCGATGAATGCATTGTTTCTTCTCTTGCTCCTTGAGATACATTCGTCAGCTGATGCATAGATCTGGTTCCCAGCCAGCTGTACGAAAGGCCAGGCAAGCTTTCTGTGTGCCCGTGTGAGAACGCTCTGTCCCTTTTCCCACCACTATTCACCTGTCATTTCTGATGATGTACCTCATAGGCCTTAATGATCATAGAAATAAGAATCATATTTGAACAGCACTAATCAGCATTTGGCTTCCAACCAAGCACAGTACAGCACACACTAAATGCAAGTTAGAAAGGCATGTTGTAGTCTTCCAGAGCTACTTACTTTCAGATTATTTTTATTATTTCTGAAGCTATTGCCAGAAGTAAGACAGGCAGATTATTTCCTATTTCTCATTTAAATGAAAACTGAGACTTTGCCCAGGAGCTTCTAAAACCAAGGCCCTCGCAAATGCAGAAATGTGACAACTCTATAAAAGAGGCATTACAAAACCTTTGTCCCAAATAGTTTCTCATAGACGTCAGTGAGAACATATTTTGTTTAAAAATAAGAACTGTTTGTAACATAAGCATCTCTGGAGAGGTGAATATACGTATTTGTGCCTCTGAAGGGTTCTCCAGTTATCATTTCTTCCTCTCTTTTCTGAATTTCCTTGAAGACGCATTCCTTGTACTGAGGTTTCCATGGTTATTGACCTCTTAAAGTTGTCATATTAGCTCAGGCAGCCACTGTTTCTCTGTGTCTTTCAGTCTCTGAATGCAGATATTGGTCCTTCCCATTTTGTAGGGACCTATTTGGTAAGTCCTTGTCACTGAATTGGACTTTACTTGCCATCTTGATTTGTGCATGAAGAATTTGTTCTCTGAATTTAAATATGTTTTTTCTGAGCTCACCTTTTTGTAAGCATGAGCAGACTCTACAGAGCATGACTGACATTAGCTATCTGGGGTGTGAACTTTGCATGTAAAAGGTGTATGGGTTCAACATCTACTTGTAGATCATTTTTTCTAATTTCTATGTTTGTCCCAAATGTCTGCAGTTTATCATTCACCATTTCCCCTTGTGACTGTATCACTGTGAAGCCTTCGCTTCCCCAGTGAGAATGGGCAGGAAGCGAGCAATGATGCGAGCAACTTCTGTGTTATCCTGAGACAGCAGAAGAACAGTCCTTCTCTTCATTTACAGCTGTACACTTCCATCTGACGTTGCCTCCTGTGGGAGCAATGGCTTCTGGCTACCAAAGGCTAGCCAGCACGGCTTCCAAAGTGGCAATGTTCTTCCACGACCCGGCACTAATGTCTGTGGGTATAGAGCATCCTCTGACCATTTCATTGGCCCTTCCCTCCCAACACCAAGTGGCCAAGTTCTGAAATAAGGATGCTACAGCGAGAGCTTCTGGGGCTTGGGGGAATCCCTCGTTAAAATTCTGCCATCCCATCCAAAAGAAGCGTTAACATTATTCCCCTCTGCCTGCTGGAGCTCATCCTCTCAGCGGGTATTGATAAATCATCTCTGCCAGACAGGATGTGCCCTTGGCAATTAGAAAAGTCCCCATGAAGAGAATATCTTACTTTTTTTTTTTTTTTTTACCTACTGTCCCTGGTGTTCATTTACCTGTTTTGAAAAGTAAGTTCCCAGGAAAGATCCCCTACCCCAACTAATCCACTGTGTTATGCAGCAGAGGTGTTACATTTTTGAAGAGGAAAGCAGAGCTCTCACCAACAAGCACATCTAGTATTACACTACTTTGCCAAAAGACATCACATCCCTTCGTCGTTTGGAAGATGCAGAAAAAAAAAGTTTCAGTCATTTATATGAGAAAATCCAAAGGACACATTTCCACATGCCCCCTTTCTTCATGGATGCTCAGTTCTACCCCACGGAGCCACAAGATTTCTGTGAGAACATCTTGAAAGCCCAACAGCACATTGCCAGTAGGAAATGAAGAGGAAGAACCTCCTTCTTCACATTGGTGTAAAACCAACAGTTACACGCTTTCAACAGCACCTTTTACCTCTGTTTCCAGGACATTTTTACAGATGCTTCCAGGATATGTACTTTAGTGTGATACCAAAAAGAAATCTGTCTTGGTAAAAGAGCAACAGAGGAAACTTATAGCTTGTTTATATAAATTGTAAAATATTGTAATTAAATAAAACACTACAAAAAGAGTATGTAACTGGTTTTATTGTGTGTCCCCCATGCTTTTCATCTTACATGTTCTTAGATGGGATAGCTGGGGTTTTTCAGAGCACACGCTATTTCCGACTTGAGCTTCATAGGGCTACTGTAATGAAAAGGTGAATGACAGCAGCACCACGTTCTGCCTCCAGGTGAGGAGGTGCCCGAGGAAACTACCAATGATAACAAACTACATTCAAACAGCTACACCTCAGAGTCAAGCCAGCCTCTGTAAGCTGAATAATAGCTATCTTGAGCAAACAGACATGTCTTATACCCTGAAGGTAAACAGACTCTGGCTCTGGTGGCACAACGGAGCTCTTCCTTTTTCTCTGTCTTGCTAGGAATGGGTTGAGCCAAGGGCCCTGCATTTAGAGGGGTCTTCTTCCCACTCCTAGTCAGACAACTTCTTCAGAGAGTTCTCCCCTACTGATCTCAACAGCTGATGGGAAAATACCATATTTAGCTTAACAAACTCTCTCTGCAACTCTGATGAAGCCCAAAGAACTAGAGACAGGTTCTCAGTTTTCCATCAAATTTGAGTTGAATTCGAATGCACCTTTGTGTTTGGGGGGGCTCTGAAGAATGCATTGCTTCTCAAGGCAACAACTTGACACCATATGAAAACTGGCTACTGGTGCGTTTTTTAGTTTTGCCTCTGCAGTACTGAGTGCAACTTCACCATGTAAACAGATGTTTCAATAGAGATGTCCTTGAAGTTGAACTACTGTGTTTTTCTTGGCTGGGTTACTATAAACTAAAATGAAGCTAAAATTCAGCCTTTGCAACTAGTTTCCATCTGGACTGCACCACATCCTTAGTATTCCATTACTGTAAAACCTAAACTATTGTAGCTTCAAATTCTTGCATTATTAGCTAAAAAATGACACCTCTAGAAAACCTGAGAACTCCACTCTGGTTATTTTAATTACTGTGCTGGTGTCTAGGGGAAGACACGGTGGCATACCACGACACACACCTTAGGACCTGTTCTGCACTGAAAGATGCTGTTATCCTGGCAGGAAAGAGACTGCTTCTGGCAGGAAATATTCACAGGCTTTCCTCTGCATGAAACATCTTATTGGTTCCTTTCATGCTATCATTTAGGCAGGTCTTTGGAACAGGAAAGTCTGTTTTAAAAGGGCTTCTAAAAGGAATAGAGTCCAGGATAAAAGGAATTGTTTTTTTATAGGAAATCACAGCAGCAACACGTGGGTGTTTTTAAAGCTGCAGTATTTTTCCAGCATAATGGCAGGAAGAGGTAATTTTCAGCCTTCATGCAGTAGCATCGCTAGATTTTACTTTCTGTACTCTGAACAGTATGGAAAAGTTCTTTCTGCTGACTCTTATTGAATCTTGCTTGCTTGCATTACTGTAGACAAGACTTAACTGCCTACTCCCATGTCTTTACGGGTTTGGTCATTTCAATGGCACAACTTGTGTGCTAGTTGTACATCTCTGTTAGATCTTCCACAGATGAGGCTTTGTTTGAAGAGACTAAAAGGTTTGCACAGTGCCTTGTGAGCCAGTACATAACTATTTCTGAAGCTCTTCTGCAGACAGCACTCTCTTTGAAGTCAACGGGAGTTCTGGCTGAATAAGGGCTTCAGGATTTGGGCCTCGGGATATAAATGCTGTGATCAATCTTTTGAGCGTAATGAATAACATTTTCTTGGCTTTCAGAACTATACTAAGCCAAGTAGTAGCCTCAGGGATTCAAAATGGGTTAAACAGGAGAATCTGCTTTGTTTCAACCTACATCTTTATTTAGCTTTTAAATCAGCATAGTCCCCACACCTAGTACTGACGTGCCCAAAAAACCCCTCCAATAATAAGACCAGATGTTTCAACAGTTCGCTTTACAACCAAACCTATCACGGCACGAGACGCTACGAAACAGAGTTGTGTTCAGTGAAAAGCAAACACTGCCTGTAGACTGACCTGCTTAGAAGTTGCCACCTGAACGTACAGTCTGCAACAAAAGACCCGAAGGCTGAGAACTTTATTAATTATGTGACAAGGAGGTCTGTGGGCACTGATTTTGATCAGAACATTTTAGTACCAGACACTGTGCAAACATCAGAGTTAGTGATACAACAGTCGACAGTCTGGGTAGGCAAGACCGATACTCCCTGTCTCCTATTCCTTGTAATTACTCTGACTTCATAGCTAGGAAGTTCAGCGAGGGAGAGGTTATGTGACTTACCCAACACTTCTCACAGTCTACAATGAAACCTGACTGCCAACCCAGTGCCTCCCTGTCGAGACTACGCTCCCCCTTTTACACAATGATAACAGCATATTACAGGACTTAAAAAATCACAGCTTCCCGTCCCCGTCCCAGCCACCTTCCCCCCTGAAACTGAAGGCCTCAGTTCTTCCCATCACCTGGGATGAGGGTTGAGATGCCAGTGCTGCTTTCAGTGGCAGCAAGGCTAGATTCGGTGATATGCAGCACCCCGATACGGGCAGCTGCCAGAGAAAGCAGCAGGGCATCAGCAGTGTGCGGCAGAGCAAAACTCTCTTGCATTTTCAACCCCCGCAGGTTATCATGCAACTGGATTAACGAAAAGAGGTATAAGAGAACAGATAGACTGAAACAAGAGAAAGGAGGAGAAACATTGCATATTCTTGTTGCCCAAACAGAGGTAAGAGCCTGAACATTTTGCAGGCTCTTACCTCTGTGAAAACATGGGTGCACAGGTGAACAGCCCAGTTCCCTTCCTGGAGTCCCAGTCTGATGCTGGCCCTTTAGCCTTTTGGTGGAGGAAGTCCTGCAGCTTCTGCCCACAGTCGGTGGAGAGTCAAAAAGAACTGTAAATACCAGGCTGGTATGCATTGCAATGGGAAAATGTTGAAGCCTTCAGGTGTGAATATATATGGGACTGTCATTAGTGGACAGAAAGGTGTTTTGGAGAAGCAACTCCAAAGCCAATGAGGGAAACATAAAAAGCAGTGTGTTACCTGGAATACGAGCAACGGGACTCCCAAACACAAGTTCAGCAGCTGGAAGAATTTCTCCACCATATCAGGAAGACTGAGGAGAAGGCCTCCGCCATATACCAGATATGCCCTGACAGAGCTGAACCTACTTTAAGTTTTAAACAAGTACGGTCTTGTCCAGCCTACAACTTGCAGCAGTGATGTAAACAGCCTGCTGATTCAGCTGTATTTCTAGATGATTTGCAGGGTTTGCTTCTTTGATTTCTTCTTTTTTGTTTCTTTTTACATCTGGGTAATGAGTTCCCTTCCCTCTCGCTCGTTCAGCTAGGTCAAAAACCCTCTGACTTCCCCAGTTTCTGCTCGGGGAAGAAGCTCTGCTCCCTGGTGCGGATTTAGTCCAGGTGCAAGGCTGGCTCCTCCCTAGAGGCTTCCTGAGCGATCCACTCCCTTATCTCTGTTCCCGATCTGGAGGGAAGCGGCGAAACAGCCAGCAAGGAGAGGCACGCAGCAAGAGACAGCTCAAGGCCACTTGGCAGTTCAATTTGTCCACCTCAAAGATGAGGACAAAGTCATGTATTTTTCCCTTCAAATTTAGAAACAGAGGTCTTCTTAGTTATTGCAAAATGGTTCCCTAAGCCTCCCCTCCACCCCCCCAGGTATGGGACCCTGCCTGTCCCCAGGGAGCACAGAGACGCAGGGCACTCGGGAGAGCCTGTCCCAGGGAGCTTCGCAGCCTCCCCTTACGCAGCCCACCACCACCACGGGGACATGGGTGGGCACAGCACGGGCTGGCAAGTCGTGAAAGACAAGGGCAAGGGACCAGTCGTGCGCGGCACTGCTCAGCTGCTTCTGGGGTGACCCACGGGGCAGTTCCCTCAGAAGCCGGTCAGATCACGGCTACGTGATCCTACCTGGCAGGGAGCACTCAGCTTTTAGGGTCCTACAGAGTCTGAGGTTGGCTCTCGACACTGCCTTCACCCCCGTTTGGAAACTCCCCAGGCAATGGAATTCGGTTGCTTCTGCCCAAAGGGAAGAATGCAACTTGTTTTTATCTGTCCCATTTGCACACATCTTTCCTGGGGACAGCTATAAGAAGATGGGGCTGAAGGAGCTGCGGTGTGATAAAGTCAGACACAATCCCACTTTTTCATTGCCAGAACACCCTCTTCCCTTGAATTTGAGGACTGCAGGATAAAAATTATATATATCATCAAAGCATACATGTTAAGAACCTATCTGCACCATGAATTGTAACCACGTTGTATGTGGGCATCCCGACTTGGTGCAGCAGTAGCTGAGGCAGCCTCTGGGGTAGCACCACCAGAAACAAATCGTGTTCCCTCTGGAGCACTGCGAGCTATGAAATGACTTCCCGAAACAAGCATCCTCCTGCTGATATGCAAGCGGAGGCTGACAGTGGCTCCCAGGCTGCAGAATATGAATGAAACTTGTACTCCTGCCAGCTGTGTTAGAGCTCCAGTAGAACACACGGTATATCAAACGGAAGAGGGATTCATCTAGGGAAAATAATTTTAGCTTCCAAAGAGAGACTAAAGAGGGATAATACAAAAATATATTTTCTTAATGGGCCTTTGTTGCTCTTGCTTTAATCTTCAAAAACCTGTATCTTCACACATTATAACACTAATGATTACCTTTTTTTTTCATTCTTACTGACAAAGAAATGAAATACAGAGTAAATGTATTAACAAGAGCGGATTGCAGAGTCTTAGGACAGTACAACAGTGACTCCCAGATGGAAACCCAGCTTAGAGGTAGGCAAATGTTGTTTACCTGCATTGTTGCCTACTGTTTAAGAAAATATCAGTGAAAGGCAATTTGGGTTAGAGAAATAAAAAGAGAATTAACAAATGGTCTCTTTCAGATTGCTTCCGTCACCACATTTAGATCGTGCTAATCACTTCTTTGTGAAGGACAGCAGCTCCCTTGCAGCTGTGTATGAAAACAGCTCCTCCAAGCTTCCAGCTCAAGGGAAATCAACAGGTTGAGTAGAAGACCTGACACGAGGAGCCCTGTGCTGTTTTCAGCCCTGCTGCTAGTGGGGCATGACAGGGTGTAACGCACTCAGCGCCTCTGCGTGTCAGTCTTCCCCGGATCCCACCAGCTGATGGAGTCTGTTGAGGACACAGAGCTGGGATGCGTGGTTAAGACAGAGGAGTGGCGGGACACTGTACAGGAGGAAACCAAACTTGGCAGAGAGTGGAAAAACAGAAATGGGTCAAAGGCGTGGAGCACAAAGTACAAGGTCCTTAGAGACCAGACCACAGAATCTTCTCCTACAAGCTGGGACTTCCTCAACTGAGGGCAACCGCTGGTCACTTGTTAGCAGGGAATGTACAAGGCAAGAACTCGAGGGGAGAGCTCGAACTCAGGTTAAAGGACAATGATACAGTAACAGTCAAGAAAATGATTAAGCTAGAAGTGAGAAAAGCAGTGAGGTCTGTGGTGGTCTTCTAGTAAGGGTAGTTGAGACACATATTCTACACTAACATCTTTCCAAAAGCGGTGCTTCATCAGTTTATGAAAATCAAATTCCAGTTCTATCACAGAATCATAGTTTGGAAAAGATTTCGAAGATCATCAAGTCCAATCATCCACCCAACACCACCATGCCTGCTAAACCATATCCCAAAGTGCCACACCTACACCTCCAGGGATGGGGACTCCACCACTTCTCTGGGCAGCCTGTTCCAATGCTTGACCACTCTTTCAGGAAAGAAATTTTTCCTAATATCCAATCTAAACCTCCCCTAACGCAACTTGAGGCCATTGCCTCTCGTCCTATCGCTAGTTACGTGGGAGAAGAGACCAACACCCACCTCACTACAACCTCCTTTCAGGTAGTTGTAGACAGCAACAAGGTCTCCCTTCAGCCTCCTCTTCTCCAGACTAAACAGCCCCAGCTCCCTCAGCTGCTCCTCATAAGACTTGTTCTCCAGACCCCTCACCGCCTCGTTGCCCTTCTCTGGACACACTCCAGCACCTCAATGTCCTTCTTATAGTGAGGAGCCCAAAACTGAACACAGTTTTGAACAGGTTTAGCTCCTGATTTTCACACTGGTTATGAAAGGGGAACTGTTTATTGCCTATAGAAAGAGAAATGTTCCCAAGGATTACTTTGTTTGTAAATTTGACTATGGCAATGGTTTGAGTGTTACCTGCACGTTTAAAATGGAAGCAAAATACCATGTGCCAATGGATGAGTAATGTAAAATGGAACTAACGGGTCCAGCTTAATTGCCTGCAGTAAACACAGCACAAATATTTTGCAAAAACTGAAAACCGTAGAAAGTTTATTTGATCTATTACCTTATTTCAAAAGTGGTAACCGACCTGGTGCCGTATTAGTTAAACACAAACAGGGATTACATTTTAATATAAAAGCTTTATCTTAGTAGCATGCCTTCACAATTTTAGTCTTCTTAAGGTACTCAGCTATCTACTTATTACCCACTTTCACAGGTCCAATTTTCCATTAGTGTTTCAGAAGCAATTATGAAGTCATTTCTCAATTCCATTGACATTATTTTTCCTGTTATTTTTCAAATCAAATTCCACGATTTCTTTTCCAGACCTTAGACAGTATTTCTGTCAAGAGCTCTTTTTCCAGGTGTGAATATATTTCAATATGTATACAGAACTCAAGGAAATATAGCTACACAGATTTTATTTTAATTAGAAGCACAAGGTCTCACGCTGAGCTTTGTTATACTTTAAAATACATATTTCAACTAACTGCCAAGCTACACTGCTGTTACCAAAAGGCATCTCAAAAACTGAAGGGGAATATCTTAAGTTTCATCTATTACCATCATTGAAATGTAGTCTCTGTAGCGAACAGTGTTTGTTTCTGGATCTAGAGCAGTGGAGAGCATGTCCTCCATTTCTTCCTGAGTAAAGGGCTCACCTGAAAGGCAGCAGAGAATAATGCTTTGTCTTGATAAGTATTCTTCTCAGGACTGGCAATTACACCGCTTTTCCCTTGCCAGGATCTCCTTATGGTCCTCACACAGAGGAGAAAAGGAGCAATACTAAGGATCCGATTCCTTCACTTTGGCCAATGTAAGTCCTGCACACCGAGCGAGCCGGTCTAAGGGAAAGGAGACAGAGGACCTGGATCCTCTGATCTCCTTCTAGTTCACAGATTCCAAAACAGCCTGTTCCTCTCTGCCACAGGGATTTCGAAACAATCATTTTTGTCAGAATGAATTCTTCGAGTGTGTAATTAGAATTATCTCTCATTTGGCCATCCTTTCACTTGTATTTACATCATGGAAGGCTTCTGTTTCTTCTCTTTGAGGAGCTTCAAAGCTGCTGCTGGCCTACTGCATCCCTCTTTGAGCAGACAGACCCCTTCTGAGGATAAGCCTGCACATTGTTTTGTACTTGAGGCAGGCAAGCATGAGTCAGCCATGCAAGAAAAGCCGGCTCTTCAAGGGATATTGAGGATCACATGATATACAACTTAAATCTGGTCTTTGAATCTCTTTGTTTGCATACAGCACCAAAATTAAGATCAAGATAATGTAGGAATGAATGAGCACTGAAACTACCTGAAACACCTGGAAATCTAAACTACAGTTTTACAGGAGGACAGAAAAAGAGTCACATCCTTAGGAAGTACAGAGATGTGCACAGAATCATAAAATATACACATAAGATTGAATTATGATTCTTAATAATAATCATCTCTATCTTATAATGTCTGCAAGCAGACAGATAAACATTCTTTCCCTGTATTATTCACCAGTGAAATGTTCTAGTCTGCAGCCACCCATCATGGCAACAGCACTGTTTGAAGAGAATGTATCTACTCCTGCAGGTTCTGGCATGCAGAATGAGGACCTCAAGATGCCATATACACATGTAATGTTTATTTACTTAAATGCTGATCTTACAGAAGTCATCTTACCTTCTTCAGTCAAATATTTGATTAGCTCCTCTTTAGTAATATGTCCACATTTTTTTTCATCCAAAGCCTTTAAAGAAAAAGAATAAAACTTGTGGTTTTAACCATACTGAATCAAGAATCAGCAACTTCTTTCCAGCAATTAAGTACTTGAATATTTAGTTACAGACCTCAAATGCGTGTAGAAGAACATCTTCTGGAATAGGCCAGTAGCTGAAACCATCAAATCAGAAAAGTTAAGTCACTGGTTGCCAGGCTGCTGTACTATTCTGGAAGAATAAAATATGAGTACTAAAGGAAAAGCAAAACTTCTTTTCTATGGGAATTTACTAAGTCTGTCAATCAAACATTTACTTCCAGCTTGACTTTTTGGAACTGTCTTTTTATCTTTACGTCTTATGTCTTTTATTGTACTCCTGTTTAATTTCCCTTGTGCTACGGAGCCAGATGAATGGCTTCTGCATGTCTGGGCTGGCTGAGTGGGTCAGCAGGAATCAGTAATAGCTGAATCATCCCACGTAGCAAATGCACTGAGCAGAAGACGGCCAAACCAAGACAGTAAAGTTCTGTCCAGGTACCCTGGTAGCTAGGCAACAGATGACCTAGTGGGACTTTGACAGTCTGATGAGCTGATGATGAGTAAAGGAGGCTGGTAGCTACAAAAGAAAAGGTCTGTCACTAACAGCTTCAGAGAGACAGGAGAACTGGGCACGTGTGTGCGTGCGTATGCGTGCCTGATCTCAGAGCTGGAACAGAATCCCTGTGCAGCAATGGAGACCTTCCACATCCTAGCAGACTCCCACCAACCCCCGAGAATACTAAAGAGAAGACGTTGAAGCCAGGGAGGTTCTAATTGCTTTGTTATTTTATCTAGACCCACCTCGCTCTTTTACTATCTAAAAATCAAACGTGCTAAGAGGCCTCGTTTTTTGTGATCCAAATCTCATGTGCCCTTGGATAGGTGTACTACAGACATAGTGCCCCAAAAGATAAAGTGGGTCTTGACAAGCCTGCACTAGCCTGGGGAAGGGGGGGAAGGGCCGGGACTCTGTGTGTCTGTATGTTTGTGTGGAGGAGCAGAAGAGAGCCCAGAGCAGCAAGGTATCACTTTGTGAAAAGGTGAACAGCAGTCTGGAGCCAGAAATGTGCCATGAAGGCCAGAGAAGCCGGAGGTGCCGGCACCTGCGAAGTCAATGCACCGGGACCCAGACACTGCTGGCTGGTCCGTGCCCAGACACGGGTGCAGCGACTCCCGAACACAGCCCCAGGGTGGACCCCGCTGGCTCTGGATGCTGCGAGGCAGTGCTGGGAAATCCTACAGCTATTTGATGTGTAGAACACCCTCCTACCAAAGGCCCTCTGTGTGCAAAATAACTGCTCAGTATTGGACAAGGCTGAGTCTCCCAAAACCCTTGGCTACCATCTTTAAAAAGAGTGACAAATTCCCTGTAAGTAATCTTGCTTTTAGTGCAAAATATCAGAATAGCACAAGTTCCTGTGTACATGCAAAGACTTCTATGTACCTTTGAATAACGAGCAGTGTTTTTGTTGTAGACTTTCAGACCGGGAGTCTTTTAGAGTGCTAGTTGTGTACACTCAGCTGTACCCGGCAGTCGTTTTGAGACATGAATATGAAGCTGATTTATACAACTTACTAAAAACACACTGTAACAGACTGTGCTTCTCAGTCACTCATACGTTCAGAGAAAGTAATGGTTATGACCTCAATTTGCATATAAAATATTTCAGAGATCCACAAAACATGTTGAATACCAAGTTAATTCTGATTCACATTAAAAATACAAAAGCTACACACTATCACAATTTACTATTATAAGCTGTTATTATTTATATCATCCATACAATGTAATTTTATGTAGATGAAGTAATTTTGAAACAAAATCTATGAAGCTAATGTAAACTGAGTTTAAATAGCAAAAAAAATCTGTACTCCTTCCAGTTACGAAAAATTCCTGTAGATATATTTATTCAGAATCAATCCTGTCAATCTGCAATAAACTACAGACACAGAAAATCCACTTTCCATTACCTTCTGTCAAGTAGTACTTTTGTCATCACTGGAAGAAATTTTTCCAGATGAATGTATCCAGTCGGCTCTTCTTCTTCTACCTAAACGTAAAACTTGCGTAGGGTAGGTTATATGACTCAGTAGCTAACTAATAGCAAAACCAGAAAATTGGGCTGGTTGCTGCATGAAAATTACAGAGTTAGACTTTGAGTATTTAGATCAGGTTTTTAATATCACACAGCAGCACAACATCTGAGTGAAATGCTTGTGATCAAATAGAAAGAAATTAGAGGAAGAAATAATATCCCAGGCAATACAGGCCTGCTATCGTAGAGACTTTGAATAACTCAATATTGCCCTCTTGTGCTTAGAAACCATTCATGCAAAGGAACTGGATGCCAAGCAACTGATTCTCTCAAACTCTCATAATAACTCAGCAGAGGTTTAAACATCCAGACTGCGTTTGTACTAGCAAAGGCTAGCAGGTCCTGGAACGTCCCCGAGCAGTGTCATGCGACCGCCCGTAGCAGCAAGCCATCAGCACGTTCCCGGCGTGATTTTGGCCCGTGCCGCCTAAGGCTCCCCGCAGCAGCCCCCAGGCCTGGCTGGGACCCCCGGGACCGTTCTCCGGCAGGCTGCCTCGGGCAGCCGCTCCGCATAAAATATTTACCAGGGTAGACATGAGCTGCTCTGCGCCAGCTGGAGTCAACACCCAAGGATGTTTCTGGGCATATTTAATGTGTTAATTTGGACACAGCCCCAGTCTAGCACACCTCAAGGATGGAATCTGTTGCCTCCACGTGTTTCATAGCCAGAGAGAGTCATCAGGGGAAGGACCAGAGAGGCAGGCAGACTGAGCCAGGGCAGTCCGAAACCATCACAAGGCAGCCCATAAAATACTACACAAAGAAAAACTTCCTCCCAAACAAATTAACAGGTTAGTCCCAAAACACTAGGGACTTCTAGCAGCATTCTCACTGCATTCCTGTACCTCCACAGGAGATGAACAACGTGGTAAAAACGGCCCCCTATCATCCCGGTGCATCCCTTTCCTGAAAATGTCAAGTTTTACTCCAAGGAGCCCTCTTAATGGAGCTAGCCTGTTCCTGTCTGTGTTGAAACTGGATGCACGCCTTGTGGTCTCACGCGGCAGCAGCAACACCTTGCAAGGCTCTCCACAGACACAGCTCAGACTGAAAGAAGACTCAAACAGTCGCTGATCTGCAATCTCCTGACTGAGCCAGGAAAAGACCAAGTAACAAATCTTCCTCTTGGGAGCTGGGTCAGAGCTGCGGGTGATGCCTGATGCATCCAGCTGGTTAAATGGAGAGCTGCAACTACTGCTGCGTGCTCTTTTCCAGTGCTCTTGAGGGGCTTTGGTTGCTAAAAGCAGGCAGCCACCACCTCTTGCTGTTTTAGAGTGGAAATTGGCTTGAAAAAGCACTTTTTCCCTTCTGTTTGGTGAGCCTAGCGGAAAGGATCTTTAGCAAGGAAATGAAGCTGTTGAATACTTCATGCTAAATCAAATGGTACCTTTTACCATTACAGAACTATTTGTTTTACTGCTTGATAGGTTGATAAAGATATAATAAAAAACCTGGCAAAACTTAACTTCTTTCCAGTGACATAACGGTTAGTCAATACACTGAGCTATTCCACCCATCACAAATATTGAGATATGAAAGCACACAAGATGTTTTAGGGAACATCTGTGCTTCAACCAGTATAGCTCAGAAGTCCACAGAGACAGAAAAAGAAATACGGTAGCTATTTATTGGAAATAGATAGAAGTGTCTTGAATATATTAACCCCACCTAAGTCAGTAAGTGTTCAGATTTGCAGCTGCATGTATCCTCTTACTCTTCCTCATGCTCACTCCTGTTCTACACCTCATTCCCCACTGCTGTTTTTCTTTTTCCATAATTCCTCCCCTTTACACAGTGACTGTGACAGTAACAGTATCTGCTTGTTCAATCTCTGTGAGTTTTGCTCTGTCTCCTTCCTCTGGGTACCTCCAGAGCTCGATAGCAACCGCATTGTAGCACCCATCACGCGTTGTACCTCTGCTCTCACAGCCATGCTATTACTGGTCACGTAACATCTGGGGATTTGAGTCACAAAGAACCAAAGCCATCTTTCAGAGTTATCCAGGAGATCTGTGGCAGACCGGTGCGCTGAACCTGGGATTCCAAACTCCAAGCACTGCTTTTGCCATCTCTAGGCTTATGATTTAATCTTAACTTTGTAAGTAGGCCTAAAGATATGCTATGAAGTACAGCATTTACCATAAGGCAATATAGGAAACAGTGTATGATAATTTTTAGAGAGAAAATAATCATATGAAAGCTTATTTGGAAGATATGTATAATTTGAGGGCAACATATGCTGGTTTAGCTACAATAAGGCTAATAATAAGGAAGATGAGATGACTGAAAGACACAAGTAGTGAGAAATAGAAATGAATCACAGCTTACAATGGGCAAAAATACTGGAGAAATAGCTTGGTTACAAACCAGCCAACAGAGACAATTTTTACTTTATCTAGATTAAGATAAAATGTTATTACCATAGTCAATGATAATGGTATCTTATATAAATTAAGATGTATTTGTGATTAACATAATGTATTAAGGGTTCTACAAGAAGACACTGTTCTTCTGGTACTAAGCCTATGCCAAGGTTTCATTTACAGGCACCATGAAACCGTCTTTGAGATTTAACTTTCAGTTCAGTGTTCTTTAAGGTTAACCATTAGTCTTGAATGTATTCTTTCTTCTTGCAGTATTTGTACTTTAATTTAATATCCTTCTAATCAGCAACTGCATCCATGTTATACTGTTGTATCTCAAGAATCTTCTGCCTCCTAGCTGCAGTGCATTGTACTTTGTTATGTATTACTTATTACAAATTTTCAGTAATGCTGAAAATTAAAAAAAAAAACAAAAAAGAGAAAGTCCCATCTCTGAGAGAGGGAGGCAGGCCTTAAGTTCTCCTGTTCTCCCTGACCTTGGGGGTGGGGTGGTCAAAGCATCCCCTTCCTATTCTCAGTTCTGTATCTTGAGTCAGTTGCACTGTTCATTTGTTGCAAACAAAAAATCTCTGCGGGCCACTAAAAATATCATCTATATTAAGCACTGTAACTTCTTTTTCCATTTTGCCTTGTTTGTCGGTGGGAGCTGGGACTGTCTGGTACTGAGAGCACAGAACCAGAGCAGGCAGACTGCAGCACCACGTTGAAAGATCGTTCTCTGATGGTTCTTTGGACTTCCTCACTTGGAGCAGCTGCGCCACTTTCACAAGACTTAGCACAAAACTTCTCACACTAAATTCCGAACTACAAGAGACCAGACAAGCATACCAAGGAGAGACTGCTGCTGCAACCATCCAAATGGGACAGGAAGAAAAGAGTAAGAGACACCAATTCCCACCTGACCTATACACGAAAAAGAGAAGAATCCTTCCCCCACCTCTCAGCCCCAGCATCTTCCATTCCTTAAAGAACACAAAGTCTTCTTCCCACTCTTTTGTCGCATTTATTAACCACACTCTGTCAAGGCACCAGCACACCATGCTTTCTATTACAAGCATGAGGTAAGAAGACAAAAATTGAAAAATAAATAGCGAGTCTTCCCTCTGTGTATTTTTGGAATTTGATGTATAATTTTAACACCTGCTCAAGAACTAATTTTTATTACTTAATCATCCAGTGTGTGTCCATGGAATGTCCAGCAGAGTGAGATGGTTAAGGTTTGGGTATCCTAATCCTATTGAGATTTAGGACATTCTTTTTCATCAGCCAAAACAAATTTTTCCTCCATTTTCTCTAAATGCCCCTCCACCTTGGCACAGTGGCACAGTGACATTCTGGAGGAAAAGAGCGCCAAAGGCTCCTCATTTTAACCCAACAATGTTGTTACCTCATCAGCCTTCAGGGCAACCTGAGAGACTGCCTGCCTGCCTGAATCACTTCCCAGAGACTCTCAGCCTCTGGGAAAAGAGCTTTGGTTTCCCACACAACAAGGCAGAAGAGCCAGACTTGTGCCGGTTTAAGACTGAAAAAACCACAAAAGTTCTAAACCCTTACCTTTGCAAGCAGTTCATGTAGTTCTGCCTCAGTTGGGAAGCAACCCAGGGACCTGACAATTGAACCAAGCTCTCTGCAAGGAAGAGGAAACATCTTTCTCAGTATATCTGCAATACAAGAGTGTCTGTTGAGAATCCAGACACCAGGTCAGAGCTTGCCTATAGGAGCATGCATGTACAAGCACACAAGCACGCACAAGCATGTGTATGTGCACTTTTAAGATGAGTCTTACTAAGCAACATCTGTTTTTACAGACATGAAATATTCTGGACCTTTTGGAAGAGTATTACTGTTCTTGTGACTTTCCTCAAAAATTCTTTACCATTGTGTTGCAGTGCACTGTATACAGGTTACTTTTCAACTGCTGTCCTCTTAATTGTTAAGCTTAATTTCAATAAAGTCAACATTTATGTAGTTAATAAAACACTTGGAAACATAGTGAGATGAAAGGTAACAAATGTATGTTTATATTAAATGCTATAAAGATACAAATTCTAATTGCAGGAAAGAACAATTACAAAAGGTCAGGAAGGAGTTAGCTCTGCTGTGCCCCTGCTGTGCTCTGAAAGAGTCCAACAGACCAACATGGTGGCTTATCACCGCCCTGTTTATGCTGCAAATTATATTCATAGCTTGCATTTACTGCTGAACGTGGTGCAGCTGTTCTGAGGCTTTAAATAAAATTCTGACCAAACCAGCAATGCCTCAAAAAAGTTTAAGATGAACAACATCACAGACTACAAATAAAAGTACTTTATAGCTGTAGAAAAAGAGTACTAATAAGACTTATGGTATGATTGAAAACAAAATAACAGAAGCATCAATGTTGCTTGTGATTTTCAGTTGAATTCTGCAACATAGAAATTCAAGCACATTTGAGTAAGTCTCCACAGTGCTGGTGGTTCCCATGATTCAAACCTCTGTGGTTTCTTCATCTGCACCAGTACATTTGGTGGAAAAATTAGGTTGCCTAATAAAAATAGTAGATAAAAGAAGCAATGTACTTTGTGAAATCATCCTATAACAGTAAGCCCCAAATGTGGCGCACCCAGCACACGTGGAATTATACAGGTCAGTCTTTGGCCCCCTCAGACAGGTCCTGAGGAGCTCCCATTCTGATCGAAAACATGTGAGAAGCACAACAACAGACGACAGAGAGGAAAAGGCTGGCTGCACAAAAATAGTCACAAAACAAAACCCAATCCCACCCATACAGTTGTTACGAAACGCAGCCATCTGCTCAAATGACTCAGAGAAAGCTTGCCCCCTGCAGACCTGAACGGAATTTTGGCCATGGGCCTCCACGAGGTCAGACATTTAGCCCTGTTTCCATAATCCTTGACCATGCGTCCTATTTCTAGTACGGGCACACTGTATTTGATGCTCTCACTCCTCCACTCCCTCATCCTTTCCAGCTACAGGATACTTCTAAACATTCTTTGCCTCCCCCAGAGGAACACCCAACGCAGATCCTGCCTCCCTGCTGTCCCACAGACTGTCGGAGACGGGACGGTCACCATCACCTCCTGCCTCACCTCACGCTCAGCAAAACTGCGCCGTGACTAAGGTAAGCCAGGCCCCGCAAAAGAGTTTGCAAAATCTGGCACTGCTGGCTGCTGTTCCTGACAGTCTGTGCGTGCCTCGGCATCAGGATGTTGTTTGAAGTGTCTGTGGTCAAAAAAGCCATGTCACATTTGGTAACAACATGGAGTTTAAAGGACCCAGAGAGCAAACTGTATTTTCCGCCCAGCCACTTCCTCTCACTTAGTTCAGCAGCTGCAGCTCCTGCTGTGTGCTTTCTAGCACACAAAAACGATGGTTAAAATGAGCTTTTCATACAGGTTTTGTAACACTGACGCAATAAAATGCAGTGCCACAGTCTTCAACCTACATATAATACTTTCAATGACAAGATCTGCAAAATCATGGAAGCCCTTGACTCAGGGTGTGTTGTAAGCAGCATGAAACAATATCGTCTTCCTCATGCTTAACTTCTCACTAACTTCTGTCTGCTTTAGGAGTCACGCAATACCGATGCTGGCCTGTCACGCCAGCGCAATTTTCCATATTCTTCACAGGAATCTGATATTTCAGGCAGTGACATTCATATGCCTTCAACTGCGGTTAAGAATTGTGCTGTACTGCCACCTTCTGATACAAGGCAACCAGCCACTAATAATCCCATTTTCGTGATACAGCCCTGCAACACGAACCTAGGAATAATTAGACAGTAAATTGTTGTTCATTGTCAGTGACTATAGTATGACAAAAGTTAATGTGAAATTGTGTGTTTACTATGTTAAATAGACTTTTGAATGTCCCCTCTCACATGTTATGACTTATGGTCTGAATGAATAAAATTTTTAAAAGTCCATTATTTGTCTCATTTCATTGCTGTAACATTTTCTCAAGCTCTATATCCATTATACTGGATTATATTGGACATTAGGAAAAATTTCTTTCCTGAAAGAGCGGTCAGGCATTGGAACAGGCTGCGCAGGGAAGCGGTGGAGTCCCCATCCCTGGAGGTGTTCAAAAAACGTGTAAACATGGCACTTCGGGATATGGTTTAGCAGGCATGGTGGGGTTGGGGTGACGGTTGGACTTGATGACCTTAGAGGTCTTTTCCAACCTTAATGATTCGATGATTCTATACGATGGAGTGAGGAGTGAGGTGAATCTTAAAGCTAGTGAGCCTGGACCGTAGATGCAGATGACAAAAGATAAGCAACCAGTGGGCAATGGTGCGCTGAGGGCTGGGGCAGGGGGAAGTGGCAGGGGGTCCCCGCAGCGGCTGGTGGGGGAGGACCCCAGCCAGGGTCTGGCCCACCCCCCAGTCAGGAGCTGGGGGCACCAGGCAGCCCCAGCCTGGAGCTGGGCAGCTGGGGGCACTGGGGCAGCCTCAGCCCGGAGCCGGACAGCCAGGGGCACCGGGGCAGCCCCAGCCCGGAGCCAGGCAGTCGGGGGCACCGGGGCAGCCCCAGCCAGGGGCATCCGGCACCTCCCCGGGGATGGGCCAAGAGCTTTAGGTGAGCGCTCCTCCCAGTGAGCCCTATGGGCAAGGGAACAGCAACTGTCCCAAGCGTGGAGACATACCCTGAAATTCTCCCTATCTAATGTAACTGAAAAATCATTTCACTCCTATAAGTACTCATCATTTTTTAAATTTAGAGGCACTAATAAGCATGCATTGCTACAGCCATCATACAAATACTTTGCACCTCTCTCGCCTCTGCTTCATAATGTAGAAAACATGTTTGGAACACTTAAAGATGTTTTCCAATTTGGCTTTGTAAGGAATGTCTAGTGACAACAATTTCACCAGTTCTCACACTCCTTTGTAGTGTTTATACTCAATAATTGATTCATAATTAAAAGCTTTGGTGATGTCCTTGTAAAAATAGTAATTGGCAATATGAAAGATTACTTCAGTAAACTTTCATGACAACAGCTTGTAACAACTTCAGAACCTGCTCAGTGAGACATAAACATGTGTTTTAGGTATAACAAAAGCCATATTGTTATGTGTATGGATGTTTATGTTAAAACGAAGTTAAAGTAGCGCTGTCAAATATTCAAACTTAAAAAATACCAGAGTTAAGATTATTTAGGAATTTCTAAATTTTACTTCCTTTAGCTCTGTATCTTGTAGACAGTTACACCCTGATCAGCCTAACAGTCCATGTTTTTACCTTCTGCTGAACTTTTTCTTACTCATTCTGACCTGTATTTTGCTTGTATTTCCATAACATTGCATAACATTGCATAATGTGCGCTGGCAGCCCAGAGGGCCAACCGTGTCCTGGGCTGCATCAAGAGAAGCGTGGCCAGCAGGTCGAGAGAGGTGATTCTGCCCCTCTACTCTGCTCTGGTGAGACCTCACCTGGAGTACTGCGTTCAGCTCTGGAGCCCTCAGCACAAGAAGGACATTGGAACTGTTGGAGTGGGTCCAAAGGAAGGCTACAAAAATGATCCAAGGGCTGGAGCACCTCTCCTATGAGGACAGGCTGAGAGAGTTGGGCTTGTTCAGCCTGGAGAAGAGAAGGCTGCGTGGAGACCTGATTGCAGCCTTTCAGTACTTAAAGGGAGCCTATAGGAAAGATGGGGACAATCTGTTTAGTAGAGACAGCAGTGACAGGATGAGGGGTAATGGTTTTAAACTAAAACAGGGTAGGTTTAGGCTAGATATAAGGAAGAAATTCTTTACAATGAGGGTGGTGAAACACTGGAACGGGTTGCCCAGAGAGGTAGCGGAGGCCCCATCCCTGGAAACATTCAAGACCAGGTTGGACAGGGCTCTGAGCAGCCTGATCTAGTTAGCGGTGTCCCTGCTCGCTGCGGGGGGGTTGGACTAGATGACCTCTAGGGGTCCCTTCCAACCCAAAACTTTCTATGATTCTATGATTCTATGATTTATACTACAAAGGTACAGTGCCAGTAGTTCTCCCTCCTGACTCCCTCCTATGCATCCCATTCCCCCAGTTCTGGTCGTCCCATTTCAAAAAGTAGAAAGCTAAACAAGAAGGAGCAAAAAAAACAATGGCCAGAGCTATGGAATAGCATCTCCTAAGAGATTAAACATATGCAGATGCATCAGTCTTAAACTGCTGTGGTGGAAGACGGATGTGCAGACAGCTATGAAATCATTAATGGTGTCGAGAAGATTAACAGAGAAAAATTGTTTGCTATTTACCATAAGACAAAAAAAAAAACAAACAACCCAGGCACCTCTCAAATCATAATGTGGCAGATGCACAAAAACCAACAAGAAATACTGCGTATTTGCTAATTCCTTATATTCCTCCCTCAAGTAACTACTAGTAGCTCAGATGAGGGTACTGGGCTAAATGGACTTCCGGTGCAATCAAGTATTATCATCTTTATGTTCATATTATTATCACCATCATCATCAAATTATATGCACCCCAGAGGCAGAGGGACATGCAGGCAGCGTTGAGGTCGGAGGCACCTATGGCGAGCAGGCAGCTGTGACACATGCTACCGGGGTCACCCCTTGACCTGCTGGGACTCTCCCAAAAGCGAGCGGATCCATTCAGGATCCAGGATGTGTCATGCCAAGTGAGCTATCAGAGCAGAGATTTTCTAGGAGTAATTGCAGCCTCAGACTTCGTGTCTAGCTGCAGTTTCCTCTTACCTCTGTACTCCATCAGACCCAGCATCCCTCTCTCAAGCCAGTTTCAGTTTTCAACCACTGAACAATGCAAAATGTCTACTAAACAAGTAAAGACACAACTGTCCGATCAGGGCCAAAAGGACTGTCACAACTACACATTCTGATAAAGCAGAGGCGGGTTTAGGGTGTTATTTATCTCTATACTGTATCCTGTAATATTTCTGTGTGAAGGCATTTACAAACCTGACATCCACAGTTTTATTGCATGCATGGTCAAACACCTCAAAAGCTTCTATAATCTTTTTCTCTATTCCAGCTACTGCATCATCTGCAAAAAGAAACATAAGAAAACAAACATTCACTGAGCTGTTGCAACTGATTTATTTCCAACTGGAGAACTGTGACTGCAGAAGCACCAAAACTGATAAAAGAGCAGATGGGAAAGGTACTTCGAAAAACCGAATTTATTCTGAAAAAAAACCCACTCGAAACGCAGAATCCGTCATTTATATTAGTAACATGGCCTTGCTGTGGCTCTGCAGCTCCATCAAGTCTGGTGGCAATGGTGCGTCTCAGCTGCACGACCAGCTAGCAGTCCAGGTGTGGACCCTGCTCAGAACGTGCCACAGCTCCTTCTGCACCACGAGCCCGACCCTTCCCAGACACCATGGAGCCCATGGAAGGAGCAAGGTGAACCGGGGCCCAGGCTTGGCCTGAGATGGGGCTGGGTCACTTTGTCCAGGCTCCTGTGTCCAAGGAAACGTAAGTGCTCTCATGTCCACTAAGTTAGCCATAATGTACGACAAGCTGAGAACCAGGAACAAATAGATGGCTAAGACACGTGCACAGCGAATATGTCTCGTGGTAAATAATTTATTGTTAATAGTTTGGAAAGGAAGACAATCTCAGGGAAGAGAATGAGCAATTTGCTGCATCTGCTTTTTACATCTCCATCTCAAAGAACGGGAAAAGAACCACCACAAGTTATCTCATCTAAAGCCAGAAATCGCATTCTTGGGGTTAGGGAAATACCAGGAAACACATTCTGAAGAGAAAAATGTAGAGAGGAAGGGGTCCATCTCAAAAAAAAGCTCCCTGGCAAGGAAACCAGGGTAAATAGAAGCTAAACTGGTTAACCCATTTATTAACGTCGTAGTTTGACTCCAAAAGACAGACTATAGGAAGCAAAGTGATATGGAGCTGACCTTTTGGTTCCTGTGGCTAAACACGGCCCCAAACTCCAGCTGGCAAACCAGCTCTCAGGAGGCAGCACTTTGTGAGCTAGCCCCACGGCCTCCACAGAGACACCGCAGGGAAAACCGCAGTGACAGCCAGAACATAGCTGTCTCTTCTGTATTCTCAACACAATGATAAAAACATAACTCTTCTCTGTCAGAACAGATTTATTTTCTTCTCTAAGCTTGTGTGTTGTTGATCAGCACTAAACCACTGGACATTGTGCCCACTAACATAACAAATCCATACCTAGTTTCCTACAATCCCCATAATTTGGGAATCCCTGGGGCTGCAGTCTACAGCCATTTTTGTCATTTGCTCTCTTGAGCTCATGACAGAAACATCTGTTTTCTGGCAAAGGGTATCAGAACTGAACCTAGCTAAAAGATACATTGGCTTTGTGATCGCCCTGGTTTTATCTTGACCCAGGAGATTTTTCACCGTCATTTTCTCCCCTTGTGCTGCTGAGGAAGGCAGACAGTGGCTGGGTGAGTGCCTGGCAGCTGCCCAAGGTCAACCCAGCACAGGCTGCAAGCACTTCAATCTAGTAGTGGATCGACCCAGGTATAAGGAAGCTCTTCTTCACACAGAAGGGAGGTGCATCCCCTTATAAAGGTACAGGTGCCTGCTGCTTTCTGTCTGGGTTTGGCACTGAACTCCCCCAGGGGATACGTAAAGAGAAGAGAGGCAGGAAGATCTCTCATATTCCTCTCTCTGCCTTTATTCCCCTGTTGGAAGTATGGGCAGGTATTTGCATGATGGATTGGAGACTGGAGCTCACTGGGGAAGAAGAGCCCTGTTCAGTCCCAGATACAGGACAAGCTGTGGTTTTTTTCATAGCTTGACAATAATCCCTGCCTTTTATGTGCCTCAGCATTACAAACCACATTTAATTCCTTTCCAAAAAAGCATAGTTAAATCTGAGTGGACCTGATTCCTTGTAGAAGAGGCCCTAAAGATTTACTCTCAAACTACTAAATTTGATGGGAGGTTTTTCAGCGACTTCAAAGAGTCCTGGATCCAGTCTCCACCATAGACTCTTGGAGTTTAGTTCTTGAGATCAGGTACTTCAGTTGTACACTATGTCTTGCAACAGAGAAATGCTGAAGGAATATTTATAGCTGTATATTCTTGGCTTGATGAGTGAGCCTTCTGTAGAAATAAAAATTAACCACAGGAAGGCACAGAAACATTTCCAGTACTAGAACTATATAGCCACCCAGCCTTTTCAAGCTTTGCCTTCCGTGAAAATAGTACACATTAATCTTCCCCGTTTTAAGAGGCCTGGCAAAGAAAGATCCTGAAATGAAATGAACTTGATGATTTAATCTAGGTACCAGATAATCCACATTTCTTGAAAGAACTGAGATGAAGTTGTGATTAAGAGCCATATCCATGGAGAAAATATAATACACTCTTGTCCTTTCAAAGACTCTGTGTGAGAGGAGTGAACACCTAATAATCTATTGCCTAAATCTTGTCATCCCTCTAGGGATGAAAGCCAAAGATGTTCAACATAGCTCAGGATGGCAAAGCAAGACTTCTATGATTCACTCTAAACCTCTCTCTGGGAGGCAGAAAAAGGTGGATTCCAGCTCTAGGATAAGTAATGGATAAAGTTTTAAAATGCTCCCTTCAAGACAGGCATCAAGAGATCGGAGATGCAGTTAACCCAGCAGATGTGATGTTCAAATGTATGACAACGTTCTGCACAAGGACACTCTGCTCCATGGGTACCTCAACGAAAGTTTCACGTTGCCCTGCAGAGCAATTTTTTAGCAGTTTTCAGGACAGAAACACCTACGGTCTGATCGAATGAAAGATTTCACTCGCTTCTTCTACCAACTAGAATAACAATACACAATATCAAAGCTAAAATTATCTGATTACTTCTAATGGCTTAAATAAATAAATATTGAAACATATCATGCCAAAAAAGATTCCAATACCTACAACTACTTATTCCCTCAAATGAGTCCTGCAGAGATGATACACTATTTCCATTTTTATGCTACTAAAATGCTTCAGACACTTGTCATTTTTTTCTCATTTTCTCATTCTCATTTGTTTTCCTACCACATATGCAATAAGAAGACAAAATGTCTTAAAATCCATTCCTCCTTAGATACATTAACTGAAAAGCGTATTCACTATCAGTTTTCTTTCCTGTACTGTCCTTTGCTATTTTCCCAGTTTGTTTAGCATGAACTAGATAAAGCTCTAGACGCTGCCAGTTAAGTAAGACTGGTCAGGGAGCTGGGACTCCCACATTAATTCTGGCGGTTCCTTCAGACTGAGTCGTTCCTCTTCAGCTTGCCCAGACTGCTCTCCAGCACTCTGAGGCCCATTTGAAGGCAGCCCTTAAGCAGCACACCTGCCTCAGTTGTGACATTTCTTCTTCAAAGACCACAGCGTCTTTGTAGCACACAGAAGCAATTAAATAGATGTGGCTCTGCCAGACTCTTGAGTAATGAGCATTTTGAAAAGCGATTTCTAGCTGATACAATTTGCTAGATTCTACCATTCGCTTAACTGTATGAGCTTGCTTTCTTTTCTTCCACGGGGCCAGGCGCTCTGATGGTTCAAAACGCCAACCCTTCCTTTCACTGAAGAGCAATTCTGTGCAGAAAAAAGAGGTATCATAAGAGCAGGTAGGCCAACATTAAACAACCACCTAAAAAGCTGGGGAGCAGCACGTGTGCTGCTCACAGGAAAAGATTTAGTCCCAATGCAGCCTCATGAACCCATTTATGCTATGTGATACTCTGAAGCTCTTTTCCTGCTACGTAAAGAGTCAGATTAAGGGCTGATTTGTAGAAGCACAAATGGACTTGATTTTATTCCTCAGTGTTACTGCTCAGCACACCTGAAACATTAATCTGTGCAAACATTAATCTAGGTATATTTTAATAAATATAGTCAATTTTATATTTAAATTCCTATATGTACACGGACACCTCACTAATTACTCCATCCTCTCTTCATGCTACTATGTTATGGTTACAAGCAGGCCTGAGGTCTTTGGTGACAGGAACCCTTTCCCATAGTCAGTCTGAAAGGACAAGTGACACAACTGGGTAACCCCAACTCAGTGACAGACAGTTTTAGAGTCATTTACATGTTGTTGTTCTGGTTTTATTTAAAAGTGCTGTTATCAGCAGCTCTTTTGCACATCTTCCCATCCGCTCACCAGGGATTATCAGCAGGAAGTACACAATCGTACCGGTGGCTACATACTCCAGCATCATTTCTTCTCTTTCCCACTAGCTCTTATTTCAACCAAAAGAGTAGGTAGCAGCCTTGGTCCTGTAAGTTGAAAAGCTGGGAACAGGATGCAAAGACTGCCATAAAGAAAAAGGAACTTTTTTAAGAAGGCAATGGACACGAGAGGGGACATGACTGTGCAGGCAGCCACACAAGAAAATGTGAGTCTTCAATCTCCACTTGACTTCAGTGAACCTTCTCTTTCTGCTCATGGATCCAAGCTACGGTATTTAACTAGCCTCCCCATGCTGCTCCAACGCTCTGCCACAAGGCCCCTGTGACCACCCCCTGCAAACCCTAGCTCTTCCCATCATCCCCAAAACCACAAGGAACACTTTCTTGCCATACAATGACAATCAAAAAGGAGAGGTGAGAAGTTGGCTGAGCTATGGGGAATATCCGAGCCAGACAGAGGTGGAAAAGGTATAAAAAAGTAAGTGTGAAGTCCCTGCTTAAAAACTCAGCCTATTGCGTGGTCAAAAAAAAAGGTTTGGCCAACAAGCAGAAATAGCTAAACAGATTTTACTCTTTACAGCTTTAATATGGAGTTAAAATCCTAGAAATGTATCAAGATGGAGGAACAGTTACCCAGTAAGAAGGAAGACTGGTGCTATTCCTGAAGGATACCACGTTCCCTTTAAGAGCGACTCTCAATTTATTATCTAGGTGCACGGGGCAAAAGGATGAAAGAGATGAACTAAAAAGCAAAAGAGATTTGTCTTTGATGTTTGCAGCCACTGTTTCATCTGACCTCTTCCAAAATCCTTCACAAAACCACTCATGGAAATAAGGGCACAAGAACTGAACAAAACCCCAAATATGACTGTAGTTCTAATGAGAAGAAATGTACAAAGTATATCTGTTAAAATACAAAGCAAGAAAATAGTAAGAGACTTCACAATTGCAACTCTGAGGAGGTTATCAATTAGCTCTCATGAGACCTAATCAGGCTTTTAAGCAAGTGTTACCTGGACTATCACCTAGGTCAAGATATTAAAAAGCAGTCACAACACTCAGCATCACCAGCACGGGTGAAATCTCAGACACTGTCCAATAAGCTCATCAGTTTTATCGAAACACTGTGTTTCCAGAACAAAAAGGAAAAGCCAGTGCAGCATCCCAAGATGAATTCTTGGTGATGACATCAGCATGAGGTGTTCCCATGCTACTGCTTCTCTTTCTTAAATCCAAAGCAAAGCATAGAACTCCCTAAATTATTATGCCACAAATGTTTGTATTGCCTTCATGTTAAGTGGAGGGAGCGTGACTCACTTAAAAGTAACTCAGAAATCTTGCCCCGCCCCAAAGAAGAAAACCTTACAGCATTTAACTAATTCTATTTTAAGGAAATTACTGAGGAAAACAATCTCAAGGCTATTTGAATCTGACTTATTGGCAAGGCCTTTCTGCTCTGTAGAAGAAAAGGCATACATTAAATTTTTTTTTTAGCAACCTTCTTAATTTCAGAGGAAGCCTAATGTACAGTCAGCCTAATGTGCTGAAACAGTAATTGTATGCCGTGCTTTAAAAATACTGAGGCAACGGAATATTTTCATCTCTACTCTGTACCTCCTATAGCATGTATTATATTAATATATTAGATACCAGAAAAGAAAGGAACAATATGATTAAGCTGTAAGCTTGCGGAATACGCAGTGTTCTTTCTTTGTGTCTTGTGATACATAAAGAAATAACTTAAGATATGTGCTCACTGAAGAGTCTTCATTCTGGAGACACAAATCAAGCAGATTTTGAAGAAAAACAAGAGGTTTATAAAGCAGCTTGATTCCTCCAAAACAGGGATAAAGACATTCGTGAACTGCAATCTGAAGAAAACAGGTTGATGCTAAATATTGATGGCTCCAACGAGAAATGTGTCACCTGACTTTAGCCATTCAGACTGAATGAAGAGATGAAAGATGCAGCTTCATGGAATTTGGTATACGCCAGTTCCCAAGAAATGACAAGGCTGAGGACTTCACTGACAGTGGTACCTGCCCCGGTTCAGGGATCCACGCTATGGCCTGCAGACTCTGGAAAGGGATAATGCTTTCTCTCCTGGATGGGAAGCATCCCATGTTAGCACAGACGATACTTAGGCAATCTGAATTTTAGTCTGTTTCCTGTAAAAGAATAAAAAAGCTTAACTGGTTTCTGCAGAGGTCACTTTCAAGCATTCTCAAAGAAGGAAAAATGACGTCTCAAGAACAGCAAAAGCTTTTTCTTCCACATTTTTCAGAATTGCTGAGAACTAGCCGTATCATTGCTGCCTGCTGTTTATGTTTGTCGCAGCATACACCATGTGCGATCTAGATAACCAAGCAAACCCCATCATACGTGTGAATCAACAAAACCAAAACCCTACACTCATCATCATGTATGCGAGCAACCTTGGACTAAGAGCATAACCTCACCCTATGGTCACACCTCTTTACCTAATGGTAGTACATGTGAGAGCTGAAAAATTACCTGGTTGTTTCCGTCACAGTAACTGCCTTATGGAAAACTAATAGAGAATAAAAATAAAGGAACTATATTTAAAAACAGATACACAGAACGGAGCTCTCAGAGGAGTGAGAACAATCTTAGTACAGCCCCATGGTATGTGGTGCGAATAACCATGAGAACAAAACCACCAGCAGCAGATACAGAATTTTACAAAAATCAGGTAATTAACTTGATGTCTTATAATAAAATACAGGCTGTCAGTTTGATGAAGGCTGTGGCAAAGTTAACTGCAAAAGCTACTTCAAATTCTGACACAAAAATATTAAATACAATTTTTCCTTTTAGTCTTCTTTACATAAGACAGTTGTAACATGGGCAAAATACATAATAAAGTGATGTAAAAAATTAAGTGCTACCTTGACTCCAGCTTTGGCTATGGAAATGAGATCATTTTACAGAATTATGTTAGTAATAAAAAAATAAAAAGAGTTCAGATCAACCACAATGAAAATATTTTGGTTATTTCAGTTAGAAGTTGACAAATTCATTAAAGACTTTAAAAAAAAGATGTAACAACTGTGCATTTCAACCTCAAAGTTGAAAAATGCAGCAATATACCGATATGCAAAATATATCCAGTTTGTGACAGTCAGTTGGCGACAACTAATGGAGCTACAAGTTGACAGCTACTTTACCTGATTAAACAAGATACCCTGAATGTTATCCTAGGTTTTGATTGTTCAGTAGATGGCATTTTAAATGCCATGGCATTCTAATCTACCATAGATTCAGATGCTTTAATACACGTGGGAACCAAAACTAACAAACCTAATGGGGTAATTAGCAAACTAATTCAACTGTTGAGAAACAAAGTAAGTACCGAAGCTACTGTTGTATTGATAGGCAGTCAAGTTTCTAGTTGCTCATAAAATTCTTAATCTAACTGAGACTATTACATAGAACAAAACAAGCCATGGAGGATTCCAGATGAAGCTGGAAAAGAAGCTGTAGTCAATGCCTTTCATCACCTAGTATATCCAAAGGCGTTTAAATCCATAGTTCACATTGTCTCCAAAACACAGTTTGTATTCAAGTGTCATTGACCTCAAAAGGGAACATCCACCGTTCACAAAGTTCCTGTCACCGTTGTCTCTCCCCAGAGGTGCTGGAGTAATGGTCAATCGGCCCTCCCTTCTGGATCAAACATGCTTCTTCACCAGTGGAAAAAATATTTCTTTCCCTCGCGGTACATACACATCCTTGTAGGTCATCAGGCCCACTTTAATGCTGTCAATTCTGGCTGCTCTTGCAAGATGCCGTTACTTCGCCTGGTCTGTGCTGGGCAAACAGCCCCCACACCAGTCCACAGAGACCACTCTGTATCCTCAGTACCTACCTGCCCTGAGGCACCACAACAGAACAGCTTGAACAGCTGCTGCACCCAGCCTGAGGCCCACATCCTCACCAGGATCCTGCTTGCTTGCTCTGTCCAGAGCTTGCACGGCATTTCTTAAAGTCAGGGGATGCAGATGGCAAAGTATATCAGCATGAAGCCCCAGTGGAACTACAACCCCTGCCTGGGCTTGCTGCAGATAACACATTTGCCTGTGGGAATGGAGAAGGGTAAATTACAAGGGACACCCTTGCTACTTCTGCAAATTCCTTGACAGATGCCAGCTGTAACACAAAACGGTCCATATGTCGGAGGGGACCAATAAACCACTATTTTCTGCATCACTTCCTACACTATGACCCTGACAGCCTCCCTGCACCCAGGCTTCTGGAACAGAGGCATTCATTTCCCTGGTTTCACACAATTCTTTCTGGAGATCCCCAGAATGGAGGACTGCAATTTGTTTGTCAAAGCAATAAAAGGCGTAAAGACTTCCTACACAGAAAAGGCAATCCAAACTTATTCTAAACTTACTGAAACTATTTATAACCAAGCAGAACTTGAAAGTGAAGGGAAGAGAAGCAGGGAATGTCACAAGTTAGGAGCGGCTGAGTGGGACTGGGTCCCAGGAGGAATCCTGCTAATGTCATACAGTGCTTCTTACAGGCTGTAAAACTCTGCTAAGTGCTCTTCAGGGCTGGACACGTGGCGGGTTCGCTCGTGACGAAGGCATACGGAAGACAGACTGCAAGTTTGGTGCCACTGAAAGAAAAAAAAAAAAGCAGCAGCACATGCTGAGGATGTGGTAAGGGACACGACTCTGCCCTTCCTACTGCCTGCCGGAGTTCATGATGCAGAAATGCACACAGGCAGAGGTGGCTGACACCGCACTCGATTCTTCTCGCTTTGCCCGGAGCGCTGTTCCCTCCGGGACAGCACCCATCTGCTCTGCTGAACGTCCCTTCCCAGCTTTGTGCTTCTGGCATCATAATCTTCACATGTCTTCATGTGCTGTGTGTGATTAGTCTCTCCCCTGCGCTACAGGCAAGAAAATCCCTCCTTCCTGCCGCTCAAAGAGTTCCTGAGCAGCTTCTTGGTGAGGGCAAGCTCAGTCTACACAATCCTGGGACCTACTGGGGAAGGATGCTACAGTCATACAGTTTGCTAGGGAAAATTCCACTCCCTTGTAGGCAGTTAGTCTGGGTGATGCAACACAGGTGCACACCAATCCACGTCAGTGACAGCACTTCATGCATCCCAGGAAAAGCGGCAACAAAATATGACCTGATATTTTTACTGTAGGCAACCTACTGTAAGCTGTATCTACATATATATCTATACATATTGAAGCAGCAGTCTTCATAAGCATCAGCAGAGAAGCCTGCAATCCTGGGAAATGATCAAGGAATACTACCTAGCTGTACTCAGCTTGAGCTCAATTTTCTCAAACCTGAAGCACTTATCTGAGGTTTGGCGAGTGATCAATTTTTCAGTTTTTGTTGGGTGGGGTGGCATGGAAGGAGTCCTTCCTACTTTCACTGCACAGAACAAATTTGTCATTTGGTCTGTGTCTGCCAAAGAGGAGAAATGGAGGTGCAGTGGCTGGCTGGTTGGTACGACCATGCATCTGCGACGCAGCATGCATCACGTTCCCGGTCAAAGCAATTAAGACGAGGCAGACTCTGGCAGGGATTCCTGAGCTGCTGCAAGCACACAGGCAGTGGCCCATAGGAGCACCTAGCCAAGACAGGCTAGTTCAGGCCTTGGAAATGGAAGTGTGCAGGCTGGGGCCAGGACTTGGATACGGCACCAGATTATCTTGCTGACGAAGTTTTCCAGACCTAGCAGCACACCCAGAAAAAAAAAGTCAGAAAAAAAAAAAAAACAAGTTGGCCTAATTCAGGTTAAAATTGCAAGACATTCTGACATGTTTTCTAGTGAGTAATTTGTAAGCCAAGCTACAGCATTCCTTTTACAGCTGCAAGGAAAATGGTCCAGTGGAGGCCATCACCCACTGCCTCGCTGGTGGTAGCAGGCAGAAGTCCTTCCATCGGGAAATGGCAATGGAAGTTGGATTCCCACACACACAGCAGCACCGTCAGCTTTCCTGCTCTCTGTCTGACCAGCCAGGATGATACTGTGCTGAAGGATTACTACCTGTAAGTAGCAGAGAAGTGGACAAGCAAATACGTGGCACCCAGCCCTCCTCCAGCTCCAACTTACTGTTGTTCTGCTGCTGCTCTACAGACCGCGTGCAGGTCCACCACAGCACAGCCCAGAGCGCCTGCTGCCATCTCCCGCTGTCCCCTGGCTGCGGGGGGTACGGCACTTAGCGCCCAGCGACAAGCACCTTGCTGTGTCTTGCACCTCTCCCCATCGCTACAGCTTACAGATTTTTATCACCCTGAGCACAAAGTCTCTCTGAGCTCTGAAACAGTCAATAGCGAGAGCTAATGCCTTGACCTGACCTTCTTAAGTGCCTTACTCCTTGTATCCTCACCCACTGCCACCCCCGTATTAAACAGGGCAGGGTCATGCTGTGGACAGTAACATGCAGCTTATTGCCTGTGGTTGCTGGAGAGTACATAGCACTGGGAACCAGCAGGAATGCACGTGGGGTATGCCCTGTGTATGCCCAAACTTCAGATAAAAATTAGGGATAATTTCTTAGAGCCTGAAAGCACCTGGAGTCACCATTACTTACAGCAGAAACGCTTGGCAGTCCTCGTGAGCACCTTTCAAAATACAACAGCACCTAGCCTGACCATAACAGTTCCTCTCTTCCCAGCTCTCACACAGGTCTGTTTGCCTGCACTTTGTGCATTTGCTGTTGCAGAGTCCTTGCAGAAAAGCCAGTTTCTTTTTTTTTTTCCCTAATATTTGGTCATCTGTTGAAACTTACTTTTTTGCCTCAAACCCATTTTGCCTTTTATCATTTCTCGGAGGGAAAGGTTGGATGAGGTGGGCTTCAAGACTCTGGGATGGGACAGAGTGACCTTACAGGACAGAAAAAGCTACTGAGTCCTGCACCATAACAACACGCACTTTCGTTTTATAAGCTGTCAAACATGTTACCTCAGGAGTAGCTGTAACATTTTCAGAGCAACAATCAGGACACAGCATGAAATGTTCAACCATGGCTCTCAGGATTTGGCCCTGCCTGTCTTCCCAGGCAGCTGGCCATAACCATGCCACTGTAGCTCCACAGGCTTCACAAGCGTTGCAGATTATTAGTTTGGAAGCAGCATGCAATAAGGACTCTCGGGAAGAAACATGTATCTAAATTGGACCTAACAGGTCTCAATCATGACCCAGATTTCAGCCAGCCGAGCACATCATCATTCTGCACCTACTCAGGAGGTGGCTGAGCCTGACTTCACAAAGCCTGGAGCTTCATGAGCCAAAGCAGCAAGCCCTGAGTAATATCCCTCACCCTCATCGTTTGCACAGGTCCAGCTCTGACAGCAAAGCTCTCCTCCTGCTAGCTGGTGTCCACAGACAAGCTGCCAAATACTTGCCATTGCAGGCAACCGACAGGGAGGGCAGTGAAACAACACGCTTTGTCACACCATCATGGAACAGAATGATGGGGGAAAATTCTTTCCTTTTGGTATAAAGTTCTCTTCTGAGCAGAGGATGGAGATGTGCCTCCAGTCATCCATGAAAGCAGGGAAGCCCCATCTGTGCATAGATCTGGATTGCGTCCTGTACGCCTGTGATTCACAGATAATATACAATTAATATCTTATACTTTTCTTAAGGAAAGTCATGATGTTCCTTCCTACAGCACAGGGAAAGAAATGCCAGCACTTGACGTTTGTTAGCCTGCAAAAAATAATTGTGACACTTTTTTTAAACTCAACACCCACGGCATATAGTCTCCCTTTTCACAGGGCAGAGAGAAGCTCAGCATAAATCTCCATTAGGGATGTCTTGCACATCCCTGGATTCCCAACTCACAGTTGTGCCAGTCAGCACTCCTGTTGCAGCTCAGAGCTGGAAAAAACAGTCATCTCCACGGTTGCAATTTGTTCCATATCTTTCATCCCAGCCACACCTAGGATATAACGAAAGAGTTATGTCTACCCCACACTTCTATTCTCTTTCATCACCAACAGCAACCTGCCCTGCGAGGATATATAGCTCTCCTGGTGATGCTGAGAGTCTTGCTGTACCTTCAGCCACTGCTGAAAAGGAAAAGCTAACACAGGCTGCGGCACCGGCAGGGCACAACCCCTGCTGCTACGCTGCGTGGTCGCAGAAGGCGTTTGCCTCCATTTTTCCGGGACTCTCCCCAGCACTGGCCCCAGAAACAGGTGGCAGAGCCACAAAGGGCAACTCCGACACTCACAGCCTAAACCACGTATGTGCCACACCGAGCCTGGCCAAAACGCGGCAACGCACGTTGCCCCATGCCCCGTGACGGCCGCTGGCTCTGCCAGGGGTGTGGGATGGCCCCAGCAGCGCGCCGGACCCCTTCTCACCACCGGCGCGCGCGTACACCTCATCGCGCCTGTGGCAGCACCAAACAGCTCGCAAATTCAGCACGCCTCTGCACGCTGATTGCTCAAGTGGTCAGGAACCGGGGGCCAGAATCAAGTGGATGTTAGTGCTCTGAGAATTAATTTATTTTAAGCATAAGGCATTATAAAGTTTAACTACAGCACCACAGTAGTGCTGCTAGCACACAGCAGTCTGTAAACTTTCTTCTGTTCAAAGAACCGTAATTGTCTACAGTCTAATGGGCGGATGAGGGTTTTTAAGTATGACTTTTAACACATGCTGTTATTATGCAACGTATCACGAGCCCTTCAGCTGGCCCGACAGGGCCTCAAATGGGTTTAAAAAAATACAGTCTCTAGACTGGCCGCAATTCTGCCTGTACTACTCTGGCGTGAGGGCTTCGACCACGCAAAGGCAGACTGCGACCATGAAACTAAATGGCAACGGATGACAGGGGGTTGCTGCAGCTGCTTGGTTTTTTAAAGAGCTGTCTTGAAAGTATCACTTGCAGTGCTAAATCACTTTCTTTACATATCGTGAATGAATATGAACCTCCAATTTTCTTTTTGTTTGCCTAAGAGTAACATTCTGAATTTGAACAGCATTTCAGCTGACAAATTTAAGACATTTACATTTATCATCAATGGGGAATAAGGCTCACTTCTATCACCATTTGAGGCAGGCAAAGCTAAGGAGAAAACTGGCAAACAAGGGAAAAAAAGATACCAGCTGTTCAGGGATAAATTTCAGCATTCACGTCTAATTTTCAACCTCACCATCAGCAGTAGCGGTCCAGAACGTCCTTTGACCCCACACCAGTGACACAATAATCCTTACCATTTTTAAAACAGCGCTTGGTAAGCTTTTGAAAGTTACGGCTGTATATCAGCCCCAGGCTGGACTGAAGGAAATCCCTTCCAATCTTACATTCATCCACTCTTATGATCATGGGGCTTTCACATACCACCCACACCTATGTAACACTGAACACCTTGGATGTCACATTTCCAACAAGTCCATATTTTCTTAAAGATGGACACTTACAATTGAAGACCATTTACAAAATCACCTCCTAAGACCTGTCAGGTAGCCCGCAATCCAACCTCGGAAGCCGTGGGCGACAGAGGCAGGTTTGGGTACCCCCTGCCCTGCCAGCAGCCTTCACCCCTGCCTGGGCACCTGTGAGCTCGATGCTCACCTCCTGCGGCCCCCCTGGCCCCATCTCCCACCACCTCGTGCCATTCCTGAGTCCGCTGCCGAGCCAGCACCAGGCCCACCTCCACACGGGCCAGGCTGGAGGAGCTTTGTTCAGCTTCTGCCCCCTCCCCAGCCGCACCCCCATGGCAGGAGCAACGGCGGCAGCCGGACCCCATCTGTTGAGCCCACAGCGTCTCGGTCAAGCATATCCAAAAACAGGTCCATGTCAGACCTCCGCTACCCGAAAGACCGTTCCCCTTCCACAGCCTTCAGCCTGCCGCATCTTACCACCAAGAGCAACGAAGTGGGATCTGTTCACAAAAAATAAAGGTACTCCCAAATTGCAAAAAAAAAAAAAAACAAACCCCAATCCCTCAGATCTCTTGAATAATTAGTATGTAGACACGGAAATTCTTAATAACATGTTAACTATTGTTGGAAAAGATAATTTGTGGGAGTTCTCGAGCTCCCTGTCAGCACTGCGGATCTGCTGGCTGGCATTGTTTAAAACACAAAAAAGTTTAAAGCCTTCCTGCACAACAGCCAATTTTTTATTCAATAAGTCAGCTAGAAGTAGAGCCAAACTGAAAAACTTCTGCCATTTTATGCACCATGGAGACAAGAAACCTGTCAATCTGCAATTACCTATTCTACACCCATTCAAGATCAACTTTTACTGCAGGAATATAGCCAAGAGGATCAGATCTACAGCCTGCATTTGTCCATGGGAGATGGACATAATTTATATTTTGTTTCAGCCTCAAGTAAGTAGAAATATTAAAACGTAACTCAGATTGATGTCTAGGTGCATGTTAAACTGCATTACAGTCTAATAAAAGCTATAAACTTTTCTTCTCATGTAATTTCTCACAGCAATGTCAACAAGAGGATATCAAAATATTCATAGTGTTCATCTGTAAATCCCACTGTGATAAAACTGCACACTGATTTCCTAAGTGATCTCATATATTTAGATTTTCTCCTAGAGCTGTAATATTCCTTGCTTTAGCCCTAGGAAAGCTACTTATTTTTAACAACTCATACTAACTTTGTATTTTTTCCATAAACGAAACACTGCCACTTTTTAAATTAGAGATAATTTGTCCAGACTACTTTAACCTGAAGGTCTATTGTGAGTGTTTAATCCATGGGTTTTGTACCTTTCAAATGCTGATGCTTATTTGTGAAACCCTCAAAAATACATTTTAAAATCCTCAATATAGCATGACCCTTAAACGTACTCACGTTCTGAAGCGTCACGTGCACCACATTATCCCATGCAGCAGGACTCCCCAAAGCCATACACAGCTCAAGCGCTTTTCTGTGTCAGGTTTGCAACTCCCATGTTCATTCAGTGTGCTCCGAGCAGAATTAATGGTTACAAGTGCCTATGGTGCTCATGGCAACTACTAGGCTCTCTGAGCTTGGACCTGCAACCTGATTAAAGCAGAACGCGCAGTGATAGCACATTCTCAGTATCTCTAGTGACAGAGTCCAGGCAGAGCCAGGTGACACGGAGAGGAAAGGTTTCGATCCCACCTCCAGCCGCAGGAGGATTCGTCAGGGCAGGTGAAGTCGGGGCCACTCTGCTTCTTTGCAAGAAGGTGGAAGTTGAATGGGATGTGTAGCTTGTTCTTACCAAATGTACGGTCCAGTAAACCTCCGACTTCACCAGCGTGCCAGGCAGCAAACTAAAGGAGTTAAAGAGCAGATACATATGTATGCTTGAACACACTGTTATTTCATTTACATAAGGCACTAAAATTGGAGTGAGAACTCTTTCCCATCTCCACTAACGACCTCCAGATGACTGCTCCTTTAGCGGGGAAGAAGATCTGCAAGGCCTGATTGCATATCACAGCTGTAACTCAAACTACCCAGAACAACTACTAATCATTTGCCGGAGAACACCATCATCGCAGAATGGTTGTTCTCCACCTCCATCAGCCTTCGCACCAGAATCGGGTACCTTTCTGGAGGACATCTGTTATCCAGAACCAGCTATTCTGTTCCATATGGGCATAAGTGGGTGAAACAGGATCTCAGACTATTTAACATACTTCCTTTTGGATTAAAATTCATGACTTATTAATTGCATTTTAAACATGTGCTAACTAGCACAAAGAATATGGTCTCAGAAAAAATCTAATACTGATCAATTACATAACATCACCATAATGATATAGGAACAGTGAGCATTCTCTCCTTTATGTACTTCCATGTGATTTCTTAAATCCCAGCTGCAGAAAAATATGTCTTGTCTCCTGTCTAGTTCTACTTCAGGCACTACTGGTCTGACATTCTGCTTTCAGGTTCTAGCAACATCAGTATTGAGATCAGAGATAGTAAAACTTAGAAAATGTGACACCTTATGTCAAATTACAAAGGAAGTATCTGAGAGCAAATGGAAGAACAGACAGACTGAATTAAGCAGCAGAAAAAGGTAAAGAAACAGAACGATAGGAGGGAAGATACGGACAAATACACAGAAGAGAAGATTATGCAAACAGTCTAGGGTAATCAGACGGGTATGAAGAAAAAACATTAAACAATGTTGAAAGCACAAACGTAACGATATAAATTCATACATAAAACACGTAGCTACAGACAGTATGGGCATGATCCCATTAACACTCATGCACATACAAGATTTTATTCACAAGAACTGTGTAAGTTAAGAGAGTAATACTCAGGTGAGTAACATGATGTACAAGAGGCTGCAGCATTTGGCCGTTCACCGTTTTTCCTTATGTACATCCTGTACGTCTGTAAAACATTTAAGCAGGCATTTTAACTTTGAAGAAGATAAAACTTGAAAATAATAGGACCTAAGGGAAACCTTTACCGTGAAAGCTGGTGGAACGGCAGTTCTGCAAAGAACTGAGAGGAATACCCTAAAGACTAATTATTTGACAATACAACCACTGTTATTGTTCTGTTTGAAGCATGATGAAGTAAAAGTTCCAGTTTGCACAGATATGGAATGCTTGTCAGAAGAAAGCATGATCGATGCATGAATCCAGAATCGGGGAATCCTAATCAACCCTCCAACTGCTATCTGCAAGAAGTCTAATAGCAACTCTGAAATGAGTGTAAGCGACTCATTCTTATGGGATTGCTTCTGCAGTTTAACGAGACACTGACTGCCAGCCTACCCCAGCCTTGACCGTGTTAATAATAATGAGACACCTTTACAGAGCAATAAGTAACCAGTTTGCTTAATAACAGACTGTGACTCTCATGAGAGATAGAAGGCAAGTCAGGTGCCTTGTCCGTGGGGCACAGGTTATTGTCCTCATTCCACAGACAAGAAACCAAAGCCCAGGTATGTCACTGTCCATGAGCGGCTGGGGAGTCTGTCAGGGCCAGGAATGGAGTTTATGGGGCAAGGTCATTTGGGATGACGGCACAATTTTCCTGTGGAGGATGACACCTGATACTCTATTGGGAATAGTGTTTACAGGATGTTAAAAAACATTAAGCGTAAAAAAAAAACCAACCCACAAACAAGAGAGACTGTCTTCAGTAATACAGTAATTACACTTCTTACAAAGTATTCTCACTTTGAAACTACAAAAACAGCATTAAAAGCCATTAATCAAGCAATCAGAAACCCAGGACCTTCCTTCTCTGAGAGTTTCGGCCTGCGGATAGACAAAATGATGCAAAAATCTCCGTATGGGTGCCCAAAATATCTGGAGCCAGAACTTCCCAATATTACTGTTATCCTGCCAGAACACCAGACTCCCTCCTCTCAGATGGTTCGGCAGACTTCTAGGCTGTTATCCCAGCATCTCTCTCCCCCTCTGCCAGCACTGTGCTTATGAAATGAAACGAAACGAAGCAAAAGCTTCGTCTGCAAAGCTGGGAAGATGCAAAAAAATGCGCTTTTGCGAGCCTAACCAAAAGTGAAAAACAATATAAGAGAAATACTACCTTTAGCACATTCCTCACTGAAGCTGCATCAGTCTTATGTCTTAATTTCTGCAAGGTATCTGTACTGCAAGGCGCAGGTCAGAAATACTTCCACCAAAACCAAATTACTTAGCACCACCCACGCCAACCATTTGTACAGGGCTGTTCTATGGAATATATTGGGGTTTTTTCCTAAATAACACGAAGGAATCCATTCTTCAGATTACCGCACATTCGCTCTTCCTGGCAGCGGCAGCCCGGCGCACCCGGGAACGGCTCTGCGGGGCGACGGCCGCCGCTGCCGCCTCCCGGCGGGCCCTGCGCGGCCGTACCGCAGCCCCGGGGCTCCCGGCACCTCGGCCCGCCGGCTTCCCCCAGGCAGGGCGGGAAGCCCCTCGCACCCCCGGCCGGGGCGAGCCCCGTCCCCCCCCCGCCAGCCCGGCCTCACCCTCGCCGCTCCCCTCCTTCTCCGCCATGGCGGCGGCCCCGCGCGGTCGCCATGGCGACGCGGGCCTGGCCGGGCCCTCTCCTCCCGAGGCCGGCTGCGGGCCGCGGCCGCTTTCCCCCCGCCCGGGAAGGCGCTTGGCTTGCAGCCTTGGCAGCCGAAAGCAAGGGGGGGGGGGGGGCGATGGAAGTCGCCACAGCGGGCAGGGGGCCGCGGTTCCCCCCGCAGCGTCGCCAGGCCCGAGGTCTGGCCCGCAGCGCGGAGGCCGGGGTCTCGCCGGGGTTCGGGGCCTCGCTCGCCGCTGCGCCGAAGGGATGGAGGAGGGGAGCGAAGCGCCGTGGGGCCTGCGAGCCCCTGAAACCTCCCGGCACTCCGTTTCTCTTAAAAATGGAGCTTTCCGAGCTACCCCAGAGATCTCCGTGTGTCTGAGCTTTAGAAAGCGAAGGAACATTTTGTTCTCACTGCCATTGCACTGAAACAGCTGAAATTTTCTGTCTCAGCGATATTAACCAGAACTGTGCCGTTTAAATTCAGCTGTGTGCATTAGCAGACACGTTTGCGATGCCTGGTTCTTCTGACTCTGAAACAACTGTGAAAGTAGAGAAAATATAAATATTCCAGCAAGATGCAACCATGTATTCGTAGAAAATAAATATTTATGAAATTCCTGGAACTAAAACCTTGTCCTCCCCGCAGCAGGTGCTTGTTTGTCGGATGTTAAATTTCTGCGGAGCCGGCGTGGATGGCTCCTCCTTGCGCTCATCCCCACCTCCCAGGCGAACAGTTACGGCGTGCGCAGTATTTGTGGGAGCCTGAAATTTCAAGAAGCGCATTGAAGCCAAGCAGAGGTTCTTCGCTTTACGAGTATCACTTCTTAATAACATTGTAACATTTGCTGTTTGCCTTTTAGCCATTTATTTCTGTGTTTTTATTGAACGTGGCTCAGAGAAAAGAGGGTATAATAGGTACCCAAGCCAATACATCTTTACTCTGTTGGGAAAACAGCTGATTATGCTCTCTAACAAAGCTGATCCCTCTGAAAGCTTCTCTACGGACTTGAACAGTTTATTAAAGTGACTAGATACTTCAAATTACATGTTTGACTAGGGGAGTAGCATGGATTTGCTTCCTCTCAAATTGGTAACAGAAGTTTTGGTGAGAACAGCACGGCAGCTGAAGTTGGAGGATGCAGCAGCAGAAGCAAAGGCCCTTATCTTTCAGTCTTACAGGGATCCCATTTCTCATTCCCTCAGCCCCTCCATCCAGAAAACCTTTGTCTTTCCTGGCTGTAGATCTATGGTGGTGGATCAGTCACATGTTTGAAACTGAAGAAAAGGGTGATATATGTTGTTTTGGCAGAGCTTTCTTGTGTCTTCCCTCCCCTACCTCAAATGTGGAATTTCATGTTCTTGGATACTGTGCCCAGCATTAGATTTCTTAAGTTGTTTTCCAGATCACCTGATTCATTGTAGGACATTTACAGCTCTTCTACAAATGCTACACTAATTCAAAGTGTTTACAATATTTCCCTAATAAAAGGTTTAAAAAATTCTATTCTAGTCATTTGTGTTTTCATGCCAAATCCGTACCCAAAATATGAACAACATTCAGCTTTAAAATAGATGCAAATATTGCCTATTGTGCAGATTTATTGAGAGTCTTGTGTTTTTACAGTCGCCCCTGAATTGAAGTGAGTCACTGCAAATGTGACGTGATAAGACAGTAACTCGGCCGCTGCCTTTAGCATCTTCCCAGCAATTTCACCAGGGCTTGCGCTTGGCTTTCCTCACCGCCCTTTCCTCTTTGACACGCACTTGTCTTTGTTTCCTCCAAGAGGGGTGGTAACGAAAGCCGTGTCTAAAAGCCGATCAGGAAAGGGGAAATCGTGAAGTACGTAACAGCTCTGACACCTTGTGCATGCCACAATGGCTACGTCCCGTTGGAGCAGCTGACTCCGGCCCTCAGGAGCTGCTACAACAGCTCCTCGGGGAGAGCGTTGTTCCAAGTATATCAAAGTGTTGGTCAAATCCTGCATGTTTGTACTTGTTAAGTGTGATACCTTCAGCCTAACTGCAGAATCTTTTGTGACTTACAGCTAATACTAATTTCAGCAAACAGTATTTTGCGCTGCCCTGCCCTGCCCATGTTGTTGAGAGTCCACTCAGGACAATGACTGTAAATCAAAGTGCTTCGCTTGCATCATCTGCGCCAGCCTGGAGTTTCCTTTTGCTTTCAGGAGCTTGCAGCCAAGTGTCAGCACGCGTTTCCACTTCTTTCCCCAATTCCTGACACACAGTGCTTTGGTGTCTTCCCTGTCTCCCGCAGCAGAACAAAATATGGAATGAGAATGCACTTCAAAATGAGAACTCACTGCTTTAAGATTTCCTGGCAACATATCTTGAAAAATCTATGTAGGAAAAAAAATGTTAACAATTATAATGGAGATCAAATATTGGACCTGAACCACATAACTGTTTCCCTTCTAACTTAATGCACAGACATCTCAAACCAAGGGTATGAGTGGGCTGAAACAACTAATCGCATTTTGGCACAGACAAGTACAAAAGGAAACCCAGAATTACTAATTCAACAGCTTGAAATATCAGCTGCTGCATGCAAGATCTTTAAAGAGCTCCTCTGAAGAGAACATACCCTTTTAAACTTGTAATTTTTCATTTAAAAAAATGTCAAAAAATATCTCAGGGAAAAATATGGAAGAAACCAGCACTGTTGACATAAAGCCTGAATCCACTGAAATCTAATAGATGTGCCTCTGCACCTAATTTCATCACATACATTCCTCTCAGCTATCAGGGTTCTATCACACATTTTGTCTGTTTTCCATGCATATGTTCAGAAATTTTGTTCAGCAGTAAAAAGCAGCTCCATAAAGGGAGAAGCAATATAAAAGACAGAGTTGTTCAAGGAGGTGTAGCAACGTCCTACAAAGCAGCATGTGTGTCCCCCATGGCTTCAGAGTCGCAGCATTTGGACACGTCTTTGCTCCAGACACTTGCTGGAGACCTTCAGTGTGGAACTCCCTCCGCGGGTCCCTGGGGACCACACAACTGAAGGCACGAGGAAGCACATTCATTTGCCCTTCACAGAGAAAGCAAATGAGCAGCTATGATCCTGCGGCAGGACGTAGCTAATGGGTACAGCCCCACCACTCAGGAGGGGCTCCCATGTCACAGCACCTTTTGTCACCAATATGACACGAATGACCCAAGTGGATTTGGCATCTTCATTCCACTCTTCCTCTGGCATCAGCAGCTGATCCAAGTGACTCAGAAACAGCTTCTTCAAAACAGAGTATTATCTGAACATTATCTGCTCACCCAAATGATACACAGCAACCAGATAAAAATGAGAAAAAGACTCCATCATTCCTTGCCTATGCTGTATCTCAGATTTTGGGTAAATTACACTGAAAGCAGCTACCTCGTTCCTTGATGTGTGGGAGGGAAGACAGCTTCTCTTCTGGCTTGTTCTCTTTGTTACTGCAGGCTTTGATCCTGTGCTTGGACCAGCTGAAGAGCAGCCTAACAGAGTGGGTAGAGACAGACAGATAGGCATGCCCACTATTATTGGCTCTACCATTGACCTCTTCCAGGCTGCTGGTATTTTCGTATTGACGTTATCTATCATCCTTTGGTTTTCCTTTTAAAAAATAAAAGTTTTCCTGCTCTGGCCTACAGAACAGCAAAAAGCACATAAATTGGCAAGGGAGATCCTTGATTTTTCATACAGGTAATAAATCTAGAAGCCCAAAATCTGATCTCTTAAATAAAATGTCAGGGTATTATTCCTTGAGATATGTGGAGTTCACCGATGCTGAAAGGGGAGGATCCAGCTCTTTCTTCAAGTCTTGCCCTTCCTTCTCTGCTGCTGGCTGCACGTCCTTCTACCTTGTGCTGGCTCTGCCGTTCATTGAGAGCAGATGTCAGTCACTGAAGTAGTAAAAAAACAATCCATCAAAAAGTGAATAATTTTCTGCCGTATTAAGAAATTTGGTAAAGGGTCTGACAAGTGTCTGAATCAGCACAGCCAGGAAGCTGGGCCTTGCAATTAGAAGCGAGGAAGGCAGGAAGGGTGAGATGTTCTTTTAGAGGGAGAAGGCTCAGTGGTTGTTTGGCTGAGTCTGTATGTAAAACTCAGAAGGAAAGAAGAGGGAAAAATAGGTTTGAAGGCCACTTATAATAACAGCATCTCAAATCCTTCTTGGTCCACGGGATGGCTTTGGAAGTGTCCTGGCACATATTTCTTGCTGCTCATACACAGCTGCAATCCGATGGATCTTTAGCTGCTCCAGTCCAGCTTCAGCAAAGCTGCATTTGAGGAAAAGTGACTGAGCATTAAAAATGAGTTACTAGAAAAAAGGAAGCATTTCTTTCCCTCAGCAATATTCCTCAATGTCAAGGAGCTACTGGCAGCACTCGGCCTCGGGGACTATGCCTGAAGAGCTGCAGCAGAAAAAACCTCTCGCTGTTACATGTAAGCGCCAGGATGCTGTTCTCCATCCCACCCAGGCACAGAAATGGCCCTGGAGATCCACGTATTTTAACCTTCAGACTTTATTACCATTAATTATATCTCAAAGTGAAGCCAGGATCCCTGAGAACACGGTGGCAGGAACAAAACACAATCATCCATCTGCCTAGCAACACGGGTTGCCATGAGTACTTCTCCCCGTGCTCCACAGGCAGCGGGGGCTCGCCACTGAACACTGAGCCAAGTTCAAGGGCCCCATACTGGTAAAGAAAGCCTGCTTCCTCGAATGACAACCTTGGTTTCCATATCCAAGACACCTGTGTTCCTCCGGAGCCTACAAGGTGTCAGCCAGCAGCATGAAATTCAGAAATAAGGGACTTCTGGAGCAGCAAGGCATCGTCAGTGGAACTGCTCTTGCGAGAGACAAAAGCAATGACGTTGGCAACACGAATGCAAACTCCATTCTTCCCTTCTCTGTTTCTTTTGAAAAAGTTCTTTGCTCACGTTTCAATACCATGCCAAAAAAATCCCCAGATAACATACTATCAAATCACTGAATTTACGTACTTAGGAAGAAAAGAAGAAAAACCTACGAGTGGAAATACTCTTTAACGTCCCTAGCTCAGGAGGTCCTTGAATCACAAACCATTTGTAGGAGGCTGAGAGAGACAGAATTCAAGAAACCCGTTTGCCTGGTTCTCCACTGAGCGCCTGCTTTAGGCCTCGCTAGAAGAAAGGATACTCAACGGGACGGACCTTTGCTATGACCCAGGAGGCTTGTTTTGGTGTTCTTAAAAAAGCAAGACTCTTTGATCATTGCGTAATATTTAAGGGAGGCCCTCTAATAATGTAGTTATGTAGAAGCTGTGTAAAAATAGAGATGTATGAGAAAAACACCAAATCATAGATTTCAGACTGACATTTGGACAATCACAATTGAATGGGAATGTTGAACACTGGAGCTATGTTTATGGTACTAACTGTGAAGTCAGCCTTTAAAAAAAGCTCTTATTTCATTGTTTGTTATATGATCACATGCAATTTAAGGGTATAAAGACCATGGCATGGGTAAGCTGGCCCAAAGTACATTTTACAAAGCTGTCAGCTGTGACACAGGAGTAGTTAGCTTTAGGATGAGAGGAGGAACTAAGGTTACACATCTGAATGATCATATATAGCACTTAATCGGTTTGCATGAGGCATGATATAATACTTTTTAATAGTTAGGAAAATCCTCCTAGTGCATGAGCAGCAGAACTACTTTATTTTAGATCATCTGTCAAGATTATTTGAGCATGGAGATGTTGCTGTACTCAGTAGGTTAGCAATAATCAAAACCAAAATAAACCTGGATATAAGAAAACCTATCAATTTAAGCACTTAAGATTTTTCTGGGTTTTTTTTCAGAATGCAAGTTTTAATTTATTAAAAGAAATTCTAGACCATCTGCTTGTGAAGATAATGTTTGGAGAATTTTTGTAGTATCATCCTTTTAAATCTACAGTAGGACGGTAAGGGAGAAAATCATATTCTATAACAAGTCCCATTAACTTAATGTGTTCAAGATTTCACTTTACAAGTTTGACCCCGCTACCTGCTCACATTAGCTTTAGACTTTCAGTGGGAATAAGGTTAAGGTCTGTGGGACTGATCTTGATTTGACTCACAATTTATTCTTCTCCCTTGACACAAATGGTGCACAATTAAGACTAGTGTTACAGCATGAGCATCGCCTCAATTCTCACTCATCTCAGTGGTTTTTTTATTCAAAGGTCTAATTGCATGGCTAGCTTGTTGTTCCCGGCTTGTGACATTTTCTTATTACTTAAATATGAGCTTTAACTTTGCACAGATTAAATACGCTTCCATATTTAAATAATGTTAATTCTGATCTAACTAGAGATACTGTACAGAGTGTGTTTTGTAAACTTTCCTATATAGAGTTACTACTGTAAAATGAAAGTTGCTACGAAATAAAAATGTGCTTGTTACTTTAAGAGAGGGAAAAAAGGAACAGAACTAAGATACGTCCCACGAATATTTTCTTTACCTTTAGAATAAGAAAGAAGTTGAACTCCTGTTTGATTACATCTTGAGGGACAGGGCACTTTGATGAACTGTGGCCAGAAGACAGATAACTGTATTACTGAAAATCTGATCTGTGCTCAGAGACTTTGCATGTTGGCTACGAATGTAAAATATTCATACCACAATAGGCTGTTACACTGTCAAAAGCTGAAGTTCAGACAGTTTTACCAGGAAGAGTTGACATTTTGCTGTATTCTTCATTCTAGGGAACAGGAAAAATAAGCCATCAAAACTGCTCCTCCACTTGTAAATTTAGCCAGTGTAACTATTTAGATATGTCACAAATCGGGAAATAGGAAGTGTTTGTCTACTGAGCCTTTTGGACACAGTAACTCAAACTAAGAGAGGTACCAAGTACTTTGGATTGGTCCAGTTTTCAGCGGCCCTGTGCCAGGGCAAGCAGAGGCATCCCCTGCTTTTGTATCGCCTTCTCTGCCATACCCCAGGGCACGGCCACAACAGGATCTGAGTAGGAACCTGATTCAGCTAAGAAATCGTCTTTTTTTGTTGTTGCGGTTACCAGGTTGTTAGCTGGGTAGCGCAGCAGAAGGGACAGCGTAAGAAAACTGACCGGGGCTGAGAAAACACAGACCTGCCACCGAGCAGCAGCCGGAGGCCGAGTCCTCCGTCAGTGGGTGGAAGCGGCTTCTGGTCCATCACTGGCTTGCCTTCTCCCAACTCAGATGCCTGCCGCCCTGAACTAGCTCCCAGCCATGCTCCATTCACGTGGAGGCCCACCAAGGAAGCAGAAGCAGCGTTTGAAAAGAGAAGCATCATTATTAGACTAGCTGACAGAGCTGGGATAAAAAGAAACAACTGGTTTTGGATATCTGATCCCTTTTTCAGTGCTGTAATAGAAGTTGCATCCCTTCAACAGAGTACAGTGGCCATCATTTTCAAACAAATTTAGCTTTATTATGTTACATCATTTGGACTATGGGAGTGAAATTGTTAGTTGGTACCTGCAAGGTAGAGGTGAGTGTTTGCAGAGGAAGACATGAGAAGGACATTAGCCTTGTGGGACAGAAAGACAAGCAGTTATCACATGCAGAGCCCTAAGGAGTGGAGAAAACTTGCAACATGCCAAACTGATTCTAATAGGTACTGTAGATAGATGCAGATAAAGGCGACTTAACAGGAAGAGGCACTTAAATATCCTTATAAAGCCATTTAGATTGTCTTGGGGTTGGACATTCAGAGCTGTAGCACTTAAGCATTTATGAAGCTGTGCAATGAACCACACCAGGGAAATGACAAACAACCTGAAAAATATCCCAGGAAAAACAAATAGGCAACAAAGTACTAATGGGTTATTTCTCTGTGAGATGAGTTCTCATTTGGTGAATAGCCACAGGAATACTTGCACAGCATAATGTAGGGAGCGACAACTGCTTAAGCCACGGTTGCTGATCAGTTGCTGCTCAGACACACTGATCTTACGCAGGTCAGTATGTAAACTTACTCCAACATGTAAGGATTTGCAGCACTAGGAAAGCTGTGATCAATTACCTGCTCACTTAAGGAAGTTATGGCTAAGATTATGCAGAACAGTGAAAATGGACTACTTAATGCACGCATAAGTTTTAAGCTGTTAACCGAACTTGACAAAGTAGAAATACGAGTTTAATAATCCATCTGAAACTGAGGATTGGTAAACTCTTGATAGGTAACCTCTTCTCAGTTCTGCGTCACTGGCACCATGATTTACCATCAGGAATTGCATAGCTAGGCAAATAAACCTAAAAGTGGTATCACTTACAGTGTGAGATAGTTGTTTTCTTATAATTTCTCACTGAAGTATATAACTAAAACAAAACACATCTTTTACCTGTGTTATATATACTTTCATGATACAACAGTATTTATTGGCATTGCTGTATGCATCATCACCACCTTGAGATCTTTAGTCACTGTCGGTTTAGATTAACTCAACCAAACACAGAGTCCGAGAGGGAGGGTAGTTTTGAACTAAACTGCACGATCTGGAAACCTGAAGACCCAACCTTGCTGCAGTGATGTGAGGCAATACCGTCGTCTCTGGGTGAGCAAACCTTCCACTGCCAGCTGGCATCTCCCCCTCTGTAACAGAAGGATCAGACAGCAATGGGTGTGGGTGCCCCGGTATGTCTCCTTCCACCTCCTTTCACCTCACCCTGGCTGCTCAGCACAGCACAGCATGTTTAATACTTTAAATCAGTAAACAAAGCTGTGGCCCAGGAAGTGATCACACATCCCATTCTGTCACTTCTTAAGCAGTGCAACTGCTGGGACAGTAAGGTCTTAAAGCACTGTAGCTAAACTAGACAGAATCTGCCAGTGAAATTATTAACTGTTGTTTCTCTGCTACCAGACCTCAGCTGTGAACATGCATAAATCTTTTAACCCCCACTTTTCAGATACTGACACATTTAAGTGATTTTCCATCTACAGTTATTTACAGGATTAACAAACCTCCAAAAGCTCAGAACGCCTTACCTGAAAAGTCATATTGTATGATGTATCTAATGCATGTGCGCTGCGTGCTAGTGTTATGTATTTTAGGATATCTTTAAGACAGTATAGAATATCTTTAAGACAGTATTTGTGCCTCTCTCCCCATCCTTTTTTCAAGTAGTTTGTCTCTTAGGTGTAGTGTGGAGCATCCAAGACGCATTGAAGATATACGATTGAAGAGAGAACTAAAATTTAGTATTAAAGAAGCGAAGCTGAGGTTAATTTGTTAATAATGTAGAATAAGAAAATGTAGAGCACGTAGCAAGAAGGGAGACACGTGGGAAAAATGTGCGACCTAGGGCAGATAGCACACCCAAGTGCAGAACCTTTCAAAAAGTCTCTCCTTTTGTGTCCTGTGTGCCTCTGTAAACATCCAAAGATGCTCCTAGAAGCAGACACATCCTTGAAGCCTTGCCTTCAGTGGCACCACCAATTCTCCTCTTCCTGTAGTGAAGTATTTGCACATCAGAAGTCCAGATTTCAGAGAGATGTAGACAGGCCCATGATTGCCAGATCCCAAGATGCTAAATGGGCCTCTTTGTTGATCTCTAGCCCTGACACCAGCAAGTTTAACAAGGTCAAATAGCAAGGTGGTGCTGTAACATGTCCTCCTTGCTGACCGATGGTCTCACCAGCAAGCCTGCATGGCTGCAGTAGTCTTTTCACTCAGCAGTTTATCTATGAAACCTTCTGAAATGGCTACCAGAAATCTGCCAGGATGCTCATGAACTGATCTGGTAGCCATGGAGATAGACATGATTCTTGTCATCTAAAATTTCAGAAATCTGAGAATCTCTTGTTCTCCTAAACAACTCTAGCAGCCAAAATTTTCAGCACATTTTCAGAAGTCCAGTTTCCAGAGTGGCGGAAGACCTCCTCAGTAAATATGACAGAGTCCCAGAAAGCACTAAAAGAGGTTTTCTGTCTTTGTGGAATTACTTTGATTCAATAGTAAAAGGAAGAAGCTGATTTTCAGAGCTCTGTTTTTATCACTTTCCAGCCTATATTCAGTGCCATAAAATATGAATGCATAAAGTTATCAGCCTAGAGCTATTGGCTTCCCTATAGATTTGAGAAATGAGAAACACAGAGGAGAATCTCTGATTTGAGACTTTGAAAGAAATAAATACCCATCTCTTTTTCTCAGGAGGGACAATCTTCAGTAATAAAAAAAAAGCTCCATAAATTCACAGATCACTCAAAGCTCCAGGTCTGGCATTTGGACATGCACAATGTGTGGCTGGTTATGAGGGAGCCAGTGCCATTAGCAGCAACCCCATGGTTGACGCTGGGAAGATGTCTTCTGCTTTTAAGAGAGCCATCACCAAATTCTTTTGTCCATCCTCCCAACATCTTTCAATAGCCTGGTAGATTGCAGCAGAGAAGAGTTCATTTTATATTAAGCATAAGGTTTCACAGACAAACCTAGCTTGTAAGAGCTCTTTTTTGTCAACTTTGTGATCACAAAAAGTTGCATAGAATTAATCACTTCTATTGCCACTTAGAAATCAAGAATAAAAGTGCTAATATCTGGAAGAAGGATAGAGAGAGCATATGTGTTATCTACTGAGAAAGACAGATAATATGCACTGGGAGGAGAAAAGATCTGTGAGGTATTAGTGTTAGAAGAAGAATTAGAATGAAACCTAAATGTGAGGATTTCAAAACAGAACAAAAATGAAGAACAGAAGTAAGACAGTAAAATGCTTGAAACAAAAGCATCAGAAAACAAAAGGATGAAAGAAAAACAGGATATAAATAATCAGATAGAAAAGCTGAATTTGTCAGGACGATATATAAAGGCTCTTTAAGCTTTGAAAAAAATGAAAAGAGAAGAGGAACTAGTGATCCAAAATATCAGCAGATCTAAATGGCTAATGGAAAAATCCCAGGCTTGAGGCATATACTCATACTCTGTCCCAGTCATGAGGCATATATGTGTGCTTAGCTTTACCTCATGCAAGTAACACCAGTGAGTTCAGCAGTAAGCTCCACCAGTGTAAATCACACTTCTCCCTCTCTTACACCCCCAGTTTCAGCAGATGCAGCCACAGTAAAGACTAGAAAAAAAGAAGCCAGAAACCAAATGCAATTTCCAATTCAGATAAAACATCAGACTGTTAAAAGTACTGAAAGAAAATACTTCTCCCTTATCGTTTCAAACGTGGTTCCAAATATACCGAAAGGGCAGAAGGGGAAGACTAACATACTGTTACCCCGTTCTAAATGCTTTTATTTTAAAATCTAGGCTGTTAGGATTTTAAGAGATCTTGGTACCCTGCAACAAGCAACTTTATTGCTAATTAAAATACTGCGTTTCATAAATTTCCTTTTCGTAATTCTAAGGGGTTTTCTCATTTTTGTTATTCTCTAAAATGAACAGAATCTCTGAAGCGATTCCAGCAGAAGCAGTAATAAATTAGTTTCATGAACTTGACTGAAGAAGCAAAGTAAACTTCAAATTTCAGCAAAATGGCTTAAAATCCAGAACACGCTCTGGAAGAACACACTGTTTACCACTGGTATTTATTCAATGGTTTTTTTTAAATTTGCTTTATTCAAACCCATTCTGGATATCACCCAAGGAAGCACCCTACAGCATGGCAGCATGAGGCTGCTGACAGCCCACCCTTGTGTGGGCAGCACCAGCCCTTCTGCAGGGTGGGCTGCTCCATCCCTCACACTTCACGCTCTGTCTCCCTGCCCTCTGCTCGCAAGCCACAGCCTCCCTGTAGGGCCACAGCACTCGCCCCAACCAAATTCTTCCCTTTCTTCCATCAGAGTGCAGACTTTTTCCAGCTGTGGCTCAGAGGCATCCCTGGCCCCCAGGTGCTTGTTCCCCGGCAGACGGGGCCCAGGGTGCTGCCAGCTGTGGGCGATGAGTTCCTACCAGCCCCTGGCTCCCCAGGTGCTGCAGGCTGGCTGTCCCGCAAAGGGAGGTGCTCTGGCCCTGGCTCCAAAAAGTGCAAGTTTCCAGTGTCGTCCCCATCACAGCAGTAACAGTTTGCACGGGAGGAGGAGGAGAACGGCGTCAGAGAAGGAGGAGTATTTTCACCCTTACACAAGTTTCGCTGCTGAGTATCCAAATTGGCTGCTGTGGATTTGTTACCTGTTCGCAGCAGTGAAAGCGAAAAGTGACTCAGCACCACGTTCATTCACTTCCCACCCGGACTGTGGGTTTGGGGGTTATCTGGGGTAGCGCTCTCCAAAGCAGCCCTTCTTCGCTTTTAAGCAGACGGAGATCTTCAGCTGGTTTCATGTGGGCTGCCGCAAGCTGCAATCCACTGCCAGGGCAGGTCAGGTTCAAGTCAGACGTTTCAACGTTCCAGCAAAGTGAAGTTCTGCATCGTTACGATGAAGTACTTCAAGTATATGACAGCGTTTGAAATACACACAAATAGGGGAGAGAGTATAGGGAAAGCTATAAACCAGTACAGGGAAATCTATAAAGCAGTAAGTGAGCAGTACAAAGGAAGAAAAGGAAATATTACCAGAAATATTTCCTCATGATAAGGGTGCTTCAAATAAACAGCGGACCTAAAGCTTGCTTCTGATTTATTGCTGGTTGCTAAAGCATGGCGTTCCGTACAAACTCTCAAACGGTCAGGCCTAAGAACTTGGACAGGGATTGCTGGAGTTAGTTACTATGGAGTTAAAAAAGCCTGTTGGCTTTTGGGATGAGACCAGCTTCAGAGAAGGAATAGAGGCTAACGGAAAAAAGCTGGGTTTAAGGATTCATGTAAAGATTGCCATCTGAATGCTCTGCATTCATTTCCTTTAAAGCTGATCAGTTATAACATTATCTTCTGTGTATTCATTTCATTTAAACCTGACTAGTTATAACATTATTTTCTCACATAATTCCTTCTTTTTTGAGTGTTTTCTGGGTTTTTTTAACTTTTAATTGCCTTTTGTGTGTCAGTATATTAGAATTGCACAGTGCTATCCATAACATCAGTATCTGAACCTTTCCTGTGAGGAACGTACTGGTGATAAAAAAACTTTCTAGATATTGTGGATACTCTTGATTCTTTTTTGTTTTGAAGCTGTGAGATCTGTGCTTGGAGCGGATGTCTTTTTTCATTCCTTTTTAACAATACTTTTGGGTTTAAGTTCTTGAGTTTGTAAATGATAGACAAGCACACTATTGTCACTTAGTGAGCTTTAATTTTATTTCATTTCAGAAACACTGTCCTGTGTATGATAATAGGATTGTTGAAACAGCTCCTTATTATGACTGGCATGCTGTGCTTGCCCTGCTTCTTGTTTTAATTTTTGCTATTGAGGATTTCTGACTTCGCTGGTAAGCGGAGCGAGAAGAGCAGCAGAAACAAGGGCAGATGCCTCATCTCATGGAGGAACTGCCAAGCAGTTCAGGGTTTTTTTTGTATGAAAAAAAAAACTCATAAAATCCAGAATCTCATTGAGGCCCCGACCCTGTGATGAACTCAGCAGAGGCACAGGGATCCCGGGACATAGGGAAAGCTATAGGATAGAGAGGCTTACATTGCAAATACTGATAAACCAGGGTGCTGCACAAAACATGTTGGCCTGATGTTATTTAAAAGAATGGCTTGCTTTATGTTGGCTATCAGACAAATTTAGCTGGGTAGTTTCAGAGCTTGTTAAGTCTAGGATTAGCTACCTTAGAGCAGAAAGCCCCTAGAAAACTTTTGAGCAGCCTCCAAGGCCAGTTTTTCTGGCACTGTTCCTTTAAAGCAGCGTGCCCTGCTGGGATACCTGGCTGTGGTTTATAATTCCTGCTGGAAGGGCTGCATGCCTTCTGGCGAGGGTGCGCTCCCGGGAAGCCCTTGGACCATGGATGTGGAACAGCAAGGTTAAGTGACAGTGCTTTTCTTCTGATGCTTATTGTCAAGTATTTTTTCTTACAGAGTTAGCAGGGGGCTTACTGAGTTTTTGGCTGCTTTCCTAGGAAACTACCTGTAGCCATTTGCTAGCAGTTACTTTATTGTGTTGCCAGCAGAGTTTCTGTTGCTGTTGGGTCTGTCCTATGAGGTTATGCTGGTTTTCCTCATCCTGAAAACACAGAAAGGCTGAGCAGGTTTGCTCCAGCAGAGTAGGTTAAAGAGCAGCCTGTGACAAAACGGCTTTCTTTGCAGGGAGCATTCTAGAAGGAGGTAAATGTAATGGGATAAAATGCAGTTTCCTAAAAAAAAAAAAAAGCAAACCCCACTAACCAAACTTCTGACCTCATTTCTTTATCCTCCTTTTCTATATTTCTTGATTTAAAGATGGCATAGTGTACAGTCTTAAAGTGTCGCTAATGCTTGTGCTGTGGGTTGCTAATGCGTAACTAGTTAGGTTTTGTGTAGCTTTGTGAGCCCGTGCACGTGTGATGGGGACGAGGGCAGAAAGGAGAAGGCTCTGTTTCCTTCCCTCGCTGACCCTGTGGAGGTGTTTTCCTTTTCTCTGCTGACTTATTCTGGGGCATAATAGAGAATTAACTAAACTTTGGGGTGCCGCTTCAAAAGGTAAGAGCGAAGAGATCCGAGACCAAGACTGTGGGGAAAGGCACTTCCAAGTTTGCACTCTCCAAGTTGCTTTCTGACGCTTTGGTGTCTCGTGGAGCTGCTTTAACAGACCTCAGGATTTTGTAACAACAGCCTTGTAGGACTGCCGGAGCAGTGCCTGGACAGGTAAAGCTACCTGACATCTAGCTTTTTTTTCTTTTCCTCTTTTTGCTTCCTGTGTAGCAACTAGTGCTGGAGAGAAGTTTGAGGTCCTGCCTCTGTCTGCATGTAGTTCTCCTGAGGCTATAGAAATTAAATAAGCCAACAGCTTCAGGAAGGGATAAAGCATCTTGTTGCTGGGATATGTACTTTTGTGAATGCTCTGGGCTTCAGCTGTGGCATGTCCTCATTACAAAAAGGGCCATCTTGAAAGCATGCTGATGTGGATTAATGAATATTCCAAAACAGTTTGCTTATTAAGCTTTGCCTGTCACAGATTTAAGGTACGTGGCTGAACCATGGTAGTACCTTTTGTTAGCATATGATATATTCTTGTAAGTTTTAGGGGGTTTATGTGGTTTTGTTTAGCAAGGCCTTCCCAATCTGTGGAAAGCCATTCTTTGTGAGCTGAGGAGAGGGGACAGAGGAGGTGGCCCAAGAGCTGGCAGCACTCTGGTGCCACAAAAGGCATGTGGCTGCTTGCCTTTTTTGACAAAAGCATCTCAAGAGGGGAAGGAGAAAGGTGTATTGAACAGGCTCAAAGAGTAAAACGATGACAGGATTGTACCTTGTGTACTATAGTGGGTGCAGAGCATCAGGAGGGAAGGACAGCCCAAGAAGGTGGTCATCTAGACATTAAGTGATGGTGGTGAGGGGCGGTGTTTGGTTTCTTTGGGTTTTTTGTTTGTGTTTTGGGGTTGTTTTTTCTGAAGTCAGGTTGAACAGAAAAGTTGCATTAGGCAAGATCTGGTCTTGTGGCTGCCAGTTGTGAATTGTCCTGCCACCCACACATTTGTTGCATCTGTCTTCCGAGATCAGCTGGGTTTGGTTACATATATTGACCGTATGTGTCTTCTGCTATACGAGCAGGAAGGTAGGTACACTGGAGCTGACACTCAACTTTAGAACCTACTTCTTGTTGTTTTAGTAGTCCCTTAGAGAGATTAATTGATACTCTTTTGAAATGGTTGTTTCACACTGTCGTCTTGCAGGAAAACAGGGGGTTTTGGGAGTTGATTTACAATGCTACCTCCTCTTTCACAGACTGACTGCTATTCAGAGGGGTTTGTTTATTCTATGTAATTTTCCTGAGTTCACAGCTTCACTCTAGTAAATGTGTGTAAGTGGCAGGTTACAAGAAAAATCTCAAGAAACTGCAGATGCTTGACTTCTGGAACTGAATATCTTCTTATGAACTAGTTCATGTGTAACACTTAGTAAGTGTGTGGTCAGTAAACTTCTGAATGACTCTGAATAAAGCCAGAATGAATCCTGGTTTTAATGTTGGAGGATGCAGCCTTTTTGCCAATGCCAGGCTTGGAAACTCTGTAAGCCTGTGAATGCTCTGAATTGAGAAACTGTTTCTCAGAAACTCATGGGTTTGGGTTTTGGCTTTTTTAAGCAAGAAAAGCTACTTCTTGAAAATGGGGAAAGGGGGATTCTTGTTGCTATGGGGTCAGTGGGTAGTTGCCCTTTAAAGGGTGACAAACATGGGTTGTGGTTGATTCGTGATGTTCCAGTGTAGTTTTGCAGCTCTTCCTTCTGCTTGGCGGGACTGCTGAAGCACTTCATCCACCACAGGAAAAGTAAAATAACCCTGTGATCTTAAGCAGGACTTGTGTACTGACCCTTTACTCGCTGCCCACCTGGAGGTCAAAGGGTACTAGGCAGAAAAGGGAATGCTGTGCAGAAGTGTAGTAAGAGAAAGATCCTACTGAGGGTGAACCAGCTAATGAAACTGGTGCCAGGAACCTGAATTTCAGTCACTTGAACACTGTTAGCTCTACTTGTAATCAGGCACTAACTGTCCTTGGGTTCGAAATCATCCTTAGGACCTAACTGATCTAATTCCTGTGCAAATAATAGGCCTTATTATGGCAAACGACTGCCTCGTTTCTGAGATGAACTGCACCTCATTTAATATTAAAATAACATGGAGAGATTATAGATAGTATAAGGCAAGGTCAATCTAGTTCATCATCCTGACTCTGATAGCGAGCAGTAGTGCGTGTCAGGGAAAGAGAGGAGCACAGGGCAAGCATCCTGGTATTTCTCCAAAACCAACTCCCACCTCCTGGCAGAGCCTCTAGAGATAGAGCCTACCTATAGAGATATACACATAGGGGCTTCTTTGGGCTGAGAAATCGGCAGAACTGACCCTTTGTCATGCAACCTCACTTGTGACAAATTAGCACTTTAAAAATGTCTGAAAATTTCTGACTGGCTCTAATAATGATTAATGAGGATTTCATGAGGAGAGATGAAAAGGGAGAAAGAAAAAGACTTGCTCCACACATTCCCTGCTATCATAAAAGGCAGCAGAGTATTTCAAGAATGATATTCTCTTTTAAAGTAATGGTGTGTTGAATGTGGAACTGGAAGGCAATATTAATTGAGGGTAGATGGGTTAAGGACATACAGAAGAGAGTGGAGGCCTATTGTGATGGTCAGACGTAGGGTAAAGCATGAGAAGAACCAGAACAGGACAGAGAAGGCTGTGAGAGAGCAGAACTGGGGAAAGATAAACGCCTGGGTCCTCCTGCAACACTGAAGGTGTATGGAAAGGTTCCAAACAGGTTCAAAAGCCCAGGTGGGATGGGACCCCCGAGACTATCCAGTCCCCTCCTGAAAGTCTGCTCCTCTTTTTGTCACCCTTTTGTCACTCCTCTTGGTAAACAGGAGGAGGAGAGGGATTTGGAAGGACGAAGGGTGACTAACGGAAAGGACATTAGGGGTGAGGAGAGCAACTAATTAAAGTCTAATGGAGTGCAAACAACAGTGAGGGAAACCAGAGTAACAAATCTGTTGAAGGGCTAAATCCCAGAGGAAGGATCCCAAATTACTTTTGAGAGGGGAGACTGGTTTGGAGAGAAAACCATTCTCTGAAGTTAGGAAGTAACACAGTTAGAAGGAAAATGTTATATGATGGATAAATAAAGTGCATAGAATTGCATCTGTTATGTACGGGTAGATGTCACTTTCCATTTAAATGGAAATCGAGAATTATTTTTTCTAGATGTATTTTGGTACCACAGACAGGGAAATTTTAATGGAGGAGTATTTGTGGTTATCAGCAATGATGTTTTGTTTTTCATATGGCCATTGTTATACAAGTATCAGCTTTGCATATTAAAGCTAAAGTGCTTTCCTCTGGCACTTTCTTGTTTCAGAAGTTCACATTACCAAACGCTCATTTTTAGGATGTGGCTGGTATCTATCTGCGTGATCTGAGAAAAGCTGAGTTGAAGGATCTACTACGTGAATTAAGAGAGGGTACAGCAATGAGGAGAGCGTATCTCCTCAGCTTGTTTTTCCCCTTCAAAGTATGAATAGGGAAGAGGCAAATTCCTAAAACACAGGACTCTGAGGACAGGGGAGCCATCTTAGAGAGTTTTTCCCCAAGTCAAACCTATAATAAATATGTGTTTAACTTAAACAGCAAAAAACTTAATTTGTTTTTTCACATTGAGAGGCAGTCATTAAGGTCACACATCTATTTCGGTTATGTATGTATTTTATGTACTTAGCTTTATAGGAAATGCTGGTCTTGCCACAATTGAATCACCTGACATCTGAAAATCAGCTGGGATCTCTCACTTCTGTAATAATAGGTAACATAACTGTGGTCTGAAAACAGTCCTACTACAGTTGTTTGATAGCGTAATTAACTGTGTGGTTAGATAGTAAGTACCCTTACTACTATTGTTGGTTAGATAGTAAGTACCCTTACTACTATTGGATGAATTAATCTCCTTTTAAAAAAATATAAGTTCAGTCTTCTAAGTGGTTTAATAAAGACATAGCCTTAGTAACTTTAAAAAAAAATTCTCAGGTTGGTAGTGTTAAATTTCTGGGGGGAAAAAAAAATATGATTCTTGCTTTATGTACTTGTGCCTTTTTTATACAGGCTTGAATGCTTTAGGGTAAGCAAGTAATCTCTTGATGTGCCTCAAAACTGTTAGCTGTTTTGTTTCTCCATGGTAACAGGAGTGTAAAGCAGTGTGAGCATGTTAGTGAAGTAGGCAGACATGAGATTGTTCAGGAATGGGATTACATGTGAGGGCTGTAGCTCTGGGGTGATTCTGAATGAGGGCATCTGTAACACGGAGATGCTGTGAATGTGTGCAGATGTGCTAACTTAAGGCAAGGCTTAGGGATCCAAAACTGTCCTAAAATGATCTATCATCAGTCTACAAAGTTTGCAGCAGTGGGAGGGATTATCAGACATCAGGTCGATGAAGCTCTTCCAGAAACATGGCTCAACATGTGAAGAGGCCTGTGCCAGATCAAGGTCTAAACATAGGGCTCTGTCTGAGGTTCAGACACAATTCAAGTCATAAAGCCTTAATGATATATTTTTCAGTTTAAATTTTTTTACATCCAAAAAAAGAACATGGAGTTTGGACAGGCAGATGACATCTAAATTAATGCAGAGTTGTCTGAAAGCTTCAGTCAGTAATGTTGCGATATTAACTAGGTGAACCCTGTTTACTTTTGTTCTCACCTTGGCAGAACAGTACATATCAAGAGTACCTCAGCAAGGTAGCTAAGATTGTCCGTTTCTTCATGAAAGAGCTAAGGTAGTGATTTCTATCAGCACAGCTTGATCACACACTGACCTCTCCCTGGCACTGATGCACTCTTATCCTTTTCTTGCCCTGCTGAGATGACTCTGACCTACTAGACTGAGATACAATCTAATAACTTGCATTTATAGTAAGGGAAAGGTTCTGGCAACCTTTTTCTCATCTGTGCATATTGCATGAGGGATTTCTCCCTGTCTGTTCCAACAAGCCGTTGTGCAGTGACTGGTTGAGCTAACCTTGCCGAGTGAGTCATGTTTCTTCCGAATGGATCCAGCCTGACTGAGGACAGAGCGGTGTGTACTTGCTTAAAAGAGCCCTTTTCTCACGTAGTTAAAACCTGGTGATTTCATTGTCTCTCCTCCCTTCCTCTCGGTGCAGGTAAAGGTAATCTGTTCTGGTTCGGAAGGCCACACGACCTGTACCAAAACAAAGCTGCTTCATGCCAAACACCTTCCCTTCAGCAGGAGTTTGTACCGAGGTTCTAGTTGTTTGATTTGCCTTTTGTTGTGTTTTTGGTTTTTTTTTTTTTTCTTTCCTGCAAGTGAAAATTAGCTTTTTTACCCAGGCTTCCTAAGGCTTGTAGATCAGTGCTGCCTTTGTGTTACATGAAACCCTCTCTGCTGTTTGTGCTCAAGTAACTTTTCACCAAATTGGAAAAATTCAACCACTATGCGACTTGGTGGCTGAGGAGAGACCTGAAGTCGTGCTGTGCAGAGGGAAAGGGAGGGAAAACTGAGCAGTTCTGGTTAGCTGATGGGCTGCGTGCCAAGCTCCAGGGTAGTGCTTCTTGTCCGGTGGCGAGCTGATGCACTTGGGAAAAGCTTTGTCAGCCCCGCGGCTTTGTTAGCCCCGGCCTGGTTAGCGAAGGATCGCGTCTGCACACGCCTCGGTGCTGTGGCCGGGGAAGTGACGGGTAAATGGCTCCGCTTCTGTCCTTATGTAACTGCCTCGGCGAGGTTGTGTCGGGGGAGCTATTTCGAGCAGCGGCGTTCGCTTCAAACCCTTTATGCAATGAGCTCCGCGGCCTGGGCCCGCGCCCGGCAGCGAGGGGAGGGAAGGCCCGGCCCTGCCTGCGAGGCCGCGGCCTGCAAGCGGGGCCCGGGCCTGGGGACGGGGCCTAGGTCCTCACTGGGGCCTAACCTAACATGGCGGGGTGCGCCCGAGCGGAGCGGGCCGTTCCGCCGGGCGCAGCCGCTCACTCGCTGCCTCACGCTCGGCTCCGCGGCGGGGCCGCTGCGCTCGGGCGGGTATTTACGGTACGGGCGCGCGCGGGCGGCCGTTACGGTAGCGCGCGGGGGGAGAGGGGGGGGGAGGGCCTACGTGCGCGGGGGCGGGGCGGGCAGTGCTGCGTGCTCGGCCCCGCGAGGCGCGTCTCCCTCGCGAGCTCGGTGAAAGGATTTGGCGCCAGGCGGGTCCGCTCCGCAGCTGCCGCAGCCGCACGAACCAGCCGCGCCGACACCCCCCCCCCCCCCCGAGCCGAGCCGCCCGCCGGGCCCCGAGCCGAGCCGCCCGCCGCAGCCCAGAGCCGCCCGCGCGCCGCCCAGCCATCGAGCCGCCCGCCGCCGCCGCCATGAGCTGCTCGCCCGTCAACGTGAAGAAGCTGAAGGTGTCGGAGCTGAAGGAGGAGCTGAAAAAGCGGCGCCTCTCCGACAAGGGCCTGAAGGCCGAGCTCATGGAGCGGCTCCAGGCCGCGCTAGACCAGGAGGAGGCCGGCGGGGGAGGCCCCGCCGGCAGCGCGGTCGAGCCTGGCAACGGCAGCGTGGAGGGGGAGGCGGCCGAGAGCGGCGGGGGCGCCGCGCAGCTTCGCCAGGGGGGAGGCCTCGACCAGGCCGCGGCCTCCACCGCGGAGGACGACGACGAGGAAGGGCTGGAGGCCGCCGATGGCGACGCCATGGAGCTGGGCGAGGAGAACGGCGAGCGGGCGGGGGCCGAGGGCGGCCCCATGGAAGAGGAGGCGGTCGGCGACGAGGAGGAAGAGGAGGAGGAGGAGGATGAGAACGGGGACGACCAGGGCTTCCAAGAGGGGGAAGACGAGCTCGCCGACGAGGAGGAGGCCGCGGCCGGGGACGCCAACGGGCACGGGGAGCAGCAGCAGCCCCCGCAGCAGCAGCCCCCGCCGCAGGCCCAGCCGCAGCCGCAGCAGCCCCCGCCGCTCCTCCAGCCGCGCGGCGCCGCCAAGGAGGCCCCCGGGAAAAGCGGCGCCTCGGGCCCCTCGGCGGCGGCCCCGGCCCCCTCCGGCCCGGCGGGCCCCGCCAAGCAGCAGCAGCAGAAGAAAGCGGAAGGCGGCGGCGGCGGCCGCCCCGGGGCCCAGGCCGCCGGGGGTGAGTGTGCGCGGCGGAAGGGGGGGGCGCGGGGGGGGGGAGGCCGTTAATCCCCCCCCTCCCCCCCGCGCGGCACCGCGTGCTCCCCTCCGGGCGCCCCGGTGGGGGCGGGGCGGTTGGAGGAGGAGGGGCCGTTGCGGGGTGGGGGGGGGGAGGCGCGGGGAAGGGGCCGCTGGGCCGGGGGGGGGGGGGGGGGAGGGGCGGCGGCGGAGGGGCCGCTGGGGCGCGCTGTATTGTGCCGAGCAGCGCAGGGCGGCGTGACGTCACTTCCGCCCTGGGCGCCGCACGGGATGGCGCTGGGGAGGCCTGGTGCCGTGGGGGCGGGGGCGGGCGGGATCCCTTCCCCGCGGGCGGCCCCGCGCGGGGCTCGCGCCCGCCTGCCCGCGCGCCGCCAGCCGGGAGGAGGCGCAGGCGCGCGGGCCAGGCGGCTCCGTGCCCTGACGGGGGCGGGGCGGGGCGGCCTGGCCTGGCCGCGCGGGAGGGTTTTTTTTGTGTTTGTTTTTTTTTTTTCCCCCGGAATTTCTTTCTTTCCTGGTTTTTCGCCGTCCTCCCCCCCACCCCCCCCCCTTTTCTTTCCTCGCCGCGTGGGAGCGGGCGGGCGTTCGGCGGGGCCTGGCCCTGCGGGCGGGTGGCGGGCGCTGCGCCGGCCGGAGGCCGTTCAGCAGAGGATTTCTGAGAAAATTCGAGACGGGTTTTTTTGGTTTTTTTTTTAACGTGGCGCAAAGCAAAATTCTGCTTCGGGGCGCGATTGCTTTTCTTGCGCTGTAGGTTCTTCACCGTTTCCCAAGCCAGAACCGTGGTACAGGGTTTTGTTCCCAATTAAAGTGTTGCTTTGTGTAATTAAATCATTAATTCTGTTACAGGAGATGCCAAAACGGAACAAAAACCTGGTGAGAAAAAGAGGGGAGTGAAGAGACCACGTGAAGACCATGGCCGTGGATATTTTGAATACATTGAAGAAAACAAGTACAGCAGGTAAACAAACTCCTGGTGCTGGGCAGCACTTTGCAAACAAGAAGTAAGTTACAGAAATGCTTATGTTTGCACATTGAAAATGTAAGTAGCTTCAGTTTCTTTTTTGCTTGTTTGTTTTTGTGTTGTTCAGGGCCAAGTCCCCTCAACCACCCGTTGAAGAAGAAGATGAACATTTTGATGACACAGTGGTGTGTCTTGATACTTGTGAGTAAACATGCTTTCCTTTACTCTGGAAAGATGTGGTGTAGCACTTTTAATCTTAAAACCACACTTTCTAAAGGTGTGAATGCATTTGTTGACTTTCATTACCAAGTAATATACTTTCAGTATACAAAAGAACAGAAGGATATGGGTACATATAACCATGGAATACATGGTTATGTTAGCAGTCATAAGTTTGTTGTTTCCTCATGAAATCTCTGATCAATCATACCGTTTTTCTGAAGAAATCTTAACGACAACACTGAGCTAGTATGGAAACTAAGCTGGCCAAGTGTAGAGCGAGCATAGAACACCCTAGAAACAGTGTGTGAACCTTAATTACAAAGCACGTGAGCTCTTCACCTCAGAAAGTTCAAAGAGTCAATAGTGTAGATGGCTACAGCAGTACAGTTTGTGAAGTGAGCTTCTTGCATAACTTGCTGAGGCCATATTTATGTACCAACCACTGGAGTATTTTTCTCATGTTTTCTGATAAATCTAACCAAAAAATCAGGTAAGGTCTCCTGAAAAATGACTCATTTATGCAGTCTGGAAGTTTGTGGAGCAGGGAGGTGATTTGTGTGGATGGAATGTCAGAGAGAATTGGTCAGAAGGGTGTAGAACTTGACAAGTACCTGCAGACAGCGGGGGGGGGGTTTGGTGCAGATGTTCCTGTGATTGTGATGTGCCACGGCTGGGGCAGACTTGACATACCCGTTCTTGAGGGTAAGTATAAGGACTTTGTGCAGTATTAAGAAACTTGAGTAAGTGATGTTTGAACATGTTGCATTCTTAAAGGAATGGACAGAAAGCTTAAATTTTAGCATTATCTGGTGTAATAGTTCCAGGTGGTTTTTTTTTCCCCAAGAAGTGTTTTGAAATGGAAGGAGGTATTAGTATACAGCCACGTAAATTGCTGAATATGCCATCCTTAATATTTGGTAACTAAATCTCAGGTTTCTAGCTGCCACTCTGGTGAGTAGCCACCTTTGTGGGAGCTTCTGATTTTCCCGGTACCTGAGTAGTAGTAGCTACTTCTCATTATTACTATTTCCAGTAGAAAGTTTTGTTACGAGACAAACTTTGTGATTTAGTTTGGAGTGTCAACAGACTGCTTGGAGAACAGAATCAAACATAGCTTTAAGACTGAATTGTGTAACAACTTGGCGCTCTCTTTTCTGGACCGTAATGATCCAGACATAGAAGAGGTTTAGCACTCTTAAATGTTTTTTTTGTCTCTTGCAAGGAAGCTGTAACCTCAGGTTCTGTTCTCGTTTGTTGTTCTAAAAGTAACCTGCACAGGTGGGTTTCTTCTGTATGACTTCATCTGGTTTTCATGCAAGAAATACAAGTATTTACTCCTTAGTACTTCTATCACAGATATTGTAGTTGCAACTAGGGATGGCTTTATGCAAACAAAAAGGTGATCTCATGCATGAGAGTTACCAGTAATACAGGGAAGACTGCATTTCGGGGTATGCGGGCAGCATGTAGATTTTATACAAGAGCAGAACAATTCACTGTTTGCTAATTTTGCTCCATTCTTGTAACTGTTGAATAGGTTTGGAGTTTCTTCTGTGGATTCACCTTACCATTTTGCATTGTCTTTTTGAAACCTACTAGAAGCTCAGTTTGAAACTTCATGGTGCTGCAGCTGTGAAGATGTCTGTAGTACAAAGGTTCCACTTAAGTTCTTACAGGGATAGGTGAATTCATAGTGCAGATTGTGTTACTTGGGTGAAGTAGGTTCTCTTACCACATTCTGCGTGCTTAACCTGTCTGCATTTGACTTAACTGACTATTTTAATTGGCTTAATCTAATTGGACTTGCTAAATAACTATATTAACCAAAGACTACTTGCAGTACTTAAACAAAAATACTTGTGTTACTATTTATTTCTCAGCTGCCCTTAGGTTTGGGCATGAGAGGTAAGACCGCTTCAAAAAAAAGTGTCTAGCAAATAATGCAAAGAACACAATGTGGGTTCCTTTGCCCTGTGCTGATGGAAGTATCTTAAGGCAACTGACCAAAAAGGTTTAAATAGATGAGGTGAAATTAAAGTTTTTAAGCAGATGGAAGAAATAGAGGGGAATTTGGTGGCAGAAGTGAAGGTGGCACCTTTAAAATTATTCTTGTTAACTAGCTTTTCGCAGGATTTTTGGCTGAGTGTCAGCCTGCAGCTCTATCTAGGCCTGTGTTCAGTTGCTTTCCTGAAAGGTGCTGAGCACTTGCTGGCAGTTTGTCTTGAAAATCACCTTTGAAAGCTGAAGTCACCTCTAATGCATAAAATTAGACTGCTGTGCTTTATTTTGTAGTAAGAATAAACAACGATTTTTATGTTAACAGATAACTGTGACCTGCATTTTAAAATCTCAAGAGACCGGTTTAGCGCTTCCTCCCTGACCATGGAAAGCTTTGCTTTCCTTTGGGCTGGAGGGAGAGCCTCATACGGAGTTTCCAAAGGCAAAGTCTGCTTTGAGATGAAGGTGAGTTAAACTGATGTTTTGTGGGAGGCTGTTTTGTGTGCCTAAATGTAATATTGTTTATACTTTTCAGGGGGTTTTTTTGTACTTAGTTGAAACTAAAGTGAACAGAACTTTCAGGCGGCCTTCTCTTGTGAGCCTGTTAAAGGATTCTTGATAAAAGATGGCTCAATTTGCAAAACTGCTTCCTCTTTTATAAGAACTTCCATTTAACAAAAAAAGGCAGCTTGCATTTGCCCGAAATGTGTAGTTTCTGGTCTCAGTTTTGAACCAAGGATTTTATTTGGCATGTCATGCATCAACACCTGCAGAATTTTCATACTTACTGGTAAGAAGTTTTCTTGTACTTTCTGAAGATTACAGAAAGCTTAGCTTTTTTTTTTTTTTAAAGGGGGTATAAATTATCCCAGCAGCCCTTTTTCTGTTCTTACTTAGTCTTTGAGTTGGACCTGCTCTAAGCAGGGATTTGGGCTAGATGACCTCCAGAGGTCCCTTCCAGCCTGAGTAATTCTGACTTATGTATGCAATGAATGTTGTTGAATTTTGAGTGCAAGAGTTCTGCTAAAGGGTAAGAATGGCAAAGAGCATTCAGCCTTGTAATAAATGGATTTCTCCAACTTGTTGACAAAAGAATAGCTGGAGGCACAAAGGTTGATTTATACTTTTTTTCTGACTTCGCAATATTAAAGGCTTCTTTGCGTATGATGTGCCTGTGTATATAAATGCTTACTCTGTTCTCTTTCTCTAGTACGTTCAAATCTAACCACTACCATGAGGAGTGGGTAGTGATCCCTTTCTCCATGCTCTTGCATTGAGTGATTTGTGTGTCTGTTGGCACCTCTCACTGTGGAAGGCCAATGAAGTGAAATTGATGTCAGTATTTATTGCCCCCCTTCACTTTCGAATCAGTTTCACCTCGGTCACGTGACTCAAATAGTTGTGGAAACTGGTAGGATACGGATCAGTTTCTTGCTTCAGTTTGGTGAAGTTTGTAAAGGCAGTTAGAAAATAGCTAGTTGCCTGCAGATTCCATTGCTTTTAGGTGGGGTTTTTTTGAATCTGGTTATGTTGTTTGGAAGCTGGCAGCTTGCCCAGGAAGTCTGCTTGCTGTGGAAAGGGATGAGAGTAATATTTTCCTCAGTCTGTGTAAAGCGTTCTTTTTTTTAATCCATTACCACATTCTGTTGGCAAAGTAATATACTGTTAATACCAACTTTATGGTGATCTATTTTGTAAAAAAATATGTATACATCCTGTTTGTGATTTTAATACAGTATCGAAAGTGTTAAGGCTTTTGGCTGCTGAGAGGAACTGCTATGACTAAGTGCTTTGAAGGTATATGGTATCTCGCATCTTCGCTGCTCAATCAGGAGGTGTAACGATTTAGTGATTGGCTGGTGATTTCACATACTTAAGCATGTTTTATTTTTGCAAAAGGTGATTACTCAGTCTTAGCAAAGATTTAACCATAGTGGAAAGGTTACATATGCTACCTTTGTGTTTCCATCTTGTTAGTGTCTAATAAATACTACATACCTTTTAATGAATAATTTAAAAATAGGTTACAGAAAAGATTCCTGTTAAACACCTGTATACAAAAGACATTGACATACATGAAGTGCGAGTTGGCTGGTCACTGAACACAAGCGGAATGTTGCTTGGTAAGACTTCAGCATTTGATTACTTTTGTATTATTTACTGTGTACGTGGTTGAGATTTTTAAGTCATTTTTTCTTAAGTGGAAGGGAAAAGCTTAGTGATTGTAGTCCTTGTGCTCTGAAGAGTGGTCTTAACTTCAATCGTTCACTGGACATGGTGCGAGAAAGTTTGTTACTGGGACCAAATAAAGCCGTTAAGTATTCAGATGTGCAAGGATTACATGATTTGAGAGTTAATTCTTTCACTGGTCAGGTATGGGTTGTGCAAAACATTCCTGAAGGATGTAAGGATTTCTCCTTCCCATGTAGTGTCAGAAATAGGAAGAGAGTTCCCCCCCTTTTTTAAAAAAAAAAAAAAAGATGGGGCGGAGTGTAAGAGACAACCAGTGGGAAAAAAAATCCTGGATAACTGCACTATCATTCTTTTGGCTTGGGTGGAGAATCTTCATTTCTGGAAGTAGGTAGGAGGAAGTACAGCTTCATTAGATACATGAGAACTGATCACAGTGGTATTTATAACTAATACCTGCTGCTGAGAGATATCTTTGTGGGAAATGTGTATGAACTGGTATGTTCTGACAGCAGCAGCAGCTTTCTACTTAAGTACTTAAAGTTCCGCCTGAGTCCTTGTGTTTGACACTTCCTGTTAGCTTGTACCTTGCAGCTTCATCCTCAGCTGTCGTATATGCTGAATGTCTGCTGAACTCCCTTTAAAATGGGGAGGGGTAAGTGCTCCTGGAGTCTAAATTCAGAAAGCCTTTCTGACTATCTGCGTTACAGGTATACCAGTGCATAATCAGGTCTTCAGAGTTTAAAAATACTTAGTTATGTCTCTGTCTGACAGTTCGGCTTTATGTCAGCCTGAGTCTGGAACCAGCAGCATGAGGCTCTTCAAACTGGTATGGGGGAAGCAATGCTGTTCCACCTCAAGTGAGAGTATTTTTGAATACAGGAACAAGCTGTAGGTGTTTGGGGGGTCACAGTTTGTTTTGGCATTAATAAAAACATTCTGAACAGCGGCTTACTTAAGTAGCTGTAAAGCGATTGTATTTCTAAAAGGTTGGGTGAAAATACCAATTTTTAAGAAGCTTAAATTATTTCTTCAGGTGAAGAAGAATTTTCTTATGGGTATTCTCTAAAAGGAATAAAGACATGCAATTGTGAGACCGAAGACTTTGGTGAGAAGTTTGATGAAAATGATGTGATCGGATGTTTTGCTGTAAGTTTTCACTTACATTTTCTTTTGAGGAAAAACATCCCTGAATTTTTAGACCACTTTGATTTGAGAAGCAGTAAGCCAAGTACAGAAAAACTTGGAGCAGGACAAGTTGTTTAACCTAGGGAGGAGGTTGAAATGGCAGGTATTATCAACAATGACTGCCGTCAACATGTTAAGATTTTGTATTCACAGACAAATGTCTTTAAAGCCTTCAAAAAAAATCAGATCTTAAAAGAGATTATCATTGACAGTAACTCAAGAGAAAACTTGAAGTAGTTCCTTCATGGTGTAAGAGTGTTACAGAAGTTGAGAGAATGTAGTCAGTATAGTGAAATGACTAATACAGCTTTAAAGAGCGAGGTGAGTCATTTTATCCAAACTAACGCTTTGTTTGAAAACCAGAATTTCGATGGTGATGAAGTGGAACTCTCGTATTCCAAGAACGGACAAGAGCTTGGTGTTGCCTTCAAAATAAGTAAGGAAGTTCTTGATGGGCGGCCACTCTTCCCACACGTTCTCTGCCATAACTGTGCAGTTGAGTTCAACTTTGGTCAGAAGGAGGAACCTTACTTTCCTGTACCTGAAGAGTATACCTTCATCCAGAAGGTTGCCCTGGAGGACAGGGTCCGAGGACCAAAGGGACCTGAGCAAAAGAAAGATTGTGAGGTAAGTTTCTTGTTGGTAACCTCTGAGTTGTTGAGATAAATGAACAGAAGCAGTGGAGTTTAAGCAGGCTGTTACACAACTCGGACCTTTTTGTGGGGGGGTTTTAGTATCTGGTATCCCATGACTCTTCACACCCCCCCCTCCACACACACACACACCACCACCCTCTCCAGTTTCCATTAGGCTTGCTGGTCTAAGTTGAATGCTGAAGAAAATCTTTGAACTAGTATCTCAAGTATAGAACCTGTCATCCTAGGTGGTGATGATGATTGGCTTGCCTGGAGCTGGCAAGACTACATGGGTTACTAAACATGCAGCAGCCAATCCCGGGAAATACAACATTCTTGGGACAAATACTATTATGGACAAAATGATGGTAAGTGATAATACGACATTTTATTTGTTGATACGTTAAAGACTTGCTGTAAATTCAGGGTCTTTGGCTGCCATGGGCTTCTTTTGTATCAAAGAAATGTAAGAAACCAGCTGCTGGTTAGCTAGTGACTATTAAAGAGTTTTATCTTGCTGAGCCACTGCTTATGCATGGCACAGCAGGATTCTGAAGCTTTTTTTGGTACTATATAAGAAATAGTCAGCTGCTGTTGACTGTGTAAGTATTTTTACTTCTGTTTTTTATATCACTGTCCTCAGAGCATGTAGCTTTGAATTAGTGATGTGATGAGTATACCTTAGATTCAGCTGTATTGATTCACCTAGATTGTTTGTTTAAAAAGCTCTTTGTCTTATGAAGACTTTGGGAATTTCAGTTATGAGATTGTAGGCGTGGCCTTGAATCGAACAGTCCTTGAAGGGAGGTAAAAAGTATTCAGCAAAGAAAAACGTTGGCCACATGTACAAGGACTGCTTCAACTCTGGGAAATCTCTCCGTAGGTTGCAGGTTTTAAGCGGCAGATGGCGGACACTGGAAAACTTAACACACTGTTGCAGAGAGCGCCACAGTGTCTTGGAAAGTTCATTGAGATTGCAGCTCGTAAGAAGCGGAATTTCATTTTGGATCAGGTAGAAGCTTCAGTGAAAAATGGTTAAGGAAATGTGTTGTAGGCTGTAGTGTGGTAATTAAATGGGATTAAAGTTACATTGTAATAGTGGTGGTTTCACTTACTGACTTACTACTCATTCAGGGGACACAAAGTTGAGATATTACTACAAATGTTTGTCTGAACTGCTTTGGATTTATGGGATGTGGGAGGATTAGTGTTTTAACACGTGAATATGAGCTCGTAACTTTGCATTATGCAGCATCTTTATGTCCAGTTATTTGTAAACTTCATTGCAAGCTCTTGTAGAGGTGAAGTCTATACACCATAAGTTGACTTCCTTAACTCTTACAATGACAGCTACGTGTAGTAAGTTACTGCATTTTTTTCAGACAAATGTGTCTGCAGCTGCGCAGAGGAGAAAAATGTGCCTGTTTGCAGGCTTCCAGCGCAAAGCAGTTGTTGTTTGCCCAAAAGATGAAGACTACAAGCAAAGAACACAAAAGAAGGCAGAGGTGGAGGGAAAAGATCTTCCAGAGCATGCAGTTCTCAAAATGAAAGGCATGGAACATAATCCTATACCGTGTTCTAGGATGCTGAGTATCTGTTTAAAGGATTACGTAAACGTGAAGTCTAAAAAATCACTTTATCTTAAACAGCTGTACTTAAACAAAACTGGAAGACTACTGTAACTTGTAGGATAACACTATATTGTGTTCCCTCTGCTGCAGTCCTTAACACTACTCAGTTATGCTGATATGCTTCATGCAGATGCACAAAGCTGTCTTGGCATAAAGTGCCCTATAGAAGTGACATATTTGGCAGAAACTGGTATTCTGAGTGGAGGCTTATAAAAGAAAAAAAGATACAGGCAGAATGTTTTCAAGGTCTGGAACAGTACTGGCAACTCCATGAAGATCTGTTTATTCCTTTTGTCACTGTTACATTTCTTAAATGTTCAAATTACGTAATTTTGTCCCAATGCTGAGGGAATGCAGGGGGTGGGATGAAGAATTGGAGAAAGGTGGCTAAATTATGTCTTAGATTGTAGCTGAATGTAGATGCTGAATACTCAGTGTTTTTGCAATTATAGGGAACTTCACACTGCCAGAGGTAGCAGAATGTTTTGATGAGATAATCTATGTAGAGTTGCAAAAAGAAGAAGCTCAGAAGCTTTTGGAGCAATATAAAGAAGAAAGTAAGAAATCTCTCCCGCCAGAAAAGAAACAGAACACTGGCTCAAAGAAGAACAAGAAGAGCAATAAAAATCAGTTTAATAGGGGTCAGAGAGGGCGTGGAGGATTCAACATGCGGGGCAACTTCAGAGGAGGAGGTGAGCATAGAAATAAGCCTGTGAATTTTACAGGTTGCTGCAGCTGGCGGGGGGGGGAGAGGTTGTAGTACTTGCATTGCAGTTATTATGTAGTGGGAACCTTGATGTCAGCATGTTTAATGTGTCAGTGCAAAGTTAATTGTCCAGCTTTCAAAATGAGGATTGTCAAAATCCTAGATTACACTGTTGTGGTTTGAGGCACAGCTTTGAGTTTTTGTTAGATTTGGTGTTAGCTTATATACCAGACTGTACGGGGGGGGCGGGTAGCACATGGTTAAATTACCATTTTTCACTCTGACCAGATGACTTAATCTTTGCATTGAAATTTTTGCACTGAATTTGGACATCTTCTATCTGTGCCATCATTATTTTGAATAATCTTCACATAAGTAGTACTGCAGCCCAAACAGTTACTTGATGGAAGTAACTCTCTCCCTGCAGTCCCTGGCAATCGTGGTGGATACAACAGGAGGGGAGGCAACATGCCTCAGCGAGGCGGTGGCGGTGGTGGCGGCGGCGGTGGCAGCAGTGGGGCAATCGGCTACCCGTATCCGCGTGGCCCTGTCTTTCCAAGCAGAGGTGGCTACTCAAACAGAGGAAACTATAACAGAGGTGGCATGCCCAACAGGGGAAACTACAACCAGGTGATGCTTCTGGGGGGTTGATTAGTTGAAGTACAGTACCCCTGATGATGATGTTTGAAAGGTTTGGTGGATGTGAATAGCCACAGACTGGGCTGTGGGGCTGCACTAATCCCCCACTAAAAGGCCTAGCTTTCCGGTTTAGTGATGTCCCCAGAGCTTTGAATGTTGTGTGGGCAGTTCTGATGCAGATGTGGGGGTAACTTTCTGGAAATAGCTCTGGAGAGAGTCTTTGTTTTCGTGTCTAGTATCAAACGCAGCTAGTAAAGACATAGTAGCGTAGGTATTAACCGATGGAATATCGGTGGAAGTATTTGAAAAGGTGGTTTGGATTGCTGAAGAGCCAGCAGATGGAGCCCAAGCTGGTAAACATGGCTCAGGTTTGTCCGACCCTGACAAACAGGGGAAATGCACTATTTTATCTAGTAGTAGCAATGTCCCTGTTTTGTACCATAACTTTTATTTGGAGTTTTGAGGACTAGCTCTTCTATTTTCAGTTGTATGACCCATATCCTTTTGTCTTATGAGATAACACATCCTTGTAGCAGCTACAGCCTTTCCTAACTAAAAATAGGCAAGCTCTTGTATTTTTAGTTGTCCTGGTGCAGTGTAGCAGCTGGAAATGGGGTGAGTCAAAACTGGATTAGCCAGCTTTCCAGACCACTGGCAACAACAGTTGGAGCTGGTTTGTTAATTCTGAGGCTCTTGTCCTGTGTTTCAGAAGCAGTTGCTTGGAGGGGGAGGGTATTCTGATGTTTTTTAGGGAGGTGCTTTGTTTGTTTTAACCTAGGCCTGATACCTTGTGTTTTAAAGTTCTGTATAGCATGTGATGTTTTGGTGGTAATAGGAAGGTTGATATTTGTACACTTCGAAAAACCCGTATAGATGCAGTAGTTGAAAACTGTTGTCTTCTTGCAGAACTTCAGAGGAAGGGGAAATAATCGTGGCTACAAAAACCAATCTCAGGGCTACAACCAGTGGCAGCAGGGTGTAAGTAGTCGGAACTTTGCCTTTTCACTGAGCGTTAACTTGAATGTTTCACAACACTGTCTGAAATAACTAGATGTGTAATCAAGACTGGTTAGCAAAATCTTCTAATGCTAGGTAATACCACTATAAATAGTTTTCTGTGCAAAACTTAATCTGGCTTGATGGTCTTGACCTATCAAGTAACAGCTATGGCTTGTTGGTCTTAATGGTATGTAGTATTTGGCTTCACGTTACTGCTGTGAAGCAAGCTCTTAACTGCCTTCAGTTTTTAGGAACTTGCTGTTACTTGAGAGGACTTCAGTCTGCTAAAGCTCCAGGAGAACTAGGTGTTCGTTAAACACTTGATTTTCTGTAAGAGATGTAACCCTTGTGTGATTACAGGTTAAAATTAACTATTTATCCATTTATTGCAGCAATTCTGGGGTCAGAAGCCATGGAGTCAGCATTATCACCAAGGATATTATTGAATACCCAAATAAATGAACTGATACATATTTCTCCAAAACCTTCACAAGAAGTCGACTGTTTTCTTTAGTAGGCTAACTTTTTAAACATTCCACAAGAGGAAGTGCCTGCGGGTTCCTTTTTTAGAAGCTTTGTGGGTTGATTTTTTTCTTTTTCTTTTTTTGTACATTTTTAATTGCAGTTTTAAAGTGATTCGTAAGAGAACCTCAGCATTGTGCACGATAAGAGAATGTGTCAGTATTTCAGGGTTCTACATTTTATCTGTAAAATGTGACTTTTTTTTTTACCACAACAAAAGTAAAACGTTGCTTTGTACCTGGTGTCTTTTTATTAAAGAATTTTCTCCTTTTTCCCCATCCCCCAATTTCTAAGAAACAGTCGTGAGTCGTGTCACAATACAAATGTTAGCAACCAGATGCGTACGGAGGCTCCTGAGCAGCCCTCACGAACACCATGCGATTCTGTAAAGCTCCATATTACACTCCATCCTCTCTATGAAGCTGCTGGGTGAGGAGGGGAGGAGGGGAGGTGAAAGTTTCTGGCAATAACTAGGACTTTTTTGTAACATTTGGAACTCAAATGAGAAGTCGGGGGCAAAGAGGTCACCTGGGGCTCAGTAGCGAAGGTGGAGTGTATGTAGAAGCTCTCAAAGTTGTAAAACTTGGTTGCACTATTTGTGGAGGCTCAAACTTGTGAAGGTACAACACCATAATTTTTTTCCATTTGTTCTGCATTTTGATTCTGAAAAGAAGCTGGCTTTGCCCATTTCTTATTAAACAAAACTTGTTGTAAATCCAGTTGTCTAATGGGATCTATATGAAGTTAGCTGTGTGTCTGTATAACTCTTTCCCCACAAAATACTGTATACCTAGTGTGCTTGTAGTAGTTACTCCACCATTTTGTAAGCTAATGAAACTGTGAGTCACCCATTTTATATCTAATTTTTAATCATGTCAATTCTCAAATGGGTGTATCTCCTTAGCCTGCTGATTCCTTTTCTCTTTAAAGAAAGTGGGTGGAGAAATTTAACTCTAGACGTTTGTTTGCAATAAAATAAATTCACTTTACTCTTGTTTTGGGATTGTTGCCGTCAAGGTCTAAAATCCCTTTAAGGCTATAAAAAGGAACAGAATGTATGAAAGCGATGATGTTGGACAGTTTAAAACTCATTACTGTGTACATGCTGAAATACTTGTGTTTCTTTAAAAATCTAAACCGGTGGTTGCTCTGTCAGAGGTATATCACGTGTATAATCTCACAATTCAACGTGGTTATATGTATAGGGCAAAAGTCTTTGAGTTGCGCTTGCATCATGTAAATCCACTTAACCTATTTGTTGTAAAATGGTCATTAGGGAAGGAGCGGGGCGAGAAACTGGACAGGGAGTAGGAGAGGAGGAGGGTTGTCGTGGAGAACGAATCCTGGAGTTAAAGGGAGAGCTTCAAGTTGTTTTAACTGCTCTTCAGATTTACGCTTTTTGTAAAATTATAGTGGCGATGTTGGCTGCTGCTTTCCTCACATTTCAATGCTGTACGATGGGGCAGAGCTGTGACCGCCGTAGGTCAGGCTGGCGGTGCAGATGTGGGAACACGTGTCCCTGCCGGGGTGCGGGGTGTGCTGCCGCGCTCCCTGGGCAGGGCTCAGGCTGGCAGAGCCTCCCGGCCGCAGCCCAGACCTGGCGTCGGTGGCGCGCCTGGAACTTGCCGCCTCTGTTAGTCGGTTCCTGGTACTCCGCAGCAGTAAAGATAACGTTGTGTCGCTCTTCTGGCCTTTATAGCAGATGACATTGCGTATTGACATTAAACATTAACAGCACCACCTCCTTGTTAACAGTGCTTTAAATCATCCCTTGACTTCAAATGAGAGCAATGTAAATGTCTTGAAAGAAACACTACTTAATGAGCTAGAAACGTGGGGAATCGGAACCCAGATCTGTTTTGCTGGAAATGGAATTTTCTTTAGAATTGCAAAAAACAGTATAGTGTAATTAAAGTCCCTCTCCCTTCTACCCTCCGCACAGGAACTAACACTTTGTACGGAGTGCTGATCCTTTGCTTATTTTGGTACTCTATAAAATTATATAGTCCTAAACTGAAATACAAGAGCCTACACTTACTATGCGGTTGTAAAGCTCGTATTTTCATTCACAAATCTGGGATGTGTTGTTTTAAATCCTTCAATGTATGGTGTTAAAGGAAAAATTCACACTGGAGAGAAAGTGCTTTACCTGTCCTGCCCTTGGAGGAGTATTTCTACTAAAAATACTCCTCTGTGAGAAAGCTGTTCTGGTAAGTTCAGCGTTCAGAGCAGCTTCATGGCAAGCCCCAGGGGCAAGTGTAGTTTGGAAAGGGGGCACAGGAGCCCAAGGATGTCCCTGCTTGTCCCCAGCCCTCGCCTGAGGCTGTACTGCCCTCGGCCCGCGTCCCCCCGCAAGGGAGATGCTCCCCCAGCTGGGTCTGGAGAGGGGCTTTATTTCACCGTGTCACAAGGCCTTGTACGGAAAAGCCCTCGCCTACGCCATCGCTATGTTAAAGCACTTAAATTTGCAGTTTGTGTTGCAAAAAGGCAATAGAAAATGTAGCTGATGGCTGCAGAAAGGTGAGGAGAGGGCCTAGCCAGCTGCAGCATTGATTAACTTCTCGCAGTTAACGAGGAAAAGAGCCGTTACGGCAGCCGCCACGCCACTGGCGGTGGTGCAGCAGCTAGTGAGGTACAGCGTGGGGTTGGGGTGTTCTCCCCTGGTGGAGCACAAACTGGGTTTGCTTTTCTCGCTGGGTTTTTTTCCTCCTGGAGTACAAACCTGGGCAGCTATAGGAGCGTGGCGTCTGTGCCACCGTTAGCCACAGCAGCACCCTGCGGCGGGGTTGCCCCCCTTGCAGCCCGTCTGCGGACGCTGCCGACACCCCTTGCCTTACAACAGGTTGTAGCCACCCCGCGTTGCACGGTGGGGCCGTGCGTGCTTAGCTGCGGACTGAGGGCAGGCCTGTGCTGGGTGTCTCAGCGAGGAAGTGTCCACGTAAAGACAAAAACATACTCCAGTTGTATTTCTGCCTTTGCTAGTAACAGGCGCTGGGATACACAGGGTGTAAATGGAGGTGTTTCCCTGACCCACCGCGGTGTGACAAGGGGCTGCGTCCCAGGCGCTCTGAGGGTACGTGGGCTTTGCAAACAGACCATTGCCCATGGGATGTCCGGGCCTGGCTTTTGTTTTGGGGTGCCTTGTGGGACCCCTCTCTGCCCCCAAACCCCAGCTCTGTGGCCGAGGGCTGGCCCTTCTCACCTCCAGCGCGGTGTGGCGTGCTCGGCAGCGCTGTCGGGGCCATGTAGGAGCTCAGCGCAAGTGGCACCTGCACACAAGGTCCTTTTAGCACCTGCTGCAGAGTAATTCTTCATCAGCAAAGACACCTTTAGCAATTCTGCCCAACTTTTCTGACAGTGGAATGGATTACACCTGTGTTCTGGCAGTGCCACGTGCAGTCTGTGCCACTCGCATAAAAAAAGTCCTTCTTCATGGTCTAAGCCACTCATCTGGGGTTTTGAGCTCTTCCAACACTGGTGACCAATGCCTTGAACAGGAAGAGGTGATGAAGTCATCTCTGAAGATTTGGAGGTGTCCTCGTTCGTGACCTTTTAGAAAACCAGGCCAGTGCTTTCTGAAAGTGCAACCTCAGACTAAGCCACAAGAAACCAAACGGAGTTAGAGAGACGTGAGGCACCTCAGTACTTCTGGAGCTGTTGAACCGCCAGGGCTGGACTCTCCCAAGCGAAGGGGAGTGCCTGTACTGTAGCTGTGAACTCGTGGGGTAGGAGTAAGCACGGCCGGAGCCGCCTCAGCCTGTGGATGAAGGGGAGAGCTCCAGGATGTCAGAAAAAGCCGCGGAGAGGAAAGCGGAAACTGAGAAGAGCAGCTCCGTGACGCCGGCGTTAGCAAACCGGCTGCGGTGAGGTCAGGGCAGCGGCTCCTGCCTTGCGCGGTTCAGCTCTTGCGGGCATGGCCGGCCTCTCTCGGCTCCAGCAGCAGATCATGGCGCAGCTTTCCTCCCTTCGCCCAGCCGCCGCGGCGTCTCCCCCTGCGCAGCGAGGCCTCCCCGGAGCTCGCCGGTGCAGGGCATCGGCTGCAGCCGGGGCTTGGCCAGCAGTTCGTCGGGATGTGGCTGGCGCCTTCGTTTGTCTTTCTGCCAGTCCTGGGAGCGGCAGGAAGATTCAGCAATGAATCGATGGCTACGCAGATGACAGCCTGGGGGATGATGGGGTAACCGTGAGCCAGCAGTGTGCCCTGGCTGACAAGAAGGCCAATGGCATCCTGGGGTGCATTAGGAGGAGTGTGGCCAGCAGGTTGAGGGAGGTTCTGCTCCCCCTCTACTCTGCCCCAGTGAGGCCCCATCTGGAGTATTCTGTCCAGTTCTGGGCTCCCCAGTTCAAGAAAGATGAGGAGCTAATGGAGAGAGTCCAGCGGAGGGCTACGAGGATGGTGAGGGGACTGGAGCATCTCTCCTATCAGGAAAGGCTGAGGGAGCTGGGCTTGTTTAGCCTGAAGAAGAGAAGGCTGAGAGGGGACCTTATAAATGCTTATAAATATCTTAAGGGTGGGTGTCAGGAGGACGGGGCCAAACTCTTCAGTGGTGCCCAGCGACAGGACAAGGAGCAATGGGCACAAACTGAAGCAGAGGAAGTTCCAGCTGAACAAGAGGAAGAACTTCTTCACTGTGAGGGTGACGGAGCACTGGAACAGGCTGCCCAGGGAGGTTGTGGAGTCTCCTCTGGAGATCATACTCAAGACCCACCTGGACGCGGTCCTGTGCAGCCTGCTGTAGGTGACCCGGCTTCAGCAGGGGGGTTGGACCAGATGACCCACAGAGGTCCCTTCCAACCCCTCACATTCTGTGATTCTGTGAGATCAAACTCAGCTGCAGCTTAGAAAACATGCTAAATGCTAAACACGTTGTCAACATGAAAGGAGAAAAAACGAAGGCAAATGTAAAAAAACTTGTAACACACTTACTCAGGCGGGTGACTTGACAGACAAATGTTACTTTAGAGCAAGCTTTTTGTGCTCTCTTCTGGTTTAGTGGACAATCTCCGATCTGCAGAGTAATTTTGGTCCTAAAAGTTACTGAAATTGAAACTATGGGCAAGACAGCTCAGCCAACGTTTTCACGCTCACATAAGTTTCACCACTTGGTAGTCAAGGGCAGATCAGTTGACACCAAACAGCGATTTGGGGATCGGCGACCTGGGAAGCACGGGAGGGCTGACAGGGCACTTGCTTTGCTGTGTTAACTCTCCCTTGGCTGGGATCGGCTGGCTGCCCACCAGGACACCGCTGATACCTGACATGGCGTGAAAATGCAAGTACGTGTTTTCTGGTCCGAGGGTGACCCTCGTTTATGTCACATCAGCCTGTATTAATTCTTCTGCCGCTCTGTGCTCCAGAGGTTTTCCACCAAGTTCTAGCAAAAACTGGTTTGCCTCAGACATAGGGAGGTCTGTGCTGGCAAGGAGCACTGGTGGAGCTCTGAAACCGTGCAGATGCCCAGGAGAGTTGGAAAATAAAAAGGACCAGAATAGTACTGAAGATGTCCCTGGATGTCAACACACGCTTAAAATACCAGCGACTGTTTACGAGGAAAAGCTCAATTCTCTTTTTTAGTCTCTGCTGAACTTTCAGCCCCATGGGACTGTTGAGCAAGAAGACAAGATAAGCCCTTGTATTATAAAGGGACTTTTGTCTGTGTGTTCAGAAGGTAGTAGGAGATGGGGGGAGGAAATGAGGAAGCCTGGTTGGAGGGGTTTACTGTCCTAGTTTTTTCTGAAAAGAAATGACACTGGGGGTTGTCTCACACTGCGCTGAGAAACGAGATTCAGCAATCGCTGAGCTAGCTGAGGCGGGCCCACGCGCGGCATCGCGTGTGAGCTGTGCACCGCGGAGCCGTGGACCCAAGCCGGGCAGCCCCATGCGGTGCGCGCCATGTCTTCCCCGCTTCGCCCTCCCGCTGCGGTGGGGCCTCCAGCCCGGCCCGGCAGTGACGCGTCGGCCGGCACCGGATTCCTGAAAGTGAAAAAAGACGCAGTCAAGTGGGTGGTCCTGTGCGCTGGGCAATTTCTGCCTCAGGTTTTGCAGATTCTCCATCTCTCAGCAGGTCACAGAATCGCAGAAATGTTGTTCCAAGGCCCTCCGGAGATGCAGTCCGTCCTCCGGCTTGCGGCGGGACCAGCACTGGTGCTTGGGTCCGCCGGGGTGTTGTCTACCTGAAGCTTGGAAACCCACAAGGGTGGACATTACGCAGCCTCTCCGGGCAGCCTGTTGCAGTGCGCGCTGCCCTCGTAGCAGCACAGTCTGTCCCTCCCCAGCTGGGGTTTGTGGCCACTGCCCCTGCCACATCAGCTGCAGCTACCGACGGGAGTTTGGCTCCATCTCTGTACCTGTCCTGCAGACCATCGGTGGTTATTAGCTCGCCCCACAGCCTGCTCCTCCTCAGAGGAAGTTCAACTCCTTCCGCTTTTTTCCTGGAGGACATGGCTCGAGCTCCCTGCACACCTCAGGAGCCCTTCACCGGAGCTTCTACAGCTTCTCAACATGCTCATTGACCAAGAGGCCCAAAGCTGGGCTGCAACACTGGTCATGCTGCCTCAGCAGTGTCACGTACCGGGGGATGAACACATCCCTTGCTTTGCTGGTCACTCGCTTCCTGATGGAGCCCAGGCTGTGGGCTGCCTGATTTGCAATGAGATCCCTCTCTTGGCCCACGCTTGAGTTGGTGCCCGCTGTAAGTCCTGTCCTTCTCCGCAGCGCGGCTGTCCAGCCAGCTGCTTCCCAGCCTCCAGTGCACACTCTACTATGCAAGCAGCTACCCTGTAATCATGTTATTTCTTAAAAAAAAAATAATTTCTTAAATTGTTAAACAGTAAGCCAAGCATCTCAAAAAGAAGCATTAGATGTAAATTACTTGTGTGCAAGTTAAATGTCTTGTGCAGTCCCCCCGTTTGCGCCGGGAGACTCTGGAGAAAGCGGCTGGGAGAGCGCAAGAAGAACTCTCTCGGTACTTACGTATCAGAGAATGCAACGCTTAGTGTCACAAAACGCGTTTGGTTTCCAGACCTAGGACGTTCCTTCAGTCGTAGCTTTCGTGTGACATTGCCTGCCCCTTTCCCACGAGGCGAAGGGACGTATCTCTGGCCCAGAGCAGGGGCCACTGGCGCTCAAGCTGGCCCTCATACGCGGCCACGCAGGGGCTGTCGCCTCTGGAAGGAAGGAGGAGGTGGAAGGGATCGCTGTGATCCAGCACTCCAGTCCGCGGGGCAGCACGCTGCGCCCAGCTCTGCTCAGCAGTGGGCAAACTCCATGGTGGAGAGGAAGGTGGAGGCCAGGAGACGCTTCCAACAAACCGGTGTCTCCGCGCCGGCCGCTGGACTCTCTCGGGAGGGGGCTGCTGCTGCTGCTTCAGCAGCCGCGTCGGCACAGCCCCAGGGTATTTATGTGCCTCCGAGACCTGGCAGCCGGCCATTCCTTTGTTATTTTTTTCCTTTAAGGAAACACCCGCGGAAGGGAAATGAGAGACTCCAATGGTTTATTTCCGCAGATCCTAGCGCAGAAAACAAAGAGGAGAGAAGTTTTCAGGAATGAGCTTGCTTTTCTGGCTGCTTACTGCCTTGAAAGGCGTATTGTCCAGCAAGTGCCAAGTCCTTCTCCAGTTCCAGAACAAACCAGTGAAAACCACCCTGCTCCAAGCAACCGAAAGGCTGCTGGGGGAAGGGAGGGCGTGCACGAGCTCCTCCCTGGACACTGGCTGTATCTCCAGCGTTCCATTAGCGTGGATCCCGCTGGAGGTCACCAGCAGACGGACGGCGTTGCTGCAGCGTCCGTAGCTGAACTCCTCCAAACGTTGCCGGGTGTGCTGCCACGCCAGGAGTGCGTGGTTTAATGCAGGGCAGCAGCTCGTGGCGTCTCGCAGCCTCACGCCCCTCAGAGTGTTCCCCAAGTGGGGGGAGTGTGGCCGCACGCCCATGTCCGCCTACACGTGCGTCCATGAGTGCGCATCTCCATGTACACACATGGGCATCCTCTGCCCGGCCTCAAGGGCGCGTCATTCTCTGTGACCCACTCAGATGCTCTCGAGATGCACCTCTGAAGTAATCTCGGGCGTGCACACCTGGGTGACAGAGGTGTAGGAGTCAATGTGTGGTATCCCCAGGAGCAGGATGAACGGTGATACAGATAACGTGGAGTCGAAATGGTGAATGGTGACTGGCTTTTGGGATTGAGAGGACCATCGTGCTTGTCAATGGGGGTAAGAAGCCCTCAGAACCCCCCGAAGGGGACTTTGTGAGACTGAGGAAGAAAGGGCTGAGCTCTTTTTATCCACCTGGGAGTCTGAGTAGGCGGTCACTGAAGAACGTGGCATTTGGATACTATCAGAGTGAAAAAACTGAGGCAAGTAAGTTCTGTCCCGGCCTCCCAGTGCTGCCTCCGGGTGACCCTTGAGGCGTTTAAATGTTGGATGACTGCATTGTAAGCACAGCATGTGATAATCACTGGTAGTTCCAGGTTTCTTTGGGGGGCCTGAGCAGTGTCATTCCCTCTATTTCGAGGAACTGGCCACTGGACATTTTTTTTCTCTATACTGGCTCTGTGAGGGACTCCTGCAACAGCTGCTTGCGATAATGGAGCTGCCTGGTAATAAATGAGTTATTGGCTTTATATCTTCAGCAAAGTTGCTACTATCATCTCCTGCAGAGCCTGAGGGTTTCCTGACAGGGAAGGGGTTGTTACCTTCCCTTTAACTGCTGAAGGAGCGCATCCCGAATGTTCTCTTGGCTGGGACTGTGGGCACCCTACTCTGATGGCAAATTTGCCCAGCAGAGGAGCCACAGGCAAATGGGCTGAGTGGATCTCTCATCCTGGTTCCGCAGCATCTGTGCAAAGCATCACAGCGATGAGGTGGTGGAGAAGGATGTCTCCCACGGGGCTCGGCCACCCAGGAAAGATAAAGGTGGTGAGAATTCCTGACCTGGCTGATGGAAAGCATGAGGATCAGCCAGAGTTGTACAGCTTGTAGGTGAACTCCAAAACCCTGCCGTGCATGTACATGCAGGCTTGAAGGCCAAGATCATGGAGTCGATCAGAAGCCACTTGCCATCTGTAGGAGATGAGGATCTGTTGTCCAGGGAGAGAAGCCATGCTGGCTGAGAGCGCATCTGCTGCTCTTCGTAACAGCATTTGACAAAATGAACAGGTCTGCACTTTACTCGCGTGATCTCAGCCAAGGCTTTACCTTCGCTTCTCTCTTCTTCTTTCCATCAGCCCACTCCCCCGCCCCATTTGAGGGTTTAACAGCCATACCACCTTAGTGTAATATTTTCATGTTCAGCTTAAGGATGTATGTTCCAAGGCCCTGAGTCACATTAATTAAAACTCAGCTCCACTTCTGACATTTAATTAGTTCTTGGCACTTCAAATTAAAAAAAAAAAAATTATCACAGAATCACAGAATGTTCAGGGTTGGAAGGGACCTCTATGGGTCATCTAGTCCAACCCCCCTGCCGAAGCAGGGTCACCTACAGCAAGCTGCACAGGACCTTGTCCAGACGGGTCTTGAATATCTCCAGAGAAGGAGACTCCACAACCTCCCTGGGCAGCCTGTTCCAGTGCTCCGTCACCCTCAGAGGGAAGAAGTTCTTCCTCATGTTCAGACGGAACTTCCTCTGCTTCAGTTTGTGCCCATTGCCCCTTGTCCTGTTGCTGGGCACTACTGAAAAGAGCTTGGCCCCATCCTCCTGACACCCACCCTTCAGATATTTGTAAGTATATATTAGGTCCCCTCGCAGCTTTCTCTTCTTTTGAATCAACAGATCATCTTCTTGATCATGTGGACATACTGTAAAGACTTTGTTTTGGCCAGTTTTTCAAGGCAATAACATATTTGTTTCAAACTTTAAATGTAGCAAACCAAACAACTTCCACCGGTAACCTCTGAGCTCCTGAGCTAAGTGCCTGGATACGGGAAGGAGAGAAGTATGGGAATTCACCTGCTTAGCTGGAGAAAACCTTCTGCTTGGGAGCTCAGGACAAGGGAGCTCACGCAGTGCTTCGTTGTTACCTGGGCTGCTTACACCAGAAATAACAAACGTACCTCCCCCCCGCCCCGAAAAGTCACCCTACCAAAAGCCAGGCTCTCCAGTTCTGGCCAGGAGGTGACCCTTGACTCGGAGGGGGTGGTGGTGGCAACACACGAAACAGCCTGGAAGCCTGCAAAGCGCAGCGAGAAGCCAGCGGCGTCTCCCAGAAATCTCTGCTTGGGCCGGGACATGAGCGACGGGTTTGGGGTGACAGCTGCCACTGCCTCCCCTGCCTCTCCTGCCTTCCCCAGGAGCATCGCCGCTGCGGGAGCGGGGCTGCAGACCTGGCGGCCTGTTTCGGAGGAGGTTCAGATTGCTGTAAGGGAGGCTTTTGTTGACTTCACGGATAAAAACTACGTGTGATCGTCAGCCACAGTTCAGAGACCAAGGAGTGTAACTGCCAGTAAAATAAACGGGATTTTAGCAATGTTACAGCTTAAAGTTGCTATACTTCCTTCTCTCCTCGTTAAGGCTCATTCAGAGGGCTGAAAACCAAACATCTTCACAATTAATTTCTCTTACTTTCCAGTAACTGATTGGTAAGTTTTGAGGAATATTCCGAACCTCGATACGGCAAGAACTATCGTGTCTGTCCTTGGCGATAATACTTAAAGATATCAATAATAATGGCCTCAAGTTGCACCAGGGGAGGTTTAGATTGGATGTTAGGAAAAATTTATTTCCTGAAAGAGTGGTCAGGCATTGGAACAGGCTGCCCAGGGAGGTGGTGGAGTCCCCATCCCTGGAGGGGTTCAAAAAACCTGTAGATGTGGCACTTTGGGATATGGTTTAGCAGGCATGGTGGTGTTGGGTTGACGGATGGACTTGATGACCTTAGAGGTCTTTTCCAACCTTAATGATTCTATGATTCTAAGTCCGGTAATAAACCACAGATGCACGCTACGTGTTGCCACCGACAACTTCAATGTAAAAAATTAGCATTAACAGGGATATGGCTCACTAATCTGAAAAAAAGTTAGGAAATTTTTAAAAATGTTAAAATTACTTCTATTAAGTTACTACAGTTTTCTTGGGAACATATCCCTAATTTGTGACAACAAACACCTTTGAGATTTGGGTGTTTAGTGCTGTCCCTCCCCCTTCCAGCATGGGTTTGGAACCCCCCCGCCAGCTGTGCTCCACTCTCCACAGCTGGCGCAGCAGCAGCTGGAGCCGGCGCTGTGGGGAATGACGTCAGGCTTCTGGTTCCCCCCCTGCACGTTTAACCACGAGCATTCTTCCCTCTGCTCCTGCGGGCCCTCCCTTCAGGCCACCCCAGCCCTGCTCACAGCCCCCCGCCCCGCTCAGCAGAGCCTCCGACTGCCCCTTGGCTCCACTCCACCTCCCCTCCACCACATAACCACGTCACGGAGCTCGGACGCGTCGGCCAGACCGCCTGCGCGTTGCCTCTCGCCCCATTTCTTCAGTTCACATCTGGCACGCTCCTTTCGCGTTCTGCGCCGAGGCAGAAGGGTGATCTGCGCAGCGCAGGCACATCTCGGATTGCGTAGTTACTGGCCAGAGTTGCTAACACCGTAGTTAAGCTGCTGCTGAGCCAGGATCTCTAAATGCAGCAGCTTAAGCCGCCCGCAGTTAACACCGGAGAGGATCTGATGCTGCAGTTTTCCCCACGTTTTTTCATTTGCAGAGTTTTGTGACGCTTCTGCTTTTTTCTTGACGTCGTGGAAGTACTCGTGCGCTCTGAAGGGTGCCATCATGCGCACGCTAACTTCTTTGCTGTCACTACAAAGCAGCATTCTGTTTCCTCTACAACTGCTCTTTGCCCAAGAGTAAATTCTCACCTGCACGCTTTTGTCTCCCAGCTCCTCAGCGGAACTCTGACCTCGCAGCCAGCAGACCCCCTGCTTCAGCTGTGGCTCCTTGGCTTAGGTCAGACAGGAAAGAACTCCACCAGGTACCACGAGGAGCCTGCCAAGCCCTGACCCACGGCTCACGCCGCTTCCTGCGGCCGCTGCGCGGGCGTTACGAGGCAGCAGCTCCTGCCCCATCCAAAGGGAAGGAGCCTCCCTCCCCCCAGCACAGAACCGAGGGAAACATTTCTCTCTTCTGATTTAGAGTTAGCTACCAGTTAACTGCCCGGCTTAGATTTTGCAGCAGGACAGAAAGTGTTTCACTGCACTAACGTTTTCTGGAGACTTTTTATATGAAACTACTGAACTCAACGGCCTCCCTAAAATTTACCTTTACTGTTTCCTCCAGAAGAAACAGGGGGGAATAGAGGAAAAAAAGGAAAGTATACAGGTTTGTTTTCTTCTTGCAAGAGGCTAATCCACAGAGGGTAAAAGTTCATTTCTCTTAGTGTATATAGCATGTTTGTTTAGTGCTTTCATGTACATTTCCAAATTAAATAAGCACCTGGATTCCGAACCTTCCCCCTAACTTAACAACAGATCACAAACTATCTCAGACCAAGCACAGGGTGGGGGGAAAGGGCTATTTTTGCTCAGTGAACGCCTTTAGAGCAAAAAGTGCTTACAGCATGATATACTACAGATCATTTTGTGAAAGAAGGTAAATACGTTGTGTCACCGGCGTAGGCAGAAGCAAGCAAGGAGTATCATGCCACCCTTCTTTTTATAAATATGCAATTAGATCCAATGCTGTATTTGCAAGTAAGATGGTTTCCTTGAAATTAGATAGTGGTATTTCTTTTAACTGAAAATGTACAGTGAAATACACAAGAAGAACAAGCCTTTTTTTTAAAAAAAAGCTACTGACCACTGCTACTTACAAATAACGTAAATTATTATTCCACCAACTGTAAGGAAATGTCTTAAATAGAAGAGCAAGATCTTCAATCAAGTCAAAAGATTAGCTACTTGCACAGCTTAGGCTGCTTCTGAAGTGTGATTTTATTCTTAGTTTTGCACAGACAGAACAAAAATGGAAACCTTTCAACTTCACAGTGTATATAAATTATCTGAAGTGATTCTGCAGCAGAAATCCTACAAAGGGTATGGATACCACCCACCCTGCACAAGCAAAGCCTTCACCTGCTGTTCAAATATTCCCATTTTACGAACAGCACAATTTACATACAGTACCACCAAAGGATACATTTACTCAGAGAACAGCAGATGAATATTTTTTCCTGTAGTTAAATGTAATTACAACTTGCTAAAACGAACCATTCTGTTCATAATGGAAGTTAAAGCCGTCCCCAAACACCACCATTAATCCTCTGAGACCCTGCAACAGAACACCTCAGTTCCCAGATGTTTAACAGGAGGTCATTCCTAACCCTGTAGGTAGTCACACACATACAAACATACGCATGTGAAACAAAGAAAGGCTTGTATACCGACTTAACGGAGTCGCTATGAATTTCTTGCTCGGATTGGCCAGGCAAACCAGCATGATTTATCAGTTTTGGGCACCTCGCACATTTACAGGGAATACTGCCATTTTTGGACCACCTTCTCCCAAAGCTGCGTTAGACCACAGATTCCTCTACAGCAGGCTATGAATCGCTTCTTTCATTGCCAGTTTGTTTTCTTTCTGGATCAAAAGAACTGCCTTCAAATACAATTTTGTTTCTCATTCCTTCTTTAATCATTCTTTGTCGGATCCTTTGTTGGGCCAAGTTGTACCTGCAGTAAACCCTAGAGGGGATGAAAAGAAAACACAATTCCCTGCTTTATATGTGTGACAGCATCAAGTTAGAGTTATTCAGCCAGTTGAAAAGTTGAAACCCACATATAATAATGCTAGTAAAATTCATCAGGAATGCATAATGAAAATACAAGGGTAACTACTATTTCTTTCAGGCAAACATTATGCAGCCACTGAGGAGCGGGGACATACAGTCCAATAGAAAGACACCGATTTCTGTAATTTGGATCTTAATTTCCTGACCATTTAGTATGCTTGCTTTGTAATTAGGACAGAAGGATGGCATGTGTTAAGCAAAAAATAAAAGACTTAAGAAAGACGGAAGTAACTGGGTGGTTTCATCTCTTAGGATTCAAGAAACAGTAACAAATTAAAAAAAAAATATTTAATATAAGAATTGAAAGGCATTGAACCCTTTTCCCTTAAAATAAAGAAGTATTTCAGGGAGAAGGAAGAGGACGCTTTGCTAGGCAAGTTTGTCATGGAGTTTCAAAAACGGTGTGAAAGGTCACATGGGGATCATGTTGTACAAAGCAGCCAACACAGGTCTGTCAAAATTCGAGAAGTGTTTTACATACCAGTATCCTAACATTGTGCAAATAAAGCCACCAACTGCAAAGTCACAAGATCTTCTAACTCTACCTGAAAGAAAAACAAAAATCCTCCAAAAAATCAAGAGAAAAAAATCTCGGATGACTTGCCATTATTAATAAAACCTAACAGCAAATAGGAATTAATTTATCCTTGCAAATAAATATACAAAATACAGAAGGAATAAGTACTTACTAGTTGCTAAAAAATATCCAAGACCCACAACAAAAGATCCTAGGGAGCCATACAGCACTGATTCTCGTGCACATGGGACACTTTGAACATCAAGAAATCCTAGGAGTTTAAAGGACTGTGAGAAAGAAAAAAAAAAAAAAAGACACACTATAAATTTAAAAAACTACTTTTGTGTAAGTCTATGATGCCAACTCCATTGTAAAACTGAGTTGTTGTCTTAGTAGGCAAAAATAAACACTTCAGGATTTCCTACTTCCAGGGTTATATCTAAGCAAAAGTGAACACACAGAGCTGTACCAGGAATGGTTTCGGAAGAGTTGACTGTTGGTATAGGCGACATAATTTTGTACGAACCTGTTGATCCATTCTTTCTACTGAATATTATGAAAGAACTATTTCATTTTTTCCTTTACATTCCCCCAAAAAGGAATGGAGAAAACCCTTAAGAATCCAGGACCTTTGTTCAAAGCCAACACACATCACAACAGGTAAGGTTACAATCAATTACACAGTTAGTTATGCCACGTAATTTTAATATCTGAAAAGGCAAATGTGCTCTAAAAAAAGTGAAATTACTGGACAATGTGCATGTAGTAAAGAATCTTACACATTGAATATAAACATTTATAAACCAGTAGTTTTCAACCTAATCCTAAGTATAGGCAGGGGCTGTGCACAGAAATTCTTCTATATACAACACGTAAGTTTTTAAATAAACCTGCTGGTGAAAATTACTCAAACTACTTCATGCTCTGTCTCACATCTATAACCTACCCTAGCTTATATCTACCAGTTTTCTATTTAACTTTCAAACGGCCACTACATGTGCCATTCGCAAACCCAACTGTGAACGGACAAACACGTTTTTCATTTCAGAGATGCCCACACCGGCTTGTGCACCCCCCAAGTCTCCCAGCTCGACTACAACTCGCATTTCCCACCTGACAAACACCCCTGCAAATGCAGGCTGGCGCCACAAGCAGGAGTGAAAACCCACGCAGGAAAAGGCCTCAAGATGCCGTGGGTCAGTGCTGAGGTGGCTGCACCGCAGGAATGTCCGCACATCTTTCTGCTATTCACTCTTTGTTAAAGACAGTGTGAGAATTTGCCTTCGCTCATTCAAACCCTTCGTCCATTCAGCACTGTGTGTGCAACGGTACCAACTAAAATCTTTACAGACTATTTTTAAACTTTTTTCTTTGTTTTGTAAAGGTATTCTACTTGGACAAAGTAGATTTTGGAGTATTATTTAATAATTTAACTATTTGTGGAGGGCTAACAACTCTGTGAGGCAAGTCACCGTGACACACGCCCAGCTGCGCCAACAGGGGTGGCAAGCGCCCAGCAGCCACCGGGTCTGTGGGCGAGCATGGAAACCCCCACTGACAATGTCATCGGTGTTCCCCGCGGACAGAATCACAGAATGTTCGGGGTTGGAAGGGACCTCTGTGGGTCATCTAGTCCAACCCCCCTGCCGAAGCAGGGTCACCTACAGCAGGCTGCACAGGACCGCGTCCAGGCAGGTGTTGAATGTCTCCAGAGAAGGAGACTCCACAACCTCCCTGGGCAGCCTGTTCCAGTGCTCCGTCACCCTCAGAGGGAAGAAGTTCTTCCCCATGTTCAGACGGAACTTCCTGTGCCTCAGTTTGCGCCCATTGCTCCTTGTCCTGTCGCTGGGTACCACTGAAAAGAGTCTGGCCCCATCCTCCTGACACCCACCCTTGAGACATTTATAAGCAGTTATAAAGTCCCCTCTCAGCCTTCTCTTCTTCAGGCTGAACAAGTCCAGCTCCCTCAGCCTTTCATCACCTGCTTCCACATCATCCCCATGCACAAGCAAAACAACAAGGACTTGGTCTCATCTCCTGACGAGTGGTTTGCAGTCCTCTCACGTGGAAGCAGTCACTCGACAGGCTGCGGCCGCTGGCTGAGGAGCCATGTCCATGCAGCCATGTCCATGCACCACGAGGCATCCTCTTCCCTCAGGGTTTCACCTGTTGCTCCACCTGAAACCGCTCGCTGTGACTCCAGCCATCGCCAGCCGCCGGCTTCACGAAGGCTCCAGTGTCGCGACAGCGCGACACCCGCCGACAGAAACCCCCAGCCCGCCCCACGCACTCGGCCCCGGCCCCGCCACCGGCCTCCCCGGAGCGTTCCCCAGCTGCCTCCCCGGAGGCACAGGGCTCCCCGCCGCTCCGCCGTCACCTCTCCCCTCCCTCGCCATCCTCCATTACCTTCCTCGGCTCAGAGTCGCCCTCGCCCGCCATGATGCGACAGCGCCTCACTCCTCCCTCCCCCCCCGCCGCGCACCAGCGAGGCCGGACTACGGCCGCCTAGAGAAGGCGCGGGGAGGAGCCGCTCTACCCTGCCGGGCCGGCCCCATCTCTATGGTGCCCGCGGAGAGGGGCGGGGGCAGCGCGCCGGCGCCATTTTAGGTCCCAGCGCTGAGATTCCAGCAAAATCCTTTGTTCGGTGAAATGGGTCACGGCGCGGGGCGCGCGCACGCACGCACGCGGGGCGGGGCGGGGCAGCGCCGGTGTTAACCCCGCCCCCTTCCCCCTCCCCACTCCCCTCCCCCCCCGCAGGAGGCGGCCGCGCGGGCCCTGGGCGCGTGACGCGTGTGCTGGGCCCTGTGCGCGTGGGCGGGGTGACAGCAGCGCCCCCCCGGCGCAGAGCGGGCGTGGGGCGGGCTCCCCGCGAAGGGAGGCCTCGCCGCGGCCTGCGGGCCTCGGCCCGGCCCGGCTGCGCTGGGCTGTTACAGAGAGGGGTAGCGGGACTGGGGGGCGTCAAGGCGCCGGGCGGGTAGCGCCGAGTGGGAGGAGGGGGCCCGGGGATCCTTCACGGAGTGCAGGCGGCGCGGGGAAGGGGGGGAGGCGGGCTCCATCCCGGGGTGCTGTGGTGGGGCGAGGAAAGTTGACCCGCAGCCGGGCGGCGGGGGAAGGAGCTGGGGGGGAAACTGTTTCAGAAGAAGTGCTCTTGGAGGTGGTCTGGCGTGGGACATTTCCGGCTGAATTAGGCGAAACACTAGTGGGTTCAGTAGGGGGAGGTCCCGTGCTGAATCCGATAGAGACGCTGGAAATGGTCCCGCAGGTAAATAGCTGTACCTGTGTTAGTATTGGAAGAGTTAATTAGTACTCAGTAACGCAGGGCAGAGTCTTACAGTTCTGCAGGGTACTGCAATAGTACATTTTGCTGCAAGCAAACAAGTCTCTACCTGACAAGTAACGAATTACGGGCTCAGTTCAGGACCTTTTTAATCTTAGCAATGAAGCATGACAAGGGTGAGAGATGCGTCGTACAGCTCTTTGATTTAAAAAAGTGTGTCTTGAAACTTGTCACTTTCCTGGGAGGAATGAGACATCTTCAGACCTTGTTAAATACTATTTTTGTGGGTTTTTTTGATCCTATGCTAAATAAAATGGTCTTTTCCACACACTGTAATTTAAGCCAGCTCGAGTTTTCTGTTAAATTACGTGTTTTCAGGACTTTGAAAACAATGTGTTTTTACAGTTAATCAATTTTCACATGTCACTAGTTGAAAAGTGCCACCGTATGTTTGCAAAAGCTATTTAAATCTGTGACGGATTAGAAGCAAGTCTTAATCCTTCCCAACAGTCCCAGTCTGTGACTTTTATCATCTTTGTAAACTTTGCAGGCAGTGCTCTGAATTTGTGGAACACACTGATTCGATGCATTTACTATCTGTTTTAAAAAGAGCAGTAAACATTGCTTGAATTGTGAGTAGTTTGGCCTGTTTAAAGCTAATATGTATGATGTATGTAGTGCTGCAAACATAGGGCATTTGCTATAATATGTGAAAAAAAATTACTGGCTTCATCTCTCCTTGGAAGAGTTTGCAGTGTCTGTTTTTATCTGAGTTGGTTTAACAAATGTAATTGCATTTTATAAAGCAATGACAAACATTGCAGAATGCAGTAAGGAACCCCAAGAGCAGGCTATTATGTCTGAGTTCAACAGGGCCGCGATGATGGGAAGCAGATGCTGCTTTTACCGCTGACAAGGTGGCCTGGCCTGCGGAAGATTGTGTTCTGAAGGAGAAGAATGGAAAGAGCTTTTTTGCTTTGGGACAGGAAATGGTTTGTAGAATGGGAGGAGGAACACGAGGAAGAACTTCTTCCCTCTGAGGGTGACAGAGCCCTGGAACAGGCTGCCCAGGGAGGTTGTGGAGTCTCCTTCTCTGGAGATACTCAAGACCCGCCTGGACGCAGTCCTGTGCAGCCTGCTCTGGGTGACCCTGCTTTGGCAGGGGGGTTGGACTAGATGACCCACAGAGATCCCTTCCAACCCCTACCATTCTGTGATTCTGTGATTAATGAAGGTGCTGGAGAGCAGAGTACACAACCAGAGCATCTTCTGTCTGTCTGTCAAGGGCAGGCTGGGGAGAAGCGCGTGGTTTTCCATACGTGTCATTTATCCCTTTCCCAAATATCCAGATCACACAAATTGTGCTGAAGTTGGCCATAGAAGTAACATTCCGATTTTTTCTGCCCCCTCTTTGGTAGTCAGTCGTTAGTCTGCTTTACGGCCGCACCTCACCATTCTCCATCTGCTTTAGAAGTTGCTCTAAAATCAGTAACTATGACCATTTGTGGAGTTAGAACTGTAGAATCATAGGATGTTTAGGGCCAGGGAAGGGCCCTTAGAGGCCGTGCGGCCCAACCCCCTGCAGCGAGCAGGGACACCGTCAGCCCGCGTGGGCTGCTCAGAGCCCCGTCCAGCCTGAAGGAAGGAGTTTAAGGAAAGAAGTCTCCTTCTGCGTCGGTCATGCCCGCCAGGGTCAGACAGCCAAGGCAGCGATCCCAAACGTGCGCACGAGGTGCCCGGCTCCCCGAGCCAGCGCAGTGTCCCTGTCAAGGCCTCGTACTTCTGCTGCTTTTCTCCTGACGTGTTCTGAAGGCTCTGGACGTAGGATGTCCTTTTTCACATCTTGGATTCAAATAAAAATGCGGATAACTGGTTCTAGCTAGCTAAAATGCAGGTTTCAGCCTGTTAGCTGGTGAAGCGGGATGAGGCTGTGTGGGCACGTGGTACTGTTACGTGTACGAGGGTGACAGTACAGGGAACGTGAGAGCTGCTGAAATACGCCCGCTGCCTTGCCGGCGTCATTTGCTACAAGGGCTGGACTGACCTTCGATTAAACCCTTGGTAGAGCTTCTTTCCTTAATGACTTGATCTGGAGATGGAGACCTTGGTGGAAGCTGCCCGTGCATGCTCAGTTTTATCCATCGTAGCGTGCCGGCTGACAGTTGCTCTCAGCGGTTTGAACTTTTCCTGTATGTACGCAACCTTCATTTTTATTAGTGTTGATTAATCCTTTGCTGTGATGCTGCATGCCTGTCCACGCCACCCTGAAATTGCCGGCTTGGGGCTGGTTTGGGTGGGTCTTTGGCAGCAGTCCTGGTTCTGTCCCCTCACCCTCCACTGCCGGGTTTAGAGGTCGAGCCAGGCAAAACTCTGTAGCCCGCCAGCGGGAAGGAGGCCACCATGTACGGGACATCGGGCAGTGCACAAAAGGCACTCGTGTCACGACAGCGCAGGCAGGAACCCAGGAAACCTAACTGTTACAATTGCAGCTATACTGTTAGATGCAGAGCTACATTTAGAATTTCCTGACTTCCGAGTAGCAGTTGGACTGAAGGATGCTGCTGACTACAAATAGAACAGATGTTTTCTTAAGTAACCAAAATTTTTCATGTAATGTAAATGATTTCTGTTTTGCCTATAAAGCATGTCTTAAACGTGTTAATGGCAAATTCTGGCAGACACTAAGCGTTCTTCTATGTCACTGTAATCCACTTCAAGCAGATGATGGTAGTATTTATTTCTGCTGGTTTTTGGTCCATTTTTTAAAGTCGCAACTTTGTAGGTCACAGAACTTTTCTTCTGAAGCCGAAAACATTAGGAGATAGATGCTATTTCTGAAACAAGTCTGAATAATAATGGTCTGGTAACTGTGGGGTTATAGAAACAGGAGTGTGGAAGGGAACTCTTCCCTTGCCTCAGAGCTACGTTGCTTGGGCTGGTTTCATTCCTGACATGTTTATCTAACTTCCTTCGAAAACTTCCCTTTCCATTTCACGTCTTAATTTTTCAAAATGCGGTAGCTGTCCTGAGGTTTCTGTCACGGTCGGTGTGGAGGGGGGGTATTATGAACTCCGAGCCTCGTGTTCCACCTCTGTCATAGGAACGTGTCAGCCGGAATCTTTATGAATTCCTGAGGGGAAACTGGAGACTAGAACTAAGAAGCTATTTGTATGGTAATTGTTTCTTTTGGGAGGTGGTTTCTGAGAATTCATAACAAACGGAAGAGGGTTGTGCCAGTAAGACATTTATTTAGAAGTAAGCTATTTAAACAGCACAACAGAACTAGAAAATTTGTAGGGGAAAAAAATGAAAATCTATTGAAGGCTCTTAAATGCTCAGGCACCCTCTCGGGTGTAAATATTCCTTCATCACCCGTTTCTGGAGACCTCAAGGGCGTTCTGAGGCAGTATCACTGTGTGCTGCTCCTGCCCTGACACTCTTCCCTTTATATCCAACAACAGCTAAATTAACTTTTCGCATTTCTCACTGTAGCTCTCGCATTTTTGCCAGGATTAGGTTAAAGCCCAGAGAAGGGAAATAACCTTACTGCATTAATGTGCTATGGTCTGAACAACTGGTTCATTTTTAACACAGACGGTGATGTAATATAATGATATCACGGACCTGAAGGGTAAGAGAGGAGAGAAGTGGCATGCCAGGAGCCACTCTGATGATGTGTTTTGCATGCAATGTGTCATTAAAGTAGATTTATAATTAGCAGCATACAGGGAGAGAGGCTGTTCTGAGGAGTCGCGTTCAAGGAGCAGAGCGTATGAAAGTAGACACTCAACTCGGACAGCTGGGAGGGATGTCCAGAAACGATGCCCTGTAGCAACTAGAAAAAAAATATGGTGTTTCAGGTAGATTTCATTATATCTTGGGTTTTGGCAGTGGTGAGGGGATGGTGTTGGTTTTGTTTTTGTTTTTGTCTTTTTCTTTTTTTTTTTGCAGAGGGGAGGTATAAGGGGTTTGGATTTTTATGTTCAAATTTGTAACCAAGTACCAGACATTTTAGAGTATGTTTCACTGACTTATCCCCACTTTGTCTGGTGACACGACTGTCTTCTAGTACCCTGCTGCGTGCGAGGTGTTTTGTTCCACTGGAAGTAACAGTAGACTCCTAAGACAGCCGCCATCCGAAATACATGGAGAGATTCAGAGAAATCAGGGTATGTTTTTCCATTGTGCTGCAAAGGCTGGTTTCGGTACGCTAGGGCAGGTTCTGCTGTACCAAATAATGCACCTTTGGCAAGGACTGGTGGAAAGAAAGCTTGTGGCTTCAGAAGAGTCTCCCTGAGAAACAGCCAGTCTGCAAGGCTGAGATTGGAGAGATCAAAGTCAAACACAAGATACTATTTCCAAACAGTTGTTCCAGATTTGCAGGCACCTCAGGTGTCCTGCTATGGTGTCCAGATTCCCTGGCAAGAACTCAAGGTTCTTCTCATTCAGTGACAGGAATGACTTCACGTCTTGCACACTGAGAGTGTTGATGTAGCATATAAATATTTCTGTAGCTGATACGTCTTCTGCTGCTCTCTGAGAAGGATCGGAGATTAAACACACTTCGTACCTGGTTGCTAGTGTTTTTGGATCCAGTATTATTTGCTCTTTCCCTGATGCCATGCTGTGACCTGGCCTCAGGGCTGAGTCAGTCTGTTGGTGGCTGGCCACCGAGGGCTGCGACCTTCTGTCGGATTTGGATTTTGGAGAATCCTAGTTTCCCGCATAAAGCATTGGGCGCTGGGCTGAAGTCACATCTACGAACTAGCTCTATGGAGCACCTGATGCAAGACAGCCAGCGGAATTTGGTGGGGGGCAGAAGGTGTGCTCTGAGGTTTTGGGAAACAGCAGGGCAGCTGGAGCTCACTGGGCGGACCAGGGTGATTCATGTGCCCCCCCTGCGCAGAGCTGCTGGTTGTCGTCCCCCTGCACGTGTGCGGTGGGGCTGCTGGGGAGGCTGCAGGAGCTCCCCAACCTTAGCGCGGGGCCCGGTGCAGTTGTCCTCACCAGCAAAAGAAGAGAGCTGCCCTCGAAATTCAGTTGCGGACCTCCTGAGCGTGGGCACCGACCTGTTCCGTGGCTGCTGCTCTGTGCAAAAGGTTTTCCTTACTTATGCTGGTCATTTTATTTTCCCATACATTTTTGCCATGCTGATAGTTGTATTTTCCCAGCATGTCAGACCAATGCCTTCTCAGTACCTCTGCAGGAACGAGAGCAGAAGCTCAGCACGCACGTAATTACCTCACTTACAGACTGTTTAAAATTCTTAGAGAGTTGGGTGTAATTGATGTCTAATAGAATAGATTTTCTGGTCTGCTGAAACTAAACCAGCCTAACAGCAGCCAGAGGTGGCTGGTGAGCTATTCTCCCAGTCTGGGGGAAGGCTGTGTTGGCAGGAAGCTTCACCAAGAAGCTGCACCAAACCCTGTGCCCCAGAGAGGGGCCGTTTCTGAGGTGAGGAGGGGAAAGGAGCGCATATTTTGACGAATGGTCCTTCAGAGTGCTGACTTGGGCTGATGATAGTGTAATTCTCAGTAATAGCATCGTTTCCATCCGATTCCTGCCTCATCCTTGTGCTTGGGAACAATACATATGTTCCCGTATTTTATGTTTTCCTTTTTACATTTGTTTACCTCCTGTGAGGATACTTTAAACTCGTCGATCAAGATGATCGTTGCGATGCAGCAGTTTGTCTTAAATCCCCCATCTTTTTAAAATGCTTGTAGTGAATCTTAAAAAAACAATGCTGTTAAATGTTCTGGGTTTTGGGTTGTTTTTTTTCCAACCTAACGACAGGCTAGCCTCAGATTTATTTGGAACATACTAGAGGTCTCTTTCAAACCTTATCTATAACTGGCATAATTATCTCCTCAGATGAGCTGTGGCAAAAGACCAATCCCTGAGAAGAACTTCAGGCATTGCGCTGTTGTTTTTAAGTCAAATCATGGAACAGTCCCCAAACCCTCACCATTTCCTTTCTTAGGTCTTTCTCCAAAAAAATGTGGGGCTGCTATGCACTCAGAGGAGCAGAATTTAGGCATTTTGATTTTATTTAAACCTCGTAACCATCAGCTCCATAGGTACTAGGGGTGCGTCTGCTAGGAACAATCTGTCACCTGTCACTGGGCTTTGAAGCGAATGTGATTTCAAATCCAGAGCTAAGACAGGTAATTAACGAAATCATAGAGACTTAAGCTGAGAAAAGTGCTCATTTTTTATATTATCATTATCCACAAGACTGCTGCTTTTCCAGTTAATTTCACATTCTTACACAATTTCAATCTATAGTTACGAAGAGTGACAGAAGGCCTGATTTTAGCTCGTTTGTAAAGGTGTATTGGCTACAAACTTTCCAGAATCTGCGACATTATATAAATGCTGATTAAATCTAATTTTTTCCTAATTAATGCATCTCAAATTCTGGAAAGTTTCTAGAACCCATTTTAACACACATATATTGGTATTTCACCAAAACACTAAGCTCTCCACATCCCTAAAGCTTACTGATAACTTCAGATTTATTGAGGTTATTAGTATGACTTTGAGGGAAAAAAGAGGTCAGAGTACAGACACTGAATTTTGACAAGTGCTAAAATACAGTGTAATCAGTGCAGAACAGCATCATTAAATAAAACAATAAAACCTGTTTTCTTGTCCAGAAAGATAAGAAATTGTTACTGGACCTCTGTCCCAATAACAACAAAGTTACCATATTTAATGGCACTGTAAACTCAGGAGAAATAGGACTGGAAGGGATCCTGAGATGTCATTTTGTCCAAAATTGTGTGGGAAGTATGGACTAGACGAAAACCACACACAAATCCTTTCTGCTCCTGGTATCCTTCTTGCGGAGGTACACTTTCAAGTCATCATTGCAGATGAATGCTTCCACAAAATACTGATGTGAAAGGAGCATTAAATTTCGTGTATTTAATTCTTAGTACCAGTATATTCTCCTGCTGGGGCAGCCTGCCTTCGCGTTCAGGTAACACGTCTGATCAGGGTAAACCAAGCGTCTGGGAAAGCTGTGCTTTGGAGGACAGGTCCCACACCGGGTACGTCTCCTGCCGTGGGTCCGGCTGGTCGCGGCTGCCCACGCGGAGTGGAGCCGGAGCCATCCGAGTGGGATGGCTGCCTGGGCGAACCCCGGGAGGTGAACTCTCATCTGGTCTGCAGATCCGCAGAGGAGCAGCTGGAACTGCGTTCCGTTCTCTCACAGGGAGCTGCTGCTGGCTGCTCTGTCGGTCTTACCTTCACCTTCCAAGCCCAGTGTTTGCTGCAGCTTTGCTTATTCCTGGGGATCTTTGTGCTGGTGGAGCTATGTCTGGATTAGAAAGCAACTCAGTGCAACAGGACCGGACCGGTAGGTTGAAGTATCTGATGCTCAGGTGGTTCACCTCATGTGAGTTACGAGACACAGTAGCCTCTGCTAGAAGAATTGATGTCTTTCACATCATCCTGAACTCCAGCCGTGAACCAGTGAGGACACAAGCACCACATCTCCACGCAGAGGCGGGATGCTTTGTGGTGTTTGGGTGCCCCGTCACATCACGGAAGATGCCGCACACTGCTTTGCGTCCCTGGGTCACAGGACCATCAACCTGCATGCAGTGAAAGAGCCTCTGCTGCATTGACCTCTGGTCGTACCATGTCCAGTGTGGAAGCTGAACTGGTATTTAGCCTGTGAGAGGGTGGACCCTGGGCAGCAGGCAGAGTGTTGGTCTTCCCAACAGCGTCTGAATTGCTGGTGGTTGCTGTGCCCCACATGACCTTTGCAAGGACACGAGACGCTTCCCCCGTTGACTTGTGACCCGCCATCCTGTCCTCGCTGTCGGGCTGTGTCCTTGTGGACTTTCCTTGTGTGACCACCTGACTACCATCTTGAGATCCCTGAGGAACCACCCCATGCTTCTCCAGAGCTTTGGGTAACCTGCCCTCACCAGCCTTGGGTAGACTTGCCTGTTAGGGAGAAGGTAGCCAGGATGGCTTGTATATTCTGCCCAGGAGTAAGTGGTGGTGGAAGACTGTTTGTATACTGCTGTGAGAAGACCTGACAGGAAAGAGGAAGGAACTGGTGCACAGTTTGCTTAAATGCACCTTTAAAAGGAGTTAGCGGGAAATGGGGTGGTTGGAGGGAAACTTGATAAGGGCTCTGCAAGCAACAGCCGCAGATGGGAAATTTGGTCAAGGTTAGAGAAGTAGGGGATGGAGCTGGTGGCTCCTGCCCTGGAGACAGAACCTTCTTAGGAACCTTCTCAGCAAAGAAACCTTCTCTTTCCTCTCCATGATCAGAAGCTTCCTCTCTCTTTGGCTCATATCAGTTCGAGAGAGAGATCGCCTATCCTTCCAATGCCAGCTTCACAAAGGTACATACCCTTTGCTCCCTCCCCAGTAGGGTCCACGTAGACCGACCTCTACTTTTCCAGAAACTTTGTCTCCTGCAGGAGGAAGTACTGGGGCATGCAGATATCTTCACCTCTGTCTTCCATGGAAAGATTCAGGACAGCTGTTCAGACAGTAGCCATGTAATCCAGGGTCGGGAGAGGCCATCAGCAACCTTTGGACCAAGTTCTCTGCCCCCTTTCAGGCCCTCCATAGAATACAAATACTTGGAAAGTTTGCTGCTCTAGACAAAGATCAGACATGTAGTTACGGAAGTGTGTCAGCGAATGCGTTTGAACACCACAAAGACTTCCTGGTACCACCATACCTTTCTCATTCCATCCCAGCAGTGCTGAGCCCTCCTACAGATCTTGTTGTTGATCTTGCATGGCAAGAAGGTAACGCTCTTCTTCCAGGCTTAGGTGATCAGTTTGGAAATGCTGAATTTCATTGCCTTTTTGAAGGTCCGATCCCACTTCAGAAACTATTTTGAAATTATATTTGGAATTCCCCAGGCTATTTACCAGTAGGTGCGCTGACCAAGGAAGTTCCGTCTGGGGGAAAATTCTTCCAGTTACTGGAAGCAATGTTGTTCCCACCTGCGTATTGCCCTTAGACAGAGGAAGTGAATACGTGAGTCAGATTAAAAAAAATAAAATGCCTCCATTGTTTTATCACTCATCAGGATACACGGATTTCATATGTCCTGTGCTTGACTTGCCTGCAGCAGTTCTGGTTGTATATCTGCCAGCCCCAGTTTCTTCTCACATTGCTGAGGGTTCTCAAGTCTTACTGCTATAGGACAGCAGCTGCGTGGCACCATCAGTGAACTGAAAGAACCCCTTGGTGTTGCAAGAAAAGGCTTCAGAGAAAATGTTCAGTGCCACCATCAAAAGTTCCTGCTGCTGTGATATAGCTTAGGGTTCAGTTATCATGGTGTGATCAAACTGGATTTGTCCATGTCTCAGACAATTTTCAGTTAATAACATGCACAAGATGCTCTGTACAAGGCTGATGGGTGATTCTCCTGTACTCTGTGTGCCACTATTGGAAAGGAACACTGGGAACCAGTTTTGAAACTCATGGTCTCCACTACTATACAAACTGTGGGTCATGAAAATTCTAGATCGAAAATTGGTTGGAAACTTGATGTGTTTGGCTGAACAGAGGTAAGAAGGACCAGCTGAAGAATCTGGGAGTCAGACACGAGCATTCATCTCCTCATCTGAGTGTGTGACTGTCTCAGGGGCAACTAGAGGCTTTGACAGCAAAGAAGAACATACGGACCCGCATCCCTGAGCGGCCAGTATTGCTGCCTGTGCTGAGCTGAGCTTACCTGCTGTTCTCCACTTTTCCTCTCATGGCTGTCCAGCGCTGGTTCATTAGAATAGAAAAGCAATGAAGCCTGACAACACAACTCTCTAAACTACATTGTAAGACAATAAAGAAGATTTTGAAAACAAATCTGTCCTCTACTCAGCGGGTCGTTACAAGGCAGATATCCTTTGCTCTAGGGTTTCCTTGAGTCCGTCTCATCTTCTGTCCAGGCTCCTGCCTTGTCTTCTCAACATCAGCTTAACTTCTGACCAAGCTTCCTCCCTAAATCCTTGGTTTGATGCAACACCTGGCTTCTCTGATTGTTGTCCAAGACCTTTATTTGCTATGGGACCCATCTTCTGACTCTGTCCTGGCCCTAACCATTTAGACAGCATCCTGGCCCTGTGTGTTTCCTAGCAGCTCCTAAGTGCTAAGCCATGGCTGGACCAGCTGGAGCACGAAGTTGTGCTCTTTGCAAGCTCATCAGAAGAGTGACAGAGCTGTTCTCTTGGGGAACACCACCCACATGGGTGAGAGGGTGTCAGCGGAGGTTGAGTACTTTGGGACAAATTGCTCATCCAGGAAGCAAGGTCGTAGGCTGCAAAGCTGATTCCCTCCCATCAGCCTCTACCTTCCCTGGCAAGACCCCAAAGAGCGTCTGAACCTATTCTGACGTGAGCTGGGAGGAAGGTTCTGAAGGAAATCTGGGAAAGGCCACATGATGGAGAGCTTACTCAATCCTGCAAATCCTGTCCATGTCAAACAACTTCCTTTCCAGTATGTGTGAGCTTCATTACTCCCATGGCAGTAGTAAATCAGCTGGAAAAGTACCTTATGTTTGGCTGGCCAAACCAAGAGGGACCCAATGCCGATGTGTAGGCAGCTGAACTGTGCCCTGACTGTCCAACAGCTTGAGCTGAAGAGCCCAAGCCACAGCTCCCCTCTCTGTATGTTTGATCACTGCCTAATACGTCATATAATGCACTCTCCTTTTGCTGCCTTCATCTGTGGAGTCACCATCATGTTCTTTTCAGCTAATTAATCTCTTTATTGATAGGCTAAGCATATATGTAAAATCAAGTCATTGGCAATACCATGTGTCTGTTCACGTTGTGTACCTTCAAGTGCCAGAGTTTGACTTCTGAGGTACGTTTCTTCCATATAATACCATATCTCTCTTTCGAGGGGCTTTGTTCCTCCTTTGATGGACTATAGACCACCACGTTCTGCTTCTTATTTTAGCATCTAATTGCTTATTAGTCATACTGTAAAGTTCTTTATGACTTCGGTTACATGGCTGCAGTAATTAGTGTTTATATTCCCAAGGCCTGTGTAGCAGCGCTTTAACACTGCATAAGGAGATGAAACACTCCACAACAGAGTACAAATTGCTCCCAGGATTTCTAATTTTACATCCTGAAGTTTTGTAGAGCCTTGCTGTGGGAGTCTCTCCAGAAACGGGGTCATGGGTAATCTGGTACAGTCATTTTGAGTGGATTTCACAGCAGGGATGCAGAATAATGTTCATGGGAAGCTTCCAAGAGCATGTAGCTTCCGCTGCACCGAGGAACGTGGGGACTTTTCGATGACGAGCCCTCGTGTGTTAGTGCTGTGATCAGCTGTCACTTGCAGGACTTGAACAAAAATATTTGATATCTGATTTGGCTGCCTGCCGCATTTCTGTATCCTCGACTATATTTTTGTAAAATGCTGGGGCAACTTCTAGAAAAATCGAAATTCATGCTAAAAATGGATTCCGCCCTGGTAGCATCTTTTTCCAGATGTTTTCTCTGATCTGCCTGGTTATTATGCATTAGGAAGGCTGTTCTTCCGCTGAGGGGGTTACCTGCAGGTGCGCGGTCTCCACCTCTGTGCTGCCGCCTTGCACAGGAGGTGCGAGCCGCAGCTGCGGTGGTGGGCATGGCTTGTCTTCTCACCACCGCTGCTGAGCAGTAACCACGGGCCCCCGTGGTGCTGCCTGGCCTGGGCTGCGGCATTGCTTGTGTTAGGCTCAACACCTTTTTCTATTTTCATGGACTCTTTCCAAATGAAACTTAATGGAGTAATTAATAATATACAGGGAGGGTTAAGCTTTTTAAACTTTGTGTGTTTTTCTGCCAATTTTGCCGTCAGAGACCAGCTTGCTGTGTTGCTACAGAGCTGCTCTGCGAGGCGTGACTTTGGTTTGTTCAGCAGCACATCTGTTTCTGAGAGTAACTTGTATAAGAGTCGGCCTGTCCAGGCTTTGTCCTCCTACAAGACTGGTGGCCATGTCAAACATGAATGCGGGCGCTGAACAAAGCGTCCCCCGCTCAGTGTTTGGGTGAGAGGGACCGGCAGCCCCGCGGTGACTGCGCTGGTCTCTAACCGGCCGTCGCTGCCTTCACCCCTTCCGCTCGGGGTGCTGCGGCACCGTCTCCTTGCCTCCCCTTGGAGACCTCGCCACGCAGTCACACCTTGCTGCTGCTGCTGCTGGCTTGGCTTTCGCAGGGCAAGCAGTAGATTGCAGCCCTCAGGGATGGAAGCAGTGCTGCCTCTGGTACTGGTGTGAGCTGTACCCACCTGAAAGTCCCTGCTCCTTCCTCCTCCTCCTCCTCCTCCTACTCCTCCTCTGCCCTGGCTGGGGTTTGTGGCTCCGTGGGCGCTCGGAGACCCGGGGCAGGCGATGCAGTGCTCACTGGCAGCAGGTTGCCTCGGGGGTACCTACGACGTCGCTGAAACAGTTTTTATGCCACGCGTGGGGCAATACAGCGACAAGTCCCCCCTGCTCTCGTTAAAGCAAAGCAAATCTGTTTGCTTTGATCTTGGAAGTCGTTTTCATAACATCATTTCTGCAGCAGCCGGTTTCCATGGAAACCAAAAAACGACTCGCGGCGCATACAGGGAAGAAGACTGCTGACCTGCTTGTCCTTCCCGGCCCGTGGGGCTGGGCTGCCCTCCGTTTGCACATGGACGTGCGTTGCTCGTTGCCGTGCGGTGGCCAAGCACCGGCCCAAAGGCTCAGCTTGTTCCACCGGCAGCAGCCTGAGTGCCGTGCCTCTCCCAGCTGCCGCCATCCTCCTCCTCCCGCCTCGCCCTGCCTCACTGGGAAGCTCGTCCCGCAGCCGGGGGTGGAGGGCAGGGGGAGGAAGGGTCTCAAGATGCCTTCAGCCCCCCTCGCACCTCTGGGGCGTTCCCAGGCCCCAGCAGTGACGGAAGGGTTTGTGGGTAGCTTTGAATGTACGTGTGCCGCTTGCTTTTTGGACCCCTTACCCACTGGCATGACATGTTTTGGCCACTCGCTTATTCCACTGCTCCTAGCCTACTCCTATAAGTTTGTTAAACAAGTGTATTTAGAACGATACCAGTCCTATATGTATTGCACTTAATTTACAAATACTCTTGAAATTCTTCCTAACTATTACCAGAAATGTCTGCTCTGGTGAAGTCAGCTTGCGTGCTGGCATCTCCAGGTCAAGGTCATGTTGGCTGCTTCTCTTCAAGTGCACCAGGTGCAAACACACCGTCGTGCCTTTTGAGGCCAGCCTTGAAGAGCGAGTCTGTTCGAGCAGCATGAGCACCAGTCTGTGCCTGCACTGTGTCCGCGTTGAAATGTCCTGCCTGAAAAGCGCTCTTCTCCAGCCACAGACTGTGAAGGGATTGGCAAGAAGAGGGAGCAGAGAGCTGCTCTCTTGCTGGGGGTGGTGCCCGAGGTGTTCCTACACTGTTACTCCAGCACAAGATGCGGCCGAGCTGGGTGGATGCTTGCTTGGGACGAGCCAAGGGATGACTTGTAGTATGTCCATAATCAAGACTATGACTTGGATCAGGAGAATCAGTGCCTGGCACCCGGCAATATTTTTTTAATTGGATTGTGGACTTCCTTGAGCTTTCAGCACCCAAGTGTTGATGAGGTGCTCTTTCTCCGGGTGTTTTTTTGGACCTAACTAGAATCAGAGAATCAGAGAATCATTAAGGTTGGAAAAGACCTCTAAGATCATCAAGTCCAACCTTCAACCCAACACTACCCTGCCTGGTAAACCATGTCTCAAAGTGCCACATCTACACATATTTTGAACCACCTCCAGGGATGGCAGTGACCTTCCCTGGGCAGCCTTTTCCAATGCTTCACAACTCTTTCAGTAAAGAAATGTTTCCTCATATCCAATCTGAACTTCCCCTGATGCAACTTGAGGCCATAAAGGTCTAACTAGCCTTGAAGGTAAGCTCTTCCAGCCAGCAAAGATCAGCGACAGCTTTGGATGGCCTCAGTGGCTGGGCCCTCTCTGCGCCTTGGGGCAAAGCAGCCTCCCTCACCGTCTCAGCCCGTCTGGCCAGGACTCCTCCTTTGCCCGGCTGCCTTGGCGTGCCTGCGTTCTGCTGAGCCCCGTCCCTGTGCCGCAGGAGGGACGAGTGGCTCCAGGCTGTCCTTTCACCCCGTGGTGGCCGAGCTCTCCCATCCCCACAGCTAGCGGTTTGCCACAGAAAATGCAGTTTCTACCTTTACTCTTGTTCCAAACCTGATGTAATCGCGGTGAGACGACATCATGGTTTGACCTGGCAGCCGGCAGCCAGGACCACGCAGCCGCTCGCTCCTCTCCCCTTGGTGGGATGGGGAAGAGAATGAAAAAAAAGTAAAACTCGTGGGCTGAGATAAAGACAGTTTAATAAGACAATAAAGAAAATAACAATAGTAGAACGTGCAAAACAAGCGATACACAACACAATTTTTTGTCACCGCCAATGACTGATTTGCAGCCAGTGCAGCAATCACAGAACTTGCAGATTTCGCAGATTTCATGGAATGCCTGAAAAAGTTTGAACTCATGGAAGAAGAGAGAGTTCCTCCCCCCTGGCCAACCTCATTCATAACCTGAGCATGACGCCTATGGTATGGAATATTTCCATGGGCCAGCTTGGCTCTCTGCCTGGCCGTGCTCCCTCCCAGTTCCTGCACCCCTGCTCATTAGCTGAACATGGGAGACTGGAAAACGTCCTTGATTTCATAGCAACAACTAAAAACATCAGTGTTATCAACATTCTTCTTGTCTCAAATCCAAAACACAGCAGCTACTGGGAAGAAAATTAACTCTATCCCAGCCAAAGCCAGGACAGACAAGCAGAACCCCAGCTTCTCGTTTAGATGGGAGTATTGCATTATGCAAACATTAGTATAAAAAGCCAGGCCACGGATTTCTTTGAGAGAACCAGGTTATTGACTGAGTGCCTTAAGCATGTCCTTGTACTTGCAGTAGAGCCTTCCCCATCCCACCCCATCCCACCCCATTCCACCCCCTGTGTGGGACTGTTCCAGGAGCCAGGCTTGCTGTGCGGTTTGGGTGGGATGGCATTTCCTTCCCCGCTCAGTTTTAGAGCCCACCTTTGCTCTTTTTCAGGCTGGCTCATGGTAGCCTGGCAGCCCAGGCGCAGAGGGGACCCCCGCCGAGGGCAGCCGTTCCCACGCCTGCTGCCCGGGAGGTGTGGGACAGCGGGGTGCTCGCCCCCCCGCCTGCTGCCTGGGCGCTAAGGGCAGTGCCAGGACGGACCCTTCTCTCCGCTGGCCGTGCCCCCGCAGGGAGGGCAGAGATGCTGGAGCAGACTCCAGGAGCACTTGTGCCCAGTGTTTCTGTCGCGACACGGCCCTGTGAGTGGGCTGCTGGCACCAGGGATTGCGGAGGGGAGCGTGGCCGGGCTTTCTCAAGCTTCCCCGCATCCGTCTCCCTCCCAAGGTGGGTGGAGCTTCTTAGGGAGCCCCAAACCCACATCATGCTCTTCCATACCTGGAAGACCCCTGAAGGGTCACTTCATGCTCCAACAATTGCGTTGGGGCTTCTTTGGAAGTGAGAGCAAGGTGATGCTATGGGGACGGGGGAACTGAGATGTCCCTTGAAGTCCCTTGCGGGCTCTCCAAGTCCCCGTCCTGCCGGCTGAGTGGCCCAGTGCCGCGTGGCTTGGCTGGGGTCCTCGCAAAGGGCGCGCTTCGCAGCACCCCGACATCAGGGGCTTCACCATGCGGACACTCACTCCCTCTGACTCTCATCCCAAAAGCAAGTTGCTGGTGGGGAAGGGGCACCAAGAGAGCTTCTGTGGGCTGCTCAGACAGGAGGGCAAAGGTTTCCTTATTCTAAGGTCATCGTGGAAGGGTGATGTCGTCAGCACAGGCTTCCACAGGTGAAAATCTAGAAGAGCTGTCAGTCGAGCACTTTGACCTCTCCAACTGCTTGTGGATATTGGGTTTCTGATGTTGCTCGCTGCTCAAAATCAAGCTGACAGTCACTAGAAGTGTGCTCTTAGGCTGGGATTTTTTCCTATAAAACCAGAAGGTTTAAATTTAGGAAGGTGACCAGCTGACCAGTAACCTGCTTCAGCACTGCCCTCCAGCTTGCAGCCACGGCTTGAAGGCAACAGCTGGCTTGGAGAGATGGCAGAAAGTCACCTTGGGGTCTTCAAGGTGGGGTAGAATTGAGGTTTTCCACCAGGTATGCGCTGCAAAGGCCGCCGCTGGTGGACATTAAACAAGAGCCTGTTCCTGGGGGCTGCTGCTCCTTCGGGACATTCTCAGTGAACCTCCCCAGAAGACAAGAACGAAGCGTAGATTGGCTCCTGACCCGGTCAGGGAGGCGCCATGACCCGCAGGGTTACCGGCTCTGCGGGCGAAAGGCAGGTCCTCCGAGGCCATTGAGGAAGTTGAGCTTCTGCAGAGGGCAGAGTGAGGGAGAAGAAGATGACTCTAAAGAGCCGATGGCTTTGGGTGTGTTACAGACAGCTACGCCGCAGGCTAGGACCGGGAGGGCGCGTGGTCTAGCCCCAGACAGGTTCCTGCTTGTACTTGGCTTAATTCTGGAGTATTAGTACATTACAAATAAATGATTATATGTCACTATGTCCAGTATAAAAGCCTTTTTCTTCTTAGTTGAAGACAATCTCAGCAGTATTGGCACCGGCGCAGCCTGGAGAGGTGCTGGCGGCTGCCTGGCTCTCGAGGGACGCGTTGCCGCTTCCCCGGCCACGCTCATCCTACTCCCCGAAAGAACGGCGTGGGCACGGTGTCCCCGCGTGCGTGCCACGGGGACTGCCTTTCCTTCAAACCCCTTGACGTGCGCAGAGACCGCAAGGCTCCTGGAAGGGCACGGCAGCTGAAAGGAAGCGGTGGCAGAGGTGAGAGCATCCTCAGCAGCTGGGGAGCTCGCTAAGGTGTTCCTCTGCCCCAGCTCCAGAGTGCTGGAGCTGAGAGCTCAGCCTCCGTGCAGCCAGCCACCCCGCCTAGCCTCAGCTCTCCTTCGGTGCCTTTACCAGACTTTCCAAGTCTCTCTGACATAAAAATTAATTAACCTTTACAGTTGTGTTTGAGCCGGCTCCTTGGCCATCAGCTCTCGCTAGTCCTCGCTGCTCAGATCGCGTTTGCTTGATGGCCTGGGAATTAATCTGCTGGAAGCTGGGACCTTATGGCAGGATTATTTAGTGGCTCTAACGTGGGGCCGGTGCACGAAATTCAAGATGCAGAGCGTCTTTTGGGGAAAAAAGGAGGGAAATTCTGATGGTCTTGGAAATTCTCGCTTTTAGGATGGTATGACTGGGGTAATGAATGAGCTGAAGTACGTAAGAAAAATAAACTCAGTTCCAGCTATTTAAGCACTCAGCAATTCCTTCCAGGCGAAAAACAAGCGGCTATTGTGTGCCTGCGCTGGGAGGGCTGGGGTGGGCAGCGTTTCCCACAGCCAAATTAGGAATGGGAAAACCAGAACAAAACCCGCGAGCCTCAGAAGCCCGGGCAGGGAACACAAGCCATTTTCTGTTCGACGTGATTTGTGCTGTCATTAGGTGGATTTAATGGGGCTTTATTCTTATTCTGGGAGGAAAGCCCTGGCTTTGCTTGAGCTACCAGTAATGACCGCTCAGACCCAGGAAATGCAAGGGCCTGGCTGAAACCGCAGTCGCCGTGTCCCTTGGGCGCTCACTGGGACCAGACGCTCTCCTCCTCCTCCTCCCCGCTGGCCGTTGGGACTGGTCGCCCTTTGCTAGGGCCCCACAGAGACTTGCCTGTGCCTTTTTTTGGGGGGGGGGGGCGGGGGAGTGTGTGTGTCTGTCTGATTTGCATCATTTATCTCACTGCAAAGGAAGACCCATATGGACCAGAAGAGAAGGCTGAGAGGGGACCTTTTACAAATGCCTATAAATATCTGAAGGGTGGGTGTCAGGAGGACGGGGCCAGACTCTTTCCAGTGGTGCCCAGCAACAGGACAAGGGGCAATGGGCACAAACTGAAGCAGAGGAAGTTCCATCTGAACATGAGGAAGAACTTCTTCACTGTGAGGGTGACGGAGCACTGGAACAGGCTGCCCAGGGAGGTTGTGGAGTCTCCTTCTCTGGAGATATTCAAGACCCATCTGGACAAGGTCCTGTGCAGCCTGCTGTAGGGGACCCTGCTTCGGCAGGGGGGTTGGACTAGGTGACCCACAGAGGTCCCTTCCAACCCCAAACATTCTGTGATTCTGTGACCGTGCCATCAGCCACGCTGGGGCTGGCCCCAAACCCCACCAAAGGCACCTCTGAACCCTGCACGCTGCTGCCCCGCAGTCGCCTGGGGCAGAAGATGAAGCCGGCATCGCAGCTGCAAGAAAGGCTTTTCTCACCTCAGGTGTCTTGAACCCCTTCCTAAGCCTCCTCCCAAGCCACAGCGAGCTCTCGCAGGAACGGTGCCACCACAGTCATGCCCTCCTCGAGTCCAGCAGCTGGGCACCTCGCTTCAGGATGCGTCGAGGTGAAGGGGGATAAAGAGGGAAAAATGGCTCCCTGAAAGGAACTTAGGAGGTGAAACCCACGAGCTGAGTTCACGCGGGGCACATGTCAGGCCCCCCCTCAGCTTCGCTGGCTTCATTCAGCAGACACCAGCGCCGACTTCTGCCCCGCACAGGCTGGAAGCAGGCAGCAGGCAGCCAGCGAGCGCGGCAGGCTGTCTGCTCTGAGCGCGGCAGCACTGGCACGCCGCTCCGAATGCGGTACAAGGAGCCAAAGGAGCGGCGTTACCTCGGCTCTGCTGGTCCCGGGCTGCTGCTCAGAGATGGGCAGGGGTGGGGTGCTGGTCTGGTGTGAGTAACGTCCCCCTCTGAGGGGACCCAGAGGGATGTGCAGCCCTCTACCACCCCCAGAGCAAGTGAAAACCGCACCGGTGCGGGAGTCTTGCGTTTCTCTATGGCGAGATCCTGGGTTGGTTTGGGAGATGCTAACTTCAGCGGACCAGATCGTGTGAGAAATATGGGGCTCCTGCTCTACAGCAGCAGCAACCAGTTACTGGCAGAGTACAGCTCCTTCCTCAAAGTGGTGCCATCGGCTTCCCTGAGAAGTTGTGACACTGGAGTTTTGTTGAAGGTTTTTTATGATCCGATTTAGCTCAAACCAAAGGGCACTGTCCAACAGCTGTTTTCATTGCACTGTATGAAGCACCATGAAAGCAAGTATTTATTTAGTGGGAGCAATACGACTAAGGTGCCTTCAGCTGTAAAAAGCTTTGCCTATTGAGCTGTTCCGATGACAAATTTGCAACATAAACCCTGGGTGCCTGAAGAAACTGCTTTAGAAATTTCATTTGAAACATTTCTATTTTCTTCAAGAACAGCTCAGTTAAACTCAGCTACTCACCCATTAACAAAAAAATGCACTGTGTATTTTTCGTGTACTGATCACCTTCCCAGCAGCAGACAGGCACTCTTGGCCATCAGGTACCGCAAGTGAATGTCTGGAATTCACCCAGCTTCAGCTGAAGAACTCTGTCGGAGTTGTCAAGTTCCCTTTCAATAGGATACGAGTCCCTCGAACTCCCCTGCAGCTTGGCAGCAGGGGCCGTGAAAGGGACCGCACCTCTGTCTCGGCAGCTTCTCCACCAGGAGCAGCCCATCTTCACAGCAGTGCAGAGAGGGGCCAGGCTCAGCGCATGGCAAAACGCAGCCCCTTCCCTTCCCTTCCCTTCCCTGTCCGAGGCCGCGGCTCGGACAGCTGCCGGAGAGCGATCCCACTCACGAGGGCTCTGAACGTGTGGAGAAGCGGAACACGTGCACCCGCCAGCGTTTTGCGAAGCCCAGTGCCCGTGCCCCGGGGCTGCCGCCAGCTCCGTGCCCCAGCCTGGGAGCCGGGCTCCGAGCAGAGCCACCGCCACCCCGCACGCCACTGCCCCGGCCGGGCAGCGGCTCGGCAGCTGCTCAGTGCCGCGGCCGGGGGAGCTTCCCCGTGCGCAGCCACCGAGTCTGCGGCCAACCCGTGCCACGCGCCTGGGCTTCCCCGCACATCTGCGGAGCACGGCGCACGGCCCCGGCAGCACACGCCAAGCGTACCCTATACGTGTTTTACACCCCAGGAGCTGCAGCTAGCGCACCAAACCCGAAACACATTCTGAATTTAGTCTATTAAAAACTCACGGCTCTTAGCAACGCCTCAGGCAAACCAAACTGCAGCTCCCGCTGCCCACGTCGGGATACAGCCGACAGCTGAGCGACAGGAGACCCCGGGCAGTGTCCCTGCCCTCTGAAAGCATCTGCGGCAGCCACGGACCAGCCGGGGCGGCACCGACCAAACGAGCTGTGGGTACCAGGGGAACAACACACAGAGCCAATTGTCTTTTTTTATAAAAGTATTTTTAATAAACTGATGGATTTAAGTTTAAGATGCTAGACAACTTGTTGCCATGTACAGGTAACAAAAGTCAAAATTCTTTGAATTTTATACAAATACTATGTAGTACAGTAAACTTGAATACAAGTTTACAAAAAATGCATCAGTGAATATTCAGCTTGTAACCAACTTTCAACAGTGAAAATTATCATGTATCAACAGTGATCAGAATTGCATTGCAAACTTGAGAAGTAATGCAACTACGTTTTTACCAAGCGACTCTGAAGTTACTGGTGCACGCTGACAGTACATTGGATTTTTTTTTTTTGGCTTGCTGAACAGAAAATGGCATTTAAATAAAACGACTTTGAGTTAAAGAACATAGTATGTGTCAAAAGTACTATCTCACAGAAAATTAAACAAGAATGAGAAAGTAAACAGAGCAGAACCCTGAAGCAGTGATATTTTTCTACCCGTTTTGATGGGAAAGACTCCATAGGTGTCCAGCTTTCTCACAGCATTTTGGAGCGTTCCGGTCCTAGCACAGTGTGGCCGTTGGTCGACTACAGTAATCCCTGCTCGGCAGTAATGCTGGTGAAAGGTAACTTGCTCTATTGCTAACAAACCGGAGTAGCCACGGGCAGGGTGACTTCTTGGAGGCATCCAGTGGAGGCTGAGCTGACAGCACGCGACTGGCGTTGCAGTGCCGCGTGCCTTGATACGATACCCAGCTGCCTTCAGGGTTCAGGTGTCAGTTTCCTCACAGGGTTTACAAATGGGTGGTTTTGAAACCAACAAACAAACAAAAAAATTGAGCGTAAGACAGTATTTTCCCCTGTACAGCTACCAAGAAAATGAATGTTTTTGTTACAAACTTTCCAGTCTGCTTTATAAAAAATAGTTTCAGTTTTGCTTCTAAATAAAAACTGTGCTGTGATCTGTCACGTTCTTGCATTGTACATGCTGTAGTTGTGTGTGTCAATGAAGGTGTAGAGATTTATGACCTAGCGCTCTGGATAGATCAGAAGCCTAAAAAGCTGATTTTGGTACATAAAAGTTAGGTAGCAATGAAAAGTCATTCTATTTATTTTTCCTAAAACCTAGGAAAAGCTACAGTACATTGCTAGATCAGTGGCCTCAACCCTGAGCTGAAATAAAGGACCTGCCTTGGCCAAGAGCCTTAGTCACGTTACTACCACAGCTGCAGAGCAGAGACAAAATAACCTGTCTGTGGCCTGTTGTCTCAGCTGGAAGTAGTGCAAGATTCAGTTCTGTAATGCTTGAGAGTTGACTGGAGACCACCATATTCATTTTCACTACAGGAAAAAAAGGAAGGAGAACTCAAATTCAGAGATTCAAGTGACAAAAGCACTCAACAGGGACAGTCAGTACGTCCAGCTTCTGGAGACCACACAGAGAACGCAGTCAGTGCTGGAGCTGTCAGTCTCAAGCGTTTCCCACTTGGTGGAGGAGGTTATTAAAACACGTACCAAACTACAGTCAAAGAGACTTCTACCATTATCCCACTCTTCCCAGAGAGAGTCTCCCTTGATTTTACCCCCCAGAACTGGGCGTCTCCCCCTGTCTGTACCTTTGCTGCATCGCAGATGAGTGAAAACCTGAAGACTGTCTGACAAAGGGCCCAACCCAACTGCGAGCAGAAAAACTTCCGCTCTTTTCTAACAGGAGTTGGCACTGGCAATTGGAAGAATTCTTACTACGACACAGCCTACTGCACCTTCCTGGAGGGTTCAATGGCACCGACTACCCATGGCTAGGAGCATTCATAACACCAAGCATTCTTCCTTTGTAAGAGGGTTTTGTTTTTTTCTTTTAAACAGCAGAAACTGTAGAGTCAGTATTTCACTTAATGGAAAAACTAAACCCAGCAACAGACTGAAAATAAAGCTTGTAAGAATCGTTTATACTTCTAGTAACACACGCTTCGTTGTGAGCTGATCAGTTTACGGATGGTATGTTTTTTGTTAGTTTAAGGCAGCAAGTCATTCAAAATACACAAGCTCACCTCCCTCATGTTTGTGCTACTGTATCCTTATGTGCACAAGAGAACCTCACTAATTTACACTAATGACTTGGAAGAACCATTAATTCTCTTGGTAAGTGAACAAGAATAAGGCATTCCATTATATATTCTGATCACTAATTATAATTTAGCTCTAATTATAATCTACCAGCAAACATACTTCTGTGTTTTAGAAAATAATATCTCTTACCTTCAGATATAATTACGTGTGCAGATTAGTGGGTTCTGCTGTGTAAACACGCAGGTGCATAAGCAATTTTCAGGTTTTTCTTCATTACATCTGACAAGAAAGTTAATGCCACAGACAGAGACTGTGGGAAAATAAATTAGGATTGCTCTATAATTTGTGCGGATACGCACAACTGGGCAGTAATTTATAGCTCAAAAAAAGACATGAATGTTTACAAACTCAAATGAAGCAAAATCAGCAGCAAAAAGCAAGGCCGTTCCCCAACCATAAATGGCTTGTATTACACTAAACCAAACTATGTGAAACCAAAAAAGAATGCAAGTACTAACTTTCATAGACAAGACTGAAATCAAGTAAAGCAAACAGTGAAAAATTTGTTGATGCTTCTAACAGATGATATTCGGGTGTCTAAATCCTGGTTGAAGTAGACTGTAAATACAGACAGCAGACAGGATGCAAACTACATGGCTGAATTACAAAAGAAAAAAGGGATCAATGTGCATTGTAATGAGAGAGACATTTCCCTTCATATGTGCAAAAATCCACAGTTTCATTAATGTAGAGGTCATACTTCTAGCAACAGATCTTAGACAAAACCAGTCTCCCTACATCCTGGAATCTACCTGTTCACATCAGCCACTTTAAGCGCACAGTACCCTGTTCACATAATATAGTATTCAGCAGTTTCTGGCATTTCTCAGAAATTTAATGTTTGCCTGCCTCAGATCTCGAAAACAAAGGGGAGAGTTCATCCAGGGCATCATGCCACTGCTTTTGAGTTGTACCAACAGTTAAGTCAAACTCAAATCCTCTCTTCCATGGTGGCAGGAGTCCTTACAGGACCTGTAAACAGCAGTACACAATACTGTAAACAAATAATTTAAGTTCTGCTTTATACAAGATGTTAAGTTAACCCAGGTCTACCAAACAGGTGAAAATGAAAAGGGTGGCTTCACACAAAATCCTTCCCTTTTCTCCCAGCAATTCTTTTCACTACATAAATAATCCTGAGCTGAAATAGGCTGATGAGAGCCTTTTTTGCATATAAAAACAACGTTCTAGAGTCAGCTCTCATGTTCTGTCAGGAAGTCAATTGCTGGAGAGATTAAGCTGAAGTATTTCAAACCATTTGTTACTTTGGAGGAGGACTTATAATTTGGTGTGGCGTCCAGTTCTCGACCCGGATGCTGAGCTTGCCAAGGAAGCTGATGCTGCTGCGTCCTCAGCTTCCTCCAGCTCCTCGTGCAGCTCCTGGCTAACGCTCGACTGGAGGGCTGCAGGGGTCAGCCACTCCTTCGGCAGACAGCTCTGCAGAAACGGTATACAAGAGCTGAAGTAGGCAAGGCGATTCACCCATCGTGGAATCTCTTTTCCACACAAAATCTAGAGGGGAAGGGAAAAGAAAGGATTAATTTGTTTTCTGGATTCAGCAGTGACAAAACTACAGTACTGCAAATAAAAAGCAACGGCTGCAGCAGCCTTACGATTTACATGTCACAAATGCCAGTCAAGAAGCACTCTAGTTAGCTGCACTAAGACAACTTTCTCCATCAGCAAAAGCAGCATCCCAGGTCACACAAGGAGACCTGTTTTCCACTGTGAGAGTTTGACACCGTGGTTCTACACTTTTTTTAGAGGTCCTGAAAATCCTAACCACCTCGCTCTTTTTGAATAACTTCTATAAAAGGCAAAGAAATGAGTTCAGATGTGCTTTCTATTCATCGCTAATTCCTCAGAAACCAAAACTGCAGTAGAAATCTGACTACTACAGAAAAGCAGCCTGAAATCAAGCGGTCAAAAAGACAGCGCCAATACTACAGTTACACGGAGTTACGCAAACACCTCAGGATATTTACTGTGACGGCCTCTGATGGCTACGCACAAGATGTCACCACACAGGCCAAGCACACACACTTGGGTCCACTGGGACAAGAGAAGCTATACAATGCAAAGCTGGTTTCAACTCCTCAAAAATACATAAAGCTGCATTAAATACTTGTTTTTACTGTACATCAGGCATCAAATGGTGTTGTTGTCACTACTCAAGGAGTGACCTATTTTACTTATTACCTCCATATTCACTTCTTGTACACTTATTCCAGTGCAAATCTAGAGAAAATCATAGCTAATGGGAGCAATACTCTGCTGCAACTGAGCAGCATTTAACTTGTAATTATACAGAATCATAGGTTGGAAAAGACCTCTAAGATCATCAGGTCCAACCATCCACCCAACACCACCATGCCTGCTAACCCATGTCCCAAAGTGCCACATCTACACGTTTTTTGAACACCTCCAGGGATGGGGACTCCACCACTTCCCTGGGCAGCCTGTTCCAATGCCTGACCACTCTTGCAGTAAAGAAATTTTTCCCAATATCTAATCTAAACGACCCCTGATGCAACTTGAGGCCATTGCCTCTCATCCTGTTGCTAGTTACTTGGGAGAAGAGACCAACACCTGCCTCACTACAACCTCTTTTCAGGTAGCTGTACAGAGCAGTAAGGTCTCCCCTCAGCCTCCTCTTCTCCAGACTAAACAGCCTCAACTCCCTCAGCCTCTCCTCATAGGACTTGTTCTCCAGACCCCTCACCAGCCTCATTGCCCTTCTCTGGACAAGCTCCAGCACCTCAATGTCCTTCTTGTAGTGAGGGGCCCAAAACTGCACACAGTACTCCAGGTGTGGCCTCACCAGTGCTGAGTGCAGGGGCACAATCACCTCCCTGCTCCTGCTGGCCACACTATTCCTGATACAAGCCAGGATGCTGTTGGCCTTCTTGGCCACCTGAGCACAGTGCTGGCTCATGTTCAGCCAGCTGTCGACCAGCATCCCCAGGTCCTTTTCCGCTGGGCAGCTTTCCAGCCACTCCTCCCCAAGCCTGCAGCGTTGCGTGGGGTGGTTGTGACTGAAGTGCAGGACCCGGCACTTGGCCTTGTTGAACCTCATACAGTTGGCCTCGCCCCGTCGATCCAGTCTGTCCAGATCCCTCTGGAGAGCCTTCCTACCCTCGAGCAGATCGACACTCCCACCCACCTTGGTATCATCTGCAAACTTACTGAGGGACCACTCAATCCCCTCATCCAGATCACTGATAAAGATGTTAAAGAAGACCGGACCCAAAACTGAGCCCTGGGGAACAACATATCCCTGTTCTTACAGTCAATTTGAACACTAAATAGGACAAGACATAAAATAGAAACAACAGGACCATGTGGTTGAAGAGTATGGCAAAAACCTGGCCATATAGGCCAGATTTCCTGCCAGCTGCAGCTTTGTCAGTGTCTCACCCTACTTACTTGTACCAGCATTGCACATGAATCATCATCTCAATAAAATTTTCCAGTACCACTGGAAGATCAAACAGTCTACACAAAACACATATTATACAATAAGTGTGCCATCAACTATTTTGAAAAAAGAACAATTAAATTTTATGGAAGTTCACCATGGAAAAAATCGCCAACCCTTTTTCTGAGTGCTTCAGTGAAACATTGGAATAAATTCTGACATGCACAGATTGCTAACTAGTGATAAAAATCACAACTGCCATTCCCCTCTTTGTCCTGGGTTACTTGTTTCTGACCCTCTCCCTTCTGTTGATAGACATGTGAGCGATCAGACATTTAATCATATTGGCAAACCGATCATGTTAAAATAAAGCCGAGGGAAAAAAGCAAAGCCCACTCAACTCCACAGTCAGAGTCTTTGCACGACCACTCAGGTATCCACATGACCAGGATGCAGGTGCTGGTAGAGCAATAACTTGACAAAAGCCTCTCCAGCAGAAGACGAGCACTGTCTGTGAAACTTCAATGCCTTTGTTATTCTCTAACAGTAGGTCATAACTTTAATTTTCAGTGTGATGGCTCTGTGGGGAAATACTGATAAAAATAACATGTGGTTCTATCTTCAGTAGTAATCTCTGAAGCATCTGAAAAGATTGTCAAATCCTATTAATACTTTATTTATCAGGTCTCTCAATTCGGAATGCACCCCTGCTCAAACACAAACTATGTATGACAACACAATTTAGCATTTTTGGCAGCAAAATCTTGTGCTTTGGACATAAGCACAAAGAAAACCTGAGAAACGGTGACATGTGCCCCAGGTAACAGAGATAGGAAGTTGGAAATTGGGCCAGACATTCCAAAGGACAGGAAGGAGATGACGCTCTGTAGCCACCTGGGAAGCACCTTTCTACAGACCTTCATGTTTGTTTACCTCGGATAAAGCTGAAGAAAAGTGATTGCAGTTTTTGTGCATTAGGTGATAAGCATTTCCTTTGAATTCTTTTCCAAGCTCTTCTACTATTTTTTCTATGTCATCTTCCATAAAGTCAGTACTGCCTAGAACCACAGCCTCTCTAGAAGAGAAACAGACAGAGTAGGTGATTAGCCTTCCATGATGCAGGTGGATTACTGTTCATACATTGCTCAAAAATCACCCCACTGTGGGTGGCGAGATCTTTCTGCCTTTCTAGAATAACATAGATTCTTTCTATTCCATTTTACAGCACCACGTTCATCTTTATCATGAGGGATTATTTCCTTGGCGATCACTTAAGTCCTTTGCAACTTAACTCTGACAAACACTGGATGCATTTTTCCCCTCATCTCCAAAGGATATTGTTTCTAAGAGACAGCTGAGAACAGGCAAGAGCTTGTAATGCAGGGAAGGGTCAAGGTAATCACACTGACAAAGTGGAAGAGAGACATGGGGAAACTTTGAAGAGCAACATGTTTCAGCTTTTTCTTGGAATAAAAATTTCACTACCTTGAAAAAGTTACCCCTTTGTATATACTGTATGAATAGCAAAAGCTAGCCCCAAGTCCACATAATTTGTACACATTTAAGTAATTTGACGGCACGCTAAAAATGTTCTTTGCTGTAGACACTTCACTGTCTCATCATCCCTGTCCATCTTTCATTTCTATGAAAAGAAAACACCGATTTCTCAGAAAGTCAGAAATCCTGTAGTATCATTCAACACATCTATCCTCAAAAATAAAGGTAACAAGTTGTTTTTAATATGGCTTCTCAAAAGCAAGAAAATCAGTATCTTTCTTACTTGAATTTAAATGTTTCTCCTAGTTCAGAAGCATTTCCTGGTGAAATTTCAAATATTCCAGAAAAAGGGTACGGATGACCACCATAGGCAAATTCTGAAAGAGAAAGCTCAGATTTAACAAGAACGGCATACAACAACATTAAAGAACAGCAGACCTCGCTGACTGGACGATCCCTTCACAAGGATCTAAAGCTAGAAACCAGACATCTTATTTACATAGGTAACAAACGCAAGGAGCTGGAAATGCACAGTTTTGTTAGTTACTTAGTCAACCCATGTAAAAACTGACAGGAGATCTCCTACATCAGTGTACAGATTTAACTTGAATAACTTTACAGTAAGTATATATTGTTTTCATTGTATAAGTGAGGATTTACAATGTAACTTGTAAATCCTCACTTATACCAATGTTCTTTATACCTGCTTGTCTTTAAAGGTTCACTTACCTATTTATAGATTAGGGATTCAAAGTACTGCATCCTCAAAGGTCTGACGGCACTTCTACTCAGTGCGTACTTCAGTTGTAAGCATGGCAGCAAATAGCGGCCTAATAGATTTTTTAATTTATTGATTTGCAACACTTCAACTGTCCCGAGTTCTTTACTATAACAGGAAAGTAAACCAGTGCAGGCACCTGAAGTCTGCACGTAGCATCTGCTGGTATAAACACTTCACAGTACATGAAAATAGCATGGTGTGCTTTAGCTTCCTTCTGTGTCTTTAAGATAACACAGCATGCCACACCCAGAGTGCAAGAAAAAGTTTTAAGCATGACTTCACGCTTCCTTTCCTCAAACCTCGAAACACATCATCCAAGTCTAGCATTCAGTTTTGTGCATAATCTTTTTTACAACAGGTTAATAAACAAAGTTTGGTGTACTTTGAGAAATGCAAGTCACTGTTCTAGCAGGCGTACGACCTGCTACATGAGAAAGCTGTTACAATCCGAACAGGAAGGGAGGCACATGTATTTGGCACAGCCCAAGAACTGGGTTTCGGGCATAGCACTAACAGAGTCAGGTCTTTCTGCTTTGGATTAAAAAAAAACCAAAAAAGTTCTGACAATAATAATTGTATTTTGTCAATTCGTTGCTCTGATGACACTTGCAAACCCAGTTACAATGCGACCATTATAGGAGCTGAAACACTTATAGGTAAGGTAACTTTGCACAAGGTGGTCTTTGGATTGCATGCCACACCTCTTCCTGCTTCCCCTCGCCTCCAAACACATTCCAAAAAAATGAAGTAGATTTGTCTTCTTCAAAAGGACTACTTTCAGCGACAGCGTCACCTCGGAGCATCACTGTAATTCTAGACAGGAACACCTCAGACCGGAGCCTGTGCCACAGCACGCTCAGAAACACCTTCTGACAGCAACGGGGATTCAAAGGAGCCTGAACAGATCAGGAAGCTGCATCCCCAAAGCACCACCTATTTAGCAAAATCGGAATGTATTGCTGTATTATATCACAAGTGTGTATTTTGTAAACAGCATGCATGAGATGCCTTTTAAAGAAACTGTTTTTTTAAAAACAAACCAACCTACCCATAAGGAACGGACAGTTTTTTCTGAGCATCAGGCACTTGAAGGTGTCTATCTGCAACAGACTATTGTTTCTGTAGTTAAAAATTAACTCCTTGCATGAAGTGCTGGCATAATACTGAGGAAACACGATTCAGCCACGCTTACACGAAGCATACATTTGTTTTAGCAATATGTATTTCAAAACCTAAAATAAAGATTTCTATGCTCAACTGAATAAATTGCACACTTGTTCATAGTCACATAGCTTTACACAAGAATGCAAGATGATGGCATCCTGGCTTGGATCAGGAACAGTGTGGCCAGCAGGAGCAGGGAGGTGATTGTGCCCCTGCACTCGGCACTGGTGAGGCCGCACCTCGAGTACTGTGGTCAGTTTTGGGCCCCCCACTACAAGAAGGACATTGAGGTGCTGGAGCGTGTCCAGAGCAGGGCAGTGAGGCTGGTGAGGGGTCTGGAGAACAAGTCTTACGAGGAGTGGCTGAGGGAGCTGGGGCTGTTTAGTCTGGAGAAGAGGAGGCTGAGGGGGGACTTTACTGCTCTCTACACCTACCTGAAAGGAGGTTGTAGTGAGGCAGGTGTTGGTCTCTTCTCCCAAGTAATTAGTGATAGGACGATAGGCAATGGCTTCAAGTTGCGTCAGGGGAGGTTTAGATTAGATATTAGGAAAAATTTCTTTACTGCAAGAGTGGTCAGGCATTGGAACAGGCTGCCCAGGGAAGTGGTGGAGTCCCCATCCCTGGAGGTGTTCAAAAAACGTGTAGATGTGGCACTTCGGGATATGGTTTAGCAGGCATGGTGGTGTTGGGTTGACGGATGGACTTAATGATCTTAGAGGTCTTTTCCAACCGATGATTCTATGATTGATTCTATGACTACTGGATTATTCGTATCCAAAGTTTTTTCCAGAGGAAGAAGAGCTGAGAACTTTAAGAGAAAACTGATGAACAGGTTTCAGGAGCCTGACTTCCCTCACTACCTGAAAAATGTTTTTTAAATAACAGCATTACCAGAAAAAAAGAATAAGTTATGTTTTTGTTGTACGTACCTCGGCCATACACCTCTATACCTGAATGGAACACTCCAATTCCAAGGGAAGAAGTATATTCATTCATCCAATACTAAAAGGAAAGAACAAAAAAGACTCTAGTCAGTCTCCAACATAGACTTGTCTTCCGATAACAGACTCACAGGTATTTGTCCCCCACATCAAAAGCATAAAACCCTACCACAAAGCGAAACTGCACACCCCATTTTATGGGAACAGAACACGCTAGTAAAATTCCTCAACTGCACACAGTGAATTAATTCCATCAGGTTCTACTCCAGTGTTTTAGTGCTATCAGCGTCTGTCAACCATGGAGACTGTACCTGGGAGCAATCCAGATCAACTTTTGATTTGTCAACAAGTTACAGGTTGCAAAGTTTTCCATTAGGTGGAACACATTCTAGAATCAACTGCAGTAATTTGCAGAAGCACTTTTTTTTTTGAAGTAACATCAGCACGTAGGCCTGTAATGCACATACACCAACCGTCATTTATAGCAATGACCACACTCCTGCTTACGACCAGATGAGCATGAGACGCACTCAGAGATACGTAAGATGAACTGAAATTACCTTAGTACATTTTGACTTTGAATACTCAACTGGTGGTCACCATACAGGACACTAAACCCAGATGTCTCCATACATCAGGTGTAAGCCTTTTTAACACCTGTTTCCAATATATCACTCCTATTGTAGCCAACAGATAATAGCATCATTTCAAAAGGAAAACAGGAAGTGATAATTTTAAAAAACAGGAAACAAAAGAAAGGAAAAAACACCTTTCCCTTAGTGCTTTCTCTTTTCTTTTTCAAAAGCAACAGCAAGTGCCTATCAGGAGCTATTACCCTCGAGACCTTGAAGACGCACACAGTTCTGGAAAGGGCAAACCTCAAAATTACTGTCTTTCCTTGACTGCATCACCACCCTCAGAATCAGCCTCCAAGCACTAAAAATTTTCAAGTAGCACATAATTTAAAAAGGAACCTGAAACAAAGGCTAAAAAGCAAAAAAAGCCTCAGCTGTATCCCTAAAACTGAAATTGGCTAGCAAGAAAAACCCCTCAAAAATACAAGAAAAACATTGTCAGTTACTCCAGTAGTGGGATTTTTTTCCTGCCAGGTCATCTGGTCCCAAAGGGCACCCCTGCCTACAAGGCAGCCTTCAAAAAGTCAGCTGGCGGGCAGGACACAGACTGAGGGTAGTACCCCCAGCAAATTACTGTTTGTTTAGCAAACAGGAAGAAAAAGAGGCTATACTCTTTACAAAACCTGCTGACATAATAAGTGCCTTCTGGTACAAAGTCACTATTAGAACAGCATAACTGATGATAAAAATGTAAAAGGTTACAGGTGTCACACTTTGTTAAGATGTGCTAGCTGGAGTTCGAACGTAATTTACATGGCCACTGCAAACATTATGGCATATAATGTGTGTTTCTGAAAGCCATTTTCTCCCAGTAAAAATGATCTACTAAACTTTGGGCTAAGAAGCTGTTTATGAAAATCAAAACAAGTTAAATGGCAAAAAGAGCAACTCAAGCCAAGTTACAAGCTTTCAGGCACTACGTATGTATATATTTGGCTTTTACAGTCACTCTTCTTCCAAGTATCATCAAACCTAAAATAAACAGTCCCTCAAGTTCAGTTACTAGCAGTTGCCAAACACCAGCACGTCACTTTTCCAGCTGAAAATTCACAACTGTGCTAGCAGACACAAGACACGAATGACTATCTGGATAACCAGATGCCGAGGATTTGATGGTCTCTTCTTTAGACAAGCCAGTTGTGGGGAATTTTGTCAGTATGAATTAACAGAAGACAGATTTTGCTCCTTGTATTTCTTTAAAGCTAAGGATCATTGAGATCTGTAGACAAATTTTGCTTAAGATGAAACTTTACACTTTGCTTTAATTTCTGGCTTTGTTAACGCATTGTGATGTTAGCTAGTGGGGTATGGATGATTATACTAAATTACCACCTTAGTCTATTTAAAGGTCTGTTTCAAGTTCTTTCCTTCCTCCCTCCAGAAAAGAGCAGAGCTAGTCCGTATGTATCTAACCAGACTTTTCAGATCAAGCAACATCCAGAAATCTACTGGGTTAGATTTACTCTGTATAGAAAGACACAGAACAGGGAGAAAATAAGAAGAGGGGAAGAAGGACAACAATGTTAAGACTACCCAGCTAACTTTAATGGGTTTGTACGCATAAAAAAATGGATTCTGTTCATTAAAGTCGAATCAAATCCCCCATGAAAATGGAAGAGCTACTTAAACCTATTTCAGTTCTGAAGTCAGTCCTATCCCACGCTTTAACAGCTGACCATTTCAAAATCGTTTTAGGTTCATATTTATAGTCAAAACCGTAGGCACATTCAACATACAGTTTGTCAGTGAAAGCAGAGAGTACGTTTGTCTAATAAGAAGGTATATCCGAATGAACCTAGCCTAGAACTGAGCTCAACAGGGTCCCTGGTGTTCTAGTCTTTCCTCTCCTGGACACCCATTCCATTCTGCCAGAAAACTCTGGGTCCGGCCTCTGCATTTCAAGCAACCTACACATCACGCACGCATCGGATCTGTTAATGCCAAGCAAGGTTATCGCTGCTCTTTGAGAAATGGAAGTCACACAAGATACCCCACAAGCGGTGGAAGTAATAAAGCCTAGTTTGTCACTAGGCAGAAAAAAAAAAATATTGTTCATGCTCCTCCCCTCCCACAACCCTGTGAAACGTCCTGCGAGGTAAGGGGAAAGGACAGAAAAGAAGGTCACCGATGCTCCTCATCGATCCGTACAGAAGCAGACGAATGGGATGCAAAGCTGCTCCCACAAGATCTTTGGCAAGTCCAGTGCTATGCAAGCGTGCACTCCTCCTTACTGGTGCCACCTAAATACACGGGGCTCACCAGACTACAGAAATGGAGCACTGGTGGCAAATTAAACAAGTGTTAGAGTCTTTGGAAGAAGTGCCTAAAGCAAGCTGGCACTTCATATTTCTAGTAAGAACAGGGTAGGTTAATTGAAGATAAAAGAATTTCAATAAGGCAGAATTACTTTCCCCCTAGGAACAGTAATTATATCTAATTATTACTTAATCTGGATCAGCTATTAGAAGGCTGGTGACATTTTCTCATTGAACAAAATGCCTTATCTCACCAAAGAAAGAAATGCAGGACAAATGCAACTTAAAGTACACTGAATATGGCTACAGCTGAAATGATTATATACGACTTCCAAAATAATTATTGTAAATTAAATTACATATATATAGCTCTCTACATATCTCGCTGGTTCACTAACATGCCGTAAGTTCTGGAATCTCAAGCTGATCCCAGGACCTGTATCCTTGCTTCCGTTACACAAACTGGATTCCCTCCATTTAGTCTGACATGCATTTTGCCACAGCAGAATGTATAGAAGAAGCACAATCCCACATCCTCAATATTTTGCAGTAAGTCGGTCTTGTAAAACAGGAATTCATGTTTAATGCAACTATCAGAACGGAAAATATTAGAGAAGTATTTTTCTATGCGCACAATAAAGTCATGTCACTGAAATGAAAGAAAAACACTAATCCCAGTGCTTCAAAAATACCTTCATTGCTTTTTTTCAGAGCTTTCATGTATGTTAATACTTTAGATTGTTATAGCCTTATTTGACAAGGGAACAAATAGGATGCTACTTTGGGCACGAAAAAGCTAGACTCCTAAAAATACCAGTTAGTTAAAATGAAACTATAAGGTACTCTGGTTCTCAAAACACAATATATCAAAGTCTTCACCCTACCCTTTTAATGATCATAAAAGATTTTCAAAGGCATGAACTGCAGCACATAAATATGCCCTTAAGCTTCTCTCCCTCCGTAAGTTACCAGTACTTGAAAGTCAGCTTTCTTGTACAACACACGCACCCCTCCTCACCCTTTGGTGTTATCAAACATCCTCGCTTTTTCAAGCACTAAGGACAGCGGAAGGGTATATCCTCCAGAACCAGCCGACTCAGTCCTGCGAGGAGTTTCAACAGCAGCAAGGTCACCTAGTACTCCCCTGCATACCTAAGCAGCTGTCTGGGAAACGAAGCTACAGTTAGCACTCGGGTTAAAAAAAAGCTGTTCATATGACTGCTGCAATTATAGCAGTGTTGATTCTGTCAACGAGGTGACTAATGGTGGTCTCTTGTTCCAAAACGCAAACAAAAAACCCCCAGTCCCAAACATAAACTACAAAAAAACTCAAACCCACCTCCAAGTGACACGAAATGTCAGAAGCAAACAGTAAACCTGCTAGTGCCTCAATACACGGTTGGCAGGATTTCATGACTAAACAGAGCTTCAAAATAGCTATTACGAAAGAGTCTTCCATGCTCCCCCCTCCACTTTTAGTGCCCCCAAACAATGCAGTATCATTGATTTCAGCAGGCTGTCTACATGCAGTAATGTCACTGCTACGCAACATGAAAATCAGGCTTTAGTTTAAGCTCCTGCTTCAAACAACTTTAAAATGGACTGAGACATCATTGAGCAAAAGAATTTGAGGCAGGATGTATATTGACAGTGTCTTTCAGACACTGTAGGAACCTCAGTTTTTCTTTCCAGTTTAGAGGAAATCTGTGTCTCTTAACGGTCAAATAATGTAGACATCGTTACAAAACAATAAACACAGCTGGAGTAGGATACAGAAATACTCTGCTTAGTGGTCGCAGGTTACACTACGTATAATTTGTGGTGATGTACAGCTTCGACAAATACCACAACTGCAGACCAATGCACAAAGTGCCACCCCTACATGTGATCAAACATCTGCAAATAAATGTGCTTGCTTGCTTCTTTTGGAGAGTAAGTTCTTCCACAGATAGTGGCTTCAGGGACTATGCTACTTCTTAATGTATGCAGAGCCCCACTAATCACAACAGGACATCCATCAATCCCCAACATGTCCTAGGGAAAATTATGACACTAGTTTTGGAGCACAGCCTTCCTGTTGCCTTTTCTTTTTTTTTTTTTTTTTTTTTTCTTCTTCCACTGTCAGCCTTACTAGGACGGCTGGAGTAAAACCGAGCACAGCAATTCAGCCCTGGAGGAAAAAGAAAGGAGGATATGGGCAGCAGCAAAGAAACCTAAGGGGCAAGAGATGAAGGTGAACCATGTTACCTTGGCTGGACCTGATGATCCTAGAGGTCTTTTCCAACCTTAATGATTCTATGATTCTTAATGATTCTATGATGTGAATGAAAGAGCAGAATGTCACAAGAGAAAAAGGAAAGGCTGAAGTCACACCCCACCAATGCTATCACCACAGTGAGAATGGAGTTTCTCACAGAGGCCATGGCGTTACCTGCCAGGCAGGCACTTACATGGAGACGTTCCATTGTCTCCAGTTCTGACAGCCTGCCTGTGAACTGGGCCCAGGCAACACTTTGCACAGCTGAGCAAGTCTTCATGAGAACACTGGGTCCTCCATCTTAGCAAGTCAGAAGTGCGTCAAGCCTTGGCTTCAAAGATACTATCTTACCTAAGAGTCCTGAAACTGAAGTCCTACTTCTTTCTCTGTGCCAATACTTATAGTTAGTATACGTAAAACCATCTCTTTTCATGCTAAAAGAGCTTCTCCAATGCATATTTTTTAACTGTACTCCAGAGAAGTCATATATATGCACGTGACAGAGCATCCTTCACCCCTTAAGTCTAGTATAAATAAGGCACACTGACTTTTTGTTGTATCAGCATCATTTATGAGCTCATCCGGGTGACCAAAGAACCCACCCCCAAGAAAAATCACAATCAACAGACTGCTCCTGTCTCCAGTCTCTCTACAACGAAGGAGAAAAAGTAGAAGTAACAGGTTGTATTTGCTGGAGACAGAACTCAGACACAGGAGGGGGAAAAAAAAAAACCAAAACCCTTTGTCAGGGACATTGACTTCTATGGTAAGTATCAGGGTGAAAGAAAATAATTACAAGAATCAGGCTAGTTCATATAATCTCATACACTTTTAATTTCAAGCCAGATAGCTCCCTGTTGATTGCTATTAAATATTCTAGCGTTAGAGCCTGAGTATTTCGAAGCATACATGCTGCATTTTCTCTCTGCTAGCAGTCACTGACCCTACACTATACACCTTCACCCTTTTAAAGCGCCGAAAGTTCACTTTAAAATGGTGGTGGTAGGAAAGCCTATCCAAAATAAGGTAACGCAAACGCAGTTACCTGAAGCTAGCTGTGAGTCTTACTGTCCCACTACCAGTAGACTCAAAACGTGGTCAGAGAACTAGTGCTACTCGTTCTAATTTCCAGCGACTGAAACGCATTAACGGATAATATTTTCTTAATATTACTTATCCACACCTCCTGTTCCGTGGAGGTACTTACACCTCATTTGTTACCATGGCATTTGAGCAGCTTCCAGCTGAACATAAGACAATACAGCAGTTGCTGTAGGTGTCACAGAACGATTACCCAGAAGGGAGGGAAGGTGAGCTCACAGGACTGCAAAGGAAGCTGGAGCAATTCCTTCATTCCTACCAAGTTGCTGCCATACCAAAACCGTTCAAAAATTGTGGTCTATAAAAAAAAAGAGATGTTACTGACACAGCGCTAAAAAACTCTTATCCCTACGGAGCCAGTGGTTATCCCAAACTATTATCCTGCTGGAAAACCGGCCACTTTTATGGATTCAAGACGCAGGAAGGCAGGGCCCCGCCGGGCTGAGCCCTGGGGGCAGCTGTGGGGTGGGGAGCAGCTCGGCGCAGGGCAGAGTTCCCCCCACCACAGAGAGCAGGTCTACCCGCCACCGAGCCGCCCGGCCCGGCTCCACGGCAAACTTTGGCGGCAGGTCACCACGGACCCGCACGAACGGGCAGCCCTCCCGCCCGCCCCGAGCTCGTCGCTTCTCCCGCTCCCTCACCGCCGCGGGCCGGAGCCCACCGGCGCGGGCAGGGGAAGGGCAGGGAAGTTTCCCCGCTGCCCTCGCCCCCCGCCCCCGCTGTACGCTCCGCGCCGCAGGCCCCGCGCCCCGCCCGGGACCCGGGAACGGGACCCCCCGCCTCCCCCAGCGCTCACCATGTCGTAGACGTTGAGGATCACCAGCTGGTTCGCCATCGCCGGCGGCCCGCGGGCGCCCCCCGCCCGCTCGGTCGCTCCCGCTGCGGCGCCGCTCCTCAGGCCGGCGGCGGGGCGGTGGGGAGCCCCGGGGGCCGCTTCCTCCTCGTCCTGCCTGTTGCTGCGGGGCGGGGGGGGGCGGCGGGCACCATGGAGCCGCCGCCGCGGAGGGACGGGCCTGGCCCCCGGCAGACGCGCTCAGCCCGCGGCAGGGGCCGGGCGGCGCGGCGGGGAGGGGGGGGGGAGCGGGCCCCACCCGGTGGCAGCGGCGGCGGGAGGGGAGGGAGGAGGCGCCGCGCGGCGGTCAGGGCGCACGCGGGAGAGCGGCGCGGGCAGCGACTCGCGCCTTCCCTGGCGCTCGCGCCGCCGGGGCCGCGGGACGGCCTGGCCGCCCCGCCAATGGGCGCAAAATGGAGCCGGCGGAGCCCGCCCCCATCTCCCGCGCGGAGCGGGCCGGCGGGGACTACAGCTCCCGGCGCGCACCGCGGCGGGGAGGGCTACGGCCCCGCCCCCTCCGCACTGAGGGGGCGGGGTCTGTTCCCGTCTCCGGCCTGGGGGGAGGGGGTTGAGTCTGGAGAGTCCCGGTGCTGCCGAGCCGGGCCAGGACCGGGCGGCCTCGCACCGGAGCACTCCGCGCTTCCACACCCGCAGGGCCGCGGCAGAGCCGCCCGTGCGACGTGGAACGTACCGCGGCGCGGAGGTGTGTGTGGCCGGGCCGGCTGGGGAGCGTCTCCCCGCGCCGCCATTTTGTGTTGCCGTGCGGAGGGAGGCGGGCGTTGGAGGCGTGCGGAGCCGCGCGGAGCCCGCCCGCGGGCGGCGGTGAGTGCGCGGTGGTTGCGCGGCGGGTCGTGGGCCTGCAGGCCCGCTGGTGCTCAGTGCGGTGACCTGGCGGTGCGGTGGCTGCCTGCGTGACCCTGCCAAGCAGCAGCAAAACAAAGGTCCAGTCGGTAGGAGCATCGGCAGGAGCAAAGATGCTCTCTGTTTTCCAGCAGCCAGCCTGAGGTGTGGATTAAATTCTGTAAAGCCAGCTGCGCGTTCCAGAGGCGCAGTTCGCACTGGGCTGGGGATTATTTAGAACCTTCTCACAGAATCACAGAATGGTAGGTGTTGGAAGGGACCTCTGTGGGTCATCTAGTCCAAGCCCCCTGCCGAAGCAGGGTCACCCAGAGCAGGCTGCACAGGAGCTTGTCCAGGCAGGTCTTGAATATCTCCAGAGAAGGAGACTCCACAACCTCCCTGGGCAGCCTGTTCCAGGGCTCCGTTCACCCTCAGAGGGAAGGAGTTCTTCCTCATGTTCAGACACAACTTCCTCTGCTTCAGTTTGTGCCCGTTGCCCCTTGTCCTGTTGCTGGGCACCACTGAAAAGAGCTTGGCCCCATCCTCCTGACACCCACCCTTGAGATATTTATAAGCATTTATTAGGTCCCCTCTCAGCCTTCTCTTCTTCAGGCTGAACAAGCCCAGCTCCCTCAGCCTTTCCTGATAGGAGAGATGTTCCAGTCCCCTCACCATCCTCGTAGCTCTGCTGGACTTCTAAGCCAGTTTCATCTCATAGAGCTTTCTGAGCAGAGGAATTTTGTACTGTTTTATCATGAAGATATTCAGCAAGTGGCTAGTGACTGCATGGGAAGTTAATGAAAAGTTGGAGGACAAAATAGATGCATCCTCAAGAGGAAGGTCCTGCAGGAGGGGCGTACCAGCCTGGGGGTGTTGCGGCCTCTGATGTCTTTTCTAGCTGCAGGTGTTTAGATGTTAAGACATTTTGGCCCTCTTAGCGAAAACTGCTCTTGGCTGCTGAGCTCTGCAGCCCGGGCTCCGGACTGGGTGCGGAGCAGCTCCGTCCCTCCAGTGCTGCGGCACAGCTGACACAGTTACAACAGCATCGGTTCATGTCCTGCTTCGGGGAGGGATACTTGCTGAGCGAAAACTAGCGTTGTTGCAAAAACTTACCAGAGATTTGGCTGCTGGCTGTCAGAATGTGAAATTCAAACACCCGAGGGGCTGGTGTGTAAACCTGATGCTCGTCTTAGCCAAGTGAGGGCTGCTGGCAGCGGTGCCTTGCTTTGCCAGTGAAACGGTAAACCTGTGGGCAGGGTGTCCGAAGGTCCTTTGGGTCATGTTCTTCATCTGCTCCTGTGGGTGGCAGCTAGCGAACAAGCTGGTAGCTGTTCAACCAGAAAGTTTCATGGGAAGAAGCTGCTTCTCTACCAAAGAAAATATGACTGTATCTTAAAAACTGCAGAGGTCAAAAACCTTATCTGAAAAGGCAGGGACTCCATTTGCAACCAACAGTATGCATTGACTAGGAGAGGGGAATACAAATGCTGCCATGACTTCTAATCAATCACTTAGCCTTCATTCTTTCCTGTTCATTACCTGTCTACAAGATGCACTGTGAAGAAAAAGAGAGGAAGACATAACTTCTAGCATGTAGTGACAGGAGAGAGAGAGAAAATTCATATTATAAAATGAATAAAGCTGAAGAATAAAATCCAAAAGTGTCATTTATTTGACTTAAAAATTGTATTTTGGTATTTAAATATTAGACTTAACTACATAGAGCAGTAACACAATACTACAGCTCTGACTTCCTCAGTGAGGCAGTTTATCTTTTCATGCAATTATCTGGAAGAGACAGGGAAGTCCTTTTGAGCAAAAAGACTGGGATTAGCCAGGTATCAGAAGCAATGTTAAGCATGTGTGAGTGCTGCAGAGAGTTATGCCTTATATGGTATGTTTTACAGCAGGTTGCGTTTGAGTAGTTTGGAGAGAGAAAAAGTATGGTATGGGGATACTCCCAAGATACCAAGATCAGTTTGGTGCAGGGGCAGTGCTCAGCAGTGGGCACTGTTACCACCTGAGAAGTATAATGTATGAACCCACGGACTTCTGCCTTGTCAAACTGAAAGCCAAGCTGTCGAGCCCTTAAGAGCAACACAGAAAATCTCCTCAGAGAAGAACACTAACCAAAATCATTGTCTACCGATCTATACTACATTTACTTTATGTCATGATATTTTCCTATCCTTGTATGGGAGAAATATGCTTAAGGAGCAGTCTGCTTTCCTGTCTTTATGGAAAGTGCCATTGCCTGTTTAGTTTTCAAAGGTGTAGAAACAGCAAAGATTAGAGGAGCAGCCGTTTTCTGAGCCGTAAAAGAGAACTGAGAGAAGACTAATGTGCCTTGGATTCACAGAGGTGCAGAGCACCTCACCCAGATGTTGCTGCACAACTCCTGTGTGTCTCATGCATTTGACATACGCGCAGCTAAGGTGGGACACAGATGTGCAAACATTCCAGAAAGAACTGGAGGGCTTTCGCCTGTCCTTCAGCCCGTGGGACCATCCTCTCTTAAGGGAAGATGGGCTTACTGTTCGCTAGGAACAGACTTTTCACTGAAGGTGAAATTTCAGAGCTGATTTCTGATTTTTTCAGATTTCTGTCTTGGTACAAACTGTACTGAAATAGATGCGAAAGAATAATAAAAAATGATTCAGTAACAAATGATTAAAAACACTTGTGTATTCTTCGTGCCAGATTTCTACAGCTTTGAAGGTCTGTTGGAAGGTACTGGCCACCACTGACCTGTACTCACAACTCCGTTAAAGTTGTATTCAATAACGTCCTTTACATTTGAAAGTAAATACATGAAATGATACTATAGAGATACAAAAAGTGCTTATAAAAACATTAAAAACAATATTTCAGCTGTCTAAAATGACACCATATTTGACAATTTGTTTTATGGGTTTTCAGTAGTATGACAGAGAGTAAGATATTGGTCTTTTAAGTCTTGCCCTAGTTCTCTTGAAAGCTGAGTAATGTTTTTACGTTAGTAGTAGTATATTTGTAGCTGATGATGAGGACAACCAAAAAGATGAAGAGCATGGTGACTGAATGGAGCGTAATTCTAGGTGTATCTGACCTGGAATGCAAATGAAATAGGATTAAAATACAGTTACTTTTTTGGTCTTCATTAGTCAAGAATATCTCGGATTTCATACTAGCAGTACATTCACTTGGTACAGTAACTCATGACAGCATTGATTTGGTTAATGATTAGGTATTTGTGTGGTTGTAATGATTCAGAATCCAACAGGAATACTTAGAATTACTTGCTTTGTCAGTCAACGGCAATTGACTTTTTCAGTAGATGGCAATTCCTTTGATTAGAGAACAAGAACAAAGCCTTTTCCTAATAAGAGGTGTCTTTATAAGTTCATTTGGTTTAAAAAGCTTTCCAACTCCAAGTGTCTTTTGTACAGAATATAGAAAATAAAATACCACAGAAGCTGGAACGAGAAGCAGACAGTATCCACGGGTTTACCAGGCTGAGGCCTGCAGGGTGGGATCTGAGTAATACCTCTGAACGCTTTTCACCCAGTCAATTTATGTTGTAAGCCTGGCTAAAGCAGTTATCTGAAGTTTCTGGGTATGTTGGGGAAGTGCTAATGGGATAATGCTCAATTTTTTTTATCCCCTTAAACGCAAATCCTGTATTTTTACCAGGAGGCTGTGGAAACATTATTTCTGCAAGAGATCTAATGGCTAGGAATGACTCTAAGCAGTTGCAAGGGATGTGCCTAGCTTTGTGGAGCTTGTAAGAACACTTGCATTACAGCCAGCGAGGTTTGACAGGCTGGAAAACTTCTGTTTGCTTTCGCATAGAGGTTCTGGAGAAACTGCATCATTAAAAATGTGTGGGTAAATTCTTCTGCCTTTGTCTGTGAATCTTCTGCATAGAACAAAACATGGTATCTTGTCTGTATGCTTTTGTAATATCAAGTTTATTTCACACATATGAAATAATAATAGAATAAGACTGCAAGAATAATTTACTATATTAAATAACAATAATAATTAGAAACTTCTAATAGCTGTTACCTTTCAATTACACCATGTGTACAGAATGCAAACAATGCTTTTAAATCACAAAACATGATACACATAGCAAAGCCCTGTTAGGTTATTTTCACAGCTGAGGGCAAAACCAGAGAATCTTATGAAATTGTCCAGTGCCCAGAATCACCCATCGTTACACATTTAGTGGAAAATTTAGGTTCTGGATAAGCAGATTAGAATTATTGAATTATGATCGTTATTCAAAACCTTCTACAGTTGTAAGTAACACTCAAAATGAAGTACATGGTCAATTTTGAATATTTTTGTGGTTACAATTCTTTTTTCTGCAGTAAAGTCAACTTTTGTGAGCATTCAGACATGTAAATACACGTTTTTATGTATCCTCTCCTTGGACAAACCGCTTTCTACAAGAGTCACCCATCAGTATCAGCAGAGCTTGTGGAGGTTTAAGCAGGAGGTGACGTGTCTGGGCAAAGATGAGGATACAAAGGCTGAAAGCCTTTCCAACTTGCCTGTCTCAATAGATCTCCTGGACTCCGTTCTCCTGTTTACAAGAATGTTCCTCACTGGTAAGAGCAAGGTTATATTAACCCCACTTGCATCCACATCCAAACAGTTAGATGAAAAGGATTTCAGTGGAAAATATATTGCAAGTTGGTGTAACAATAATGGAAGTGTCTTGGTATTCTGGACTGAAAATCTCAGAAGACCCTGAAGCCAAAGTCGCTGAGGGAATGTTAGACTGCTGAAGGCCAGCAAAACCACTTGGTCTTCATTCTGCCTTACCTGGACAATCTCCTGTGAAACGGAGGAGACTGGGGGAAATATGTACATCAGCTCTTCTAATGGAATGTTTGGGAATGAGTCTGATGCTGACCTGAAAGCCAAGCCTCCCCTGGAGCATAATGTCAATGTCATTATTGACACATAAGGCAAAAAGAGCAATACTGAGCAAAAAGAGCTCTCTTCACAAGGAGCCACATGGAGAAGACCAGGGGCAATGGCTACAAGTTGCACCAGGAGAGGTTTCATCTCGATGTAAGAAAGAATTATTTTACAGTGGGAACAATCATTCACAGGAACAACCTCCCCAGGGACGTGGTGGAGTCCTGATCACTGGAGGTTTTTGGGATGCAACTGGACACGGAACTAGATAGTGTCATCTGGGCTCCTTTTGCCACGAAAGGTTGGACCAGATGGTCGTTTGAGGTCCCTTCCAACCCAGGCTGTTCTATGATTCTATGATTTGAAATTATTTTACGAAGATATTTTAGTTTATCCAGAGTGATGTTTGTGATTAAGATTAGATTCTAGCAATGAGAAGGGTAGAAATAGGTCAGGCTTCTTAAATATGAATTGATGCATCAAAGCAGCATCGCTTTTATTAGAAGTATATTCTAATGGTAGAAGTATTTTAAACAGATGTAACTCTAATGATCAAATAGATTTCACTCTGAATTTAACTATAGCTGTGTTTCTAGTATAGAGACCACAGGCAGATTACTAAAAATGCTGACTGAATTGTAATGACGCTATTGCCCCTTTGAGCAAAATCCCACATTTGGGGTTCTGTGAAACATTTTTGTTTAGGTGGGAAGTAAACACCATGAACTTGACCTGAATGCCTAGGAAACTACTGATAAATAGGATATCCAAATGGAATCCTTTCCAAACTGGCGTTGGTAATAAAACTGTCTCTGATGTGGAGAGGATTTCAGACAATTCTCCGTCTCTCTGAACAACACAGCAAAGATCCATTTTTGCAGAAATTTCAAACCAGATACTCCAGCCTCGTGCACAAGAAATAACTCATTGTTTGCCTTTATTTTTTAGGAAGGATGGACACAGTTTTCGTTGCTTATTCTATTTCCACTGGCTTGAACTCAGTCTTCTTCTGACACCTTCCTGCTGTGTGTTTGCATCTGAGGAATTTTTTTAGTTCTGCAATCCCCCTCTGGCTTCCTGCCTAGCACTCGTCTTTGTGTTTCCCTCTTCTGTATTACAAGAGTTTCAATTATTCCGATTGTTGACCACAAAGAATGCTTTACTGAGTATTAAGCGATACCTTTGCCTTTCTTGCAATATAATAACTAACAATGCTGATAATGTATTTTCAACACAAAATTATCCTTTTAGATCATTTTATGATTAGACCAATGCCATATTGTCATATGAGCCTTATTCCACTCCATCAATGCTGCACCATGCCCCGCTCCTCCAAGCATATCAGTAATGCAAGAATATGAAGTAAGAGAACAATAGATTTTACTCACGCTGTCACCAGCTATTTCTAAACATACATTTTCATACCTGTGGTCCCCGTATTTGATCCAATGTAGAGTTTTTACTTTGTTTAAGCGTAACGGGCCGAGACTGTACTCTATACAGACAACCTGCCTGTTAAAAATACAAATGAAAAAAAAAAAGAATTTTAAATGTGTATAATTTGAAAGTGTGGTACATGAAAAGGTGGCATCATGCTTCAGTATATTTGATTTACTTATCTTTAAGAGATAATTGTGTTTGTCAGGGTTGCAAATGAAGAAGTAGGACCATGTCCAAACCTCCAGCATAGCTGTATATGTGTACACAGAAGAGTGTCAAAGAGTTCTTTCATAAATTGAGCTGTCAGCAGAGGCTACCAAAGTTCCGGTAACACTATATGTAGATGAGGGCTTGGCTTAAATGTCCTTTGTCATCCCACTGAAAAAGGAAGCAACGTACTAATTTTAATTATAAATAGATCAGGCAGAATTAGTTTTGATGACCATGTGGATTATTGCGCATCTTTTTTTTTCCTCTTTGGAGAGAAGGCAGTCTGAAATTTCGAAGTGATTTTTGAAGTTTAATTTCCTAAACCATATTCTACTGGTCACATTTTTCTTCTGTTTACTGTATTGTTTTGATACCTCCCACACGCGTAATTTTGAATAGCCTACGATGTGAAGTCCAGTATATGAAATGTTGGAATGTTGTGTAGCTATGTACATCCATTCAGACTAAAGAGATCTCAGCATGTGTACGAACAGTCATGCTTTGCATGGAGACCATTACGCATAAAACATTTACATTACATTCTCGGTAGATGGCTGGCTTCTTTCATGAATGAATTGTACCCATGGTCAGTTCTGCCTTTCATCTCCCATAATATAAAATTTGCTTCAACATTCTAATGTCTGAGTCGCCGTCGTATCTGTGAAACACGTGGCGTGTGACGTCTCAGTGAAGCAGCACAAGCACACAGAGCCGTCGTGTTGAGAACAGTGCCTGGGTCGGTGAGCACGCGGAGCGGCTGCCGCTGCGGGGGGTGAGGCGGGTGGGCAGCACGCTGACAAGGCGTTTCACTCTGAGGCATCTTGCAAATACAGCACGGACGTGGTGCGGCAATACCCACTGAAACCAAAGCGTCCTGTGCTATGCGCGGAAAGGAACTTAAAGATTTGGCAACATTACTCTTGCCATTGGACTTGGATGCTTTGTGCAGCTTCACATCCCTGTACAACCCTGGTGGAAGAAGCCTTCCTCATGCCTCACCACTTACCAGCAGTTTATTTACAAGGAAATAACAGGTTGGAAATAGTCTTGGTAATGACGTTCCATTAGGCAACCGTATTTAGCCCAGTCATATTAGGCTATCTAAAAAAGGAGAAGTTTTATTCAGGTACTGAATGTCACACTCTCTTTCTCTTTTTCATATGCAGCCCAACTAGAATGAAAACTGTAACTCTTACCTCGTCCTCGTCTGTTGGGTTCCACAGAAATTTCCTAATGACATGAAAACTCAACAGTCATTCAACCTCTTATTTTTATTTATCTTGATACAACATAGCGTCAGTTGTTGAGACAGAAAGATTTCAACCTGACACTCTTCTCCATGACTTAAAAACATAAGCAGCGTCTTTATTTCTACTATACACTTTAAATTTCCTTATGTTATTAAAAATCAACTTAAAAACAACACTAGTTTCTAAAGATCTGTAGCCAGCTATTGCTATCAGCATTACTACCCAGAGCTAGTAACTAAAAATGTAGATAACAGAAAGATTACAGTCCCCGGTTTCTTTGCAGTGTTCATTTAACAGCACAATAGGTGCAACTCTGAACTACAGCAGATGCCCATTAACCTGAGTTGGGATCAGGTACAGATAATGCTTTTTATATATTTCAGAGAGAAATCTGAGAAAAGAAAAAGTATTTCATTAGTTTTCTGCATTGTTTCAATTAGGCTGTTCTGGTAGAGAATACTTAGAAGACTAGTTCACTTTAAGTTCTTAAGCACTGTATCTGTACTTTAACACAAGAAAAAGACAGTATGAACATTAATATCAGAAAGCCCCAGTTTATATTAAGTGATATATATTTAAATATAGCACTTCAGTTTCATCTGACAATATGTCCAAAATGCCTAGTCTGCTTTGGGCTGTTAATACAGTGTCTAACCCAGGTATTTTGTAGGTTGCCAAATTATGTTTTTCACAGACTATATCTACAGGTCTAAAAGACAAAGAAAAAATAATTGTATAAATTAGCTTTATTTAATACTTCAGCAGTGCACAAACGTGTAAATGATTTTTCATTATTCTGTGCTTTAAGAATTTCATTATTTGTACAACAATTTATTGTTTTGGTATTCTGAACTCTACTCACAAAAAATACTTTCCCTTTAATTGGACATCCTTGGATTGATGAAAATATTGGACATATTTCATCATGTAATTGGAGTGAGGTCCTCCTGGCAGTGGGTCAGGATTTGCTCATGAGAATCTGAGAAGCATTGTTACTGTAGGTTATTTTTTTCAAATTACCTTATCAAGCTGCAGCGCCTAGCTGATGCTGTAATTTACGGGCATTTTCCAAGATGCCGGGCTGCAGTTCAGCTGACATAACACCGCTGGTTAATTGTCAGCAAAAGAATCCCCCACCCAAAAGAAGAATTTGTGTCAGAATTTATTTTGAAACAAGTCAGTAACACCAAAGAAATGAAATGCAGCAATATCAAGGTCATTTCATTTGGAGGCAAGAGGCACCTATTATTACTACTTCTTCTTATTTTATTATCACATCACCTACAATGTCAGTGTCCCATTTTACTCCCACTGTACTAAGCCAGGTATCATTGTGGCATTACAGGTGGATGTTTCAGGGACTAGGAGAGTCAGTCCAGGCAGTCAGTGATTTTTAAACGCTTATTGATTCCAGAGAAACAAGTTTGACTTTATTAGAGTTCCTGGTCACTTTTTTAATAATGCAGCAGCCATCCAAGGACAGGCTATGTTTCTCAATGTTAGTGTCAGGACTGGTTCTACTGGAATGCTAACATAAATTTTGCTGTGGGAGGATGGATTAATGATTGCTGTGAAATGGGTCTTTATAGATAAACACAAATCCAATTAAAGTGAGATAGTAAAGACAGCTTACAAAATGTGGAGAGATGAAAGATTTTTTTTTTAGTCTGCAGACAAACCACATTGTGAAATGCAGAAAAGTCGAGTTTGGGTGGGAGGCTGATCACCGTTGTGGGAGATTTGGGCTTATTATTGAACCCATTAACAGATGCAGTAGAATTGGGAATTAGAAAGATAAATAAGGAAGTAAGCAGAATTACAGACATCCTGTCTGCATTCACTTTTTGCAGAACTCTGGCTAGTGTTGAGATAAGATGAAAGGCATAGGACAACCTACTGCAGCACTGAAGCTGAAACCTGTCAGTCGGAGACTGTTGATTCAGGCAGCCCTGAGACAGAATACTTAGCAGGTTGCTCCTACTGTACTTTTCCATAAAGAAATCAATTCCAGAAAATCATCAGTCCTTGCAAACAGTACTGAAGACAGCTGATTGTATTTCCCATCTGGGATCTGAGATTCTGAAATGGCAAGGCTTGTTCACTAGCATTTTTAGCACTCCTTCAACGAGAATATTAGAGTCGAAGTGGAAGCTTGATTCAAAACTTTTAAAGATCAACAATTTCTGACAAAAGAATAATCAGGCTACTTTGTCCTTTGAGGCAGAGCATAGTGATGATATCATCAGGTGCACATAGGGGTCTTTATGGCTCTATACTTCAGTATATTAACGTGAAGACCTTTGTCCTTGAATGCTGGGCTGAAATCAGCTGCATGAGTTCTGTAGCTTGCCAAGAAGCAATCCATTTTGGCTGATTTGGACAGAAGGGGAAAAGGGTGGAATGGTATATCCACACAGACATTTTGAGCATCAGGTACGAGCTGATCTGGAAAGAGACACCGAACAGCATGCTGAGGGGAGGGGGCAGAGAGGGGGAAGCCTGAAATAGTCAGACGTGTTTAAATGAAGGGTTCAAGGATGGATTAAAAAGCGACTAGGGAAGCTACCTGCCTGAGAACAACCAGCTCTGACTGCATGGGGGTGCTTGAGTAGAACACAAGCAGAATTATCTCAGAAAGCACAACCAATTTCTCCTCATCAAGTAGGCTTCATAAATTTGCTAATCTGAGTCAGAAGGAGGCAGAGGAATATGTGTGCTAATTCTGGGCACCCAGCCCCTGCCAGTCCTTCTCTCCAAGTGCTCCGAGCAAACTGAAAAAATGTGGTTGCTTTTTTATGCATTGCTGCTACTATCAATGGCATAGGTGATTAGCATTGTAGCTAAAGAGAAATATGGTATTCTCTGCCAAGACTTGGTGCCTTTGGAGATGGGGGTGCAAGATGTAGGGCCCTGCCAATGACAGATTTACTGATTGATTTAAGATTGTTTCATTCACTGGCAGTGAGGTCCTCATGGGTGATAGCTGGTAGAAGAATCCAGAAGATTACAGGACAGCTTGTCAAAGTATAAAGTCTGTGCTAATTGCTGAAGGAGGTTTTAAAATCATCTGGTATCCTAAAGCAACAGTGGGCTTCCTCGACAAAATGAGGGAGGCATTACCAGTGTCTGAGGATTCCTGGTGAGTGGAGGAGTATCTGGATGAAAAAAAAAGAAATGAATCCTGGCATAAGAGCTTCAATGCCAGTGATTTTAAAGTGGGTTGCAGCACTGCGGTACTGCTGATTCAAAGATTAGGTCAAAGAAGAATGACCAGTTGGGGTATTTAGCCTTCTTCATGGATCATTTGCCAAAACCTTCGGGTGGATACTTCACCTAACCAAAAATGTAAAACTCTTGTCTTGGGTGGAAAGCAAAGGAAGCTATTCAAAACAAAGCACTGTACAGAGCCTGAGCTCGTTACCAATTGTCCGACCAATTTAAGGGGACATGCGAGACTGGCAAAATAACTTCTAAAAATATAAGAAGTGTAATTATGGGAACAAAGAAAGGAAAGTTTTTAGTAAAGCATATGAATCACAGTAGTTAGGACTATTCGGGATCTGCTCTTGCTTTCTGAGTACCTCAGGACATTTTAATTACATCTGGATTCTTCTAAATAAAGCACAGTAAATTGTTAACTAAAGCATTTTGGTTCTTAAGTGATTACTTTGTGACATATGAAGATTTGAAGCCTCTGAAATAACAGGGAGTGGTGATTAATTTTAAACGTAAGAACGAGGTCCAGCAACCCATGCATCTGTGGAATAACACTCTCCCAACTACATCGGCGCAGTGGTTTAGTCTATCTTATAACCTGTTCATCTGTGCTCAAACTCTGATGCTTCAAAGGAGAGTGAAAAGCAACACACCTTCACCTCACAGAGGGTGATTTGGCCATGATGTCCTGGGAAAACCATACCTTCCTAATTCCTACAGCATGCCTGACGGAACACTTAATCCAGACATTAAATTACATTAATTTTATTGTGCAGAGTTGCAAGCATTATGAAAATGTCGAGGGCAATGGCCACTTTCTTTTATCAAACATGAAACAAATGGTTTTCTTAGGTGTCACATTGTAGAACTTTTCCTTCATTTACCAGATAATTTTTGTGATCCTAAAGCCTTCTTAGTATTTTTACACTCCTTTTGAACAGGGGATATTAGAACCAGACACAAATATATTAGTCTTAGCTGTATCAACACTACATACCAAAGCACATTGATCTTCTTAGTTCTTATTCATATTCTCTTTCTTATAGATACAAAAATCCCGCTCGGTCCTTTGCCAGAGCACTGTACTAAGGCTACATGTTGAGATGCTTATTTTAACAGTAGCTGAAGTAATCTCCTTCCAAGAATGAGGTGGCTCAATCATGTGCCACAGTCAGTAATCTCTTGTATATCTTTCTAGGAAGAATAGCTCTTAGTTGATGTGTGGAATGTAAGGTTTAGAGTCTGGAAAGGCTCTACAACGATATTTGCAAAAAGGCTTACCAAATGAGAGAAGACATTTAGCCTGCAGCAGCCTATCAATTTGTTATTAATTCACTTCTGTACCAAAGACAAAAGCATCTTGATCATCAAAGGGACATTTGCATTTCTGAACAAAGCTGGATGATAGTATGGAAGAAGGACAGAACTGTCTCCTGAGTAGCTTGAGTACCAATAACAGTTTTAGAGTTGGAAAGAGGATTTGAATAAACATGTATGCAAATCTAAAACAAAAGTGAGGATAAGAGAGTTAGGATTGATCTCCAAGTCCAGATCCTCACCAGTGAACATAAGCTGAGGATGTGAGTTTGCTCAACAGCTGTATCGTCACCCAGGAATATATAAATGCTGAAAAGCCTGTCAGCTGGAACATAAAGGGTGAAAAGAAACTTTGGAATAAATCTATGTACTGGGCAAAATGTGCATGGTTTTTCTGTCAATAGGACCCTTATAAACCCCTTGTAACAGGATTATCTATTTTATATTTTATAAAGTCTTTATTTGCTTTCCCTAATGTGGCTCATGTCCATTGTGGGTGGCATATGGCCCTTCTTGAAGTATTACAGCAACAAGCAGTATTTTCCCATTAGCAATATTAACCGCATTATTTAATTTATGTAAATAACTGCCAGGGCAGTTAGCATAGTACTGAATAAACTTTAATTCATACTTATCAAAACTACATTATCAACTTAATATCTACTGTATAAATTTTCTGATACTCACGATGCCTTTGAGTAATTGGATTCTAAAGTATAGTCAGTTTGATGGTAAAAAGTGAATGTCTAAATGCAAATAAAAAATAACAACAATTAGTAAAAATCTTTAAACCACAGTGATGCAACTAGTGAGATAAAGGATATCTTCATCGTATCTGGGGAATCTGAAAAGATGTCCAGTTCTACTTCCAGAACTCATTTTGTATGTGTCCTCCACAGTGCCTATGTTAAGTGAGAGGCTGAATCTTTTTTCTACTCATGTGGTTCTAGGTTGCCCAAACAGTGTATCTGGGATTCATCTAACCGACATTAGATATCTGAACTACAGGCTGATGCATCCCATAAACCAGGAGCCTTCGTTTAGTTGAGACAAATGCCCTAGCACAAAAGACCAAACCTATGCTCTTTGAACTTCTCAGTGTTCTTACACTCTTCAGATTCCATTGGAAAAGGCACCGAAGAGGTCTGCTCTCATCCTAAGCAATGCAGCTCCCTCCTGGAACATCTGAAAATAAAAGCACTGGCATGAGGAAGAACTTCTTCCCTCTGAGGGTGATGGAGCCCTGGAACAGGCTGCCCAGAGACGTTGTGGAGTCTCCTTCTCTGGAGATACTCAAAACCCACCTGGACGAGGTCCTGTGCAACCTGCTCGGCAGGGGGATTGGACTAGATGATCCCCAGAGGTACCTTCCAACCCCTACTGTTCTGTGATTCTGTGATTCTGTGTCATGTTTGCGATGTGCTTGCAAGGAGTGTATATTTCAGCATCCTTATTCCTATCTTCTGTCTTTTCCTTGCTTCACGCAGACACCCTCAGCAATTCGGCAGAATTTGGTTTTGGACTCGTAACATTTTGCCATCCTTCCAAGATCCCCATGTCACAGAGGAGAAATGACTGGCTTCTGCTGTAGACACTGCTGCAGTGAAACAATCTGGTGTCTGTCAGGGGGTGTGATCATATGCATGGTAGCTACCTGCTCACCTCTACCAGAATCCCAATCCCATTCCACAGTCGACCCCAGAAGAAGTCAGAAAGACTGTTTTTCTGATCAGTCACTACTTCAAACATTCCAGTAGTCAGTCACTGTAGTCAGTTTCCCATTCTCAGCCTCTCATAGGGAACAAGCCCAGAGAGGAGGTTTAGAATTCCCTGAGAGATGGTGGGAGCTGGAGAGGGAGGAAGACAAAGGAAAGAAAAGGAAAAGCAAGGAGCCAAGGTCACCAGACAGCAGAATTATATAGCTACCTAAATCCTCATCTCTCTCTTCTTCACAGGCACAACACAAGGAAGGAAATAGCATCTCACAAGAATTTTCCTTCAACAACATTCCCACACACAGGGAGAACAAACTCTGCACTCCATGGCCAGGCATTCTCACGCATAGTAGAGGAAAACAGTGATGTCTGGGATGTGAGTGGAAATGAAGCTGTCTCAAGGAAGGCTGCAAAGGTATGTCACAGCACTGTGATGGAGCTGGAAAGACTCTACCCACTCCAGCTCATCAGCGAGAACCACAGTGCTGCATCGACAAGGAGGATGAGGCGTGTGCCGTCTGAACAGCAGGCAGCGACAGCTGATCTCTCATCAGATCCTTTTTCTCTACATGGTCTACTTTCAGTATTTCCTAGATCTTTAGTCCAGGACCTGTCCTCAGCCTTGCTTAGGTCAGTGTTTTTACACTAGTGTTTGAGCCTCATTTATGGGCGTGATAACGGAGCCTGCATTCTGAGATACCTAGGAAAGGGTGAACTTGTAGAGAGCGACAGGACATAAACTTTTCAGAAATAGCAGTTGCTTCACAGCATGCTATAATTATGGTATAGACACCTAAATTAGCAAGTTGTTCAAGCAGAAGAGAGACCCTTTTGATACAGATGAGATGTTTGCCTTTTCCCCTGATCACCACGACCGTTCAAAGATGGTGAAGAGTGGCCTTGCAATGACATCTGCCAGCTCTCTCAGCAGTCTTAAAGGTATCCTGTCTGATCCTGTGGTCCGTGCATGTCCAGCTTATGTAAGTAGTCCCTAATTAGATTCGTTGATACTGTAGGTAGTGACTCTCTCCCACAAAACTTACTAATGTGAATGGAGACCTGGTAAGACTGAAAACAGAATTTGTCAATAAAGACTGAGGGAGGAAGGCACTTTGTCCTTAGTCAGTGGATCTCCAGCCCGATCCAGCAGTGGGCCCACCTTTTCCTTTTTCTTCCTTATGCTGTTGATGCACCTACAGAAACTTTTCTTGTTGCCCTTCATATTCCTTGCTAGTTTCAGTTCCAGCGAAACTTAGGTTTTCACAATTCTGTCTCTGCATTTCTTTGGTAGCTTGTCCCTGCTTCCATCTCCTGTACACTTTGGTTTTGCATTTGAGCTCAACCATTACCTCATGTAGCGTATGTGTCTTGACCTGATTTTGAGTCATGCAGATCTGTTTATAGCTACAGAATATTAAAGTGCACTTCTATTTTAAACATCCCACAATCCCCCAGGAAAAAAGGCCAGAGGCTCAGCCTGTCTTCCCGTTTGGGCAGCGTTGTCTCTTCCCTATGCTGGGGTAGTCACACACGGCTTTTGTGGATCAGCTCTAGTCAGGCTAGGAAAGTTGCAGTGGCCAGGGGGCAGAAACTCTCTCTCAACAAAGAGCACTGGAAGATTGACTAATGGGTTTCCTGCTCATGCTTCTCCTTGCTGGTGGAAACGGTACTCAGATACACCCTTCTGTGAGCCTCCGTAAGCCTGACTTCTCTTTAAAAAGGACCACCAAGAAAATGGCTTCAGTGCTATCACTTGACCTCCTCTCATGGCGCTGTCAGTATGCCTTTCTAGGGTATGCTGAGGTTATTATTTTTAGCAGAAATATTTATTAAGTCCTCTTTGGAAATCTTCTTGCCAGTACCCTTGGCCTGGCCACCCGCATTGTGCAACGGTTGGGCTGGCAGTTCTGCCATTCTCTGCCTAGCTGCTTCTTGTTCTTGCAAGCCTCATCTCAATGAATATTTATCATGGCCTTTGGGGCTGGTGAATTTGGCCTGAGAGGGCTTTGCCATATGTTCCTGCACTCTCAGAAGGTTTTTTGATTGGAAAAGTTCAAAACTGTAGAATAAGATCTTTCAAGTTCCATGAACAACTTTGGAGGACATAGCTGTGGCAGTGTCCAGCAGTGCTCCACTGAACTCTGAACTTCATAGAGACTCACGTTGGACTTTTGTACATTTACCAGGTGACTCAAGTAGTCAAAAAGACACCATTGTCTGTAGAGTGAATGGCCCCTGCTCAGTTGAATTCTCCTTTAATAACCAGCTAAAGATGAGCAGCTGTCTTGGGAAAAGATTTGATGAGGTTTCCTGAGGCTGGAATAACGAATAAATGGACTCTTCTTAGTAACAGTTGTGACCTGCTTGGGAATTCCAGATATTTGCAATATGATGCTGTGATTATAATCTGAAAGTGAGTGCCTTTAAAAGTCAGAAAGCTGCAAAATAATCGCTCTTTGATTTACTGAAAAAGTTGTCATACCATTTCAGTCACTTCTCTTGAGAAAAATCAGAGCTATCATGCCATTAAACTTCTAGTCAAACAGAGTTGGACAAAAATAATCAATTCATCTTCCTGTAACGAATGCCAAGGCTGAAAGCTGGTGTTTTCTTATTAGAATCATGCTGAGTAGGGGGTGCAGGTTAGAATCACACTGATAGGGGTGCAGGTTAACAATACCTGAAGAATAACAGTTTGCCAACTCTCTTCTTGGTATGTCTGTCCATCAAAAAATAATAATCCTCAGTCCTCACAGACAATGAAATGAATAAATATTATTCTACTACTCTCATTTACAAAAAGGTAGCTTCAGTGATCTCTTACTTGAAATTTCTTTTACTTTATCACTTAATTACAAAAAAAAAACCCTTAATGACTACTTAAAATATAATATACTTAACCAAGAATAATCTGGTGAATAGTGGTCCCATGGGACATTTCTGACAGAGAAAGTTTTGATCCAGAGACTTGAAAATATCCATTAGCTGTGTTGTTTTTCTAGGTGTAGTAAACGCTCACTTCATCCCACAGCAGCCCAGGTGATAATCCTGCATTTATGTATATCATCCTCATAACAGAACTGCGAGGACCAGTTAAGAAAAATTCCTTAAGCCCCCATATTGTCAGTCTTCATTATAAACTGCCAGAAAGAAAAGTCTGGAGGAGCTGCAGCCACTGCAGATATCTTTATCTATAGCTAAAGAAGAAGCATTTGGAAAATTTAAGAACTTCACTAAGTTTGCTGTTTCTCCTATTTTATTAAATGTTTCATTACATCCAATCAAAACCTCAGTTGATGTCCATGCTCCCAAAGTACTTGTTTTCCACTGTTAAAAAAAGTGACACAGTGATTAGGCATATAGTAACTTCTCTTAAAGTTTATGTCAAGGATGTACATTAAGATATCAAGAAGGTTTGGGATACATTTTCAGCTAATGTAATTAGGAGAGCTTCACTGAAATTAATTTACAAATTTAAGCTGTGATCCTAAGAATGATTTCATACGGCTGCATGAGCTCATGCAGTGAGAGCAGACTTTATTTCAAAATGTTCTTTAAATAAACTTGTTGCTGTCTGGTCATTTCTAATTCCAAAGCCAGGATTACATCAATGAAAAATAGATCTAAAATAGATTCATCCAGACATTTAATGAAGACCATCCATATCTTAAATGTCAGTTGAGAACTACAGGTAACTTACCTGTGCTGGATAGACAGATGACCACCATCTCTTGAATGTATTCCAGTTATTTCACTTTCAAGAATCTTGTGTTTTGCTTCAAATTTAAAAAAAAATTATTAGCTTCTCATTTATAAAAAAGTACCATTTATTCAAAATATGATTCCATTATCTGTTAGAGCCACATCACTTACATTGTTATTTAGGCCTTGAGTCAAAGCATCTGAGGGGATTTCTATTTCTATGTAAGTTTAGAATCCATCATTTGCATAGAAAGTTCCAAAATTTGATGATAAATCTGCTGTTGTGGGAAAACATGCAGACCATTTAATGGAGAGGTGACTGTTTTGAGAGGAACAGAGAGAGATGTAATTTTCCCTACTAGGAAATAATTGTCTGGGCCTCGGACTTATAAAAGGAATATCTAGAACAAAGTATTCCTGAAATACTGTTGGGTTTCCATCTATTTTTGCTACAATGTCATCAGATATTGCAGGTACTTTGAATGTCCATAATCTGGAAATGGAAGAAACAACAGAAAAACAGAGAAACTTGAAAGACAAAAACTTCAGTCAGTTGAACCGACTGAAAGAAATTCAGCTACATGATTCAGGTCACATTCTTAGAACTGCATCTACAGTGGTACAAAATTATTACCAAATTCCGTCCTAATTCCAGAAGATAGGTGATGGCATGAAATCAGGGAGAGAAAGACCAAAATTTGCCTGCAGTTGGACTTTAACTTCTGAGTTTACAAAACCAGGCATATTCCTATCTCAGTGCTGTCTAGGAACTGTACATGACTGAAAGATCTGACTGAGAAGAGTATCTGGCATTAAAAATAAATGACTGTAACATTGTAACTCCATGGAATAATACAGCTTTCACTGTTACTGAGGTCACCTCCTCCCCGCCTTTCCCACACCCTCCTTTGGGCTACTTGGAATGTGTAGAGGAAAACAGATTAACAGGAACTAATACCAAACCCTGCTGCAGATGATGATCAGGCCCGTTGATAATTTAGCAAGAGTTGTGTTGATAAGCAAGAAGAGAAAATGAGCCTTAAAAGGTATAACCTACATGTAGGAATAGGCTTATCATAAATCATGCAGACTAGCAAACCTGACAAGAGAAATAGTCATGAATCTTGGGAATTTCTAAGTCTTTGGGAAGAAGAATTCTTAGTTTCTGACACACTCAGTGTGTATGTGTGTAGGCATCATGTTGGCAGTTACACATGCATCCCTACAGCAGATATTCCAAGCACTGAAAGCAGAAAATGTTAGTATGCTTGGTAAGCGACTCAGAGAATCAGATAAAACAATAACAAAACACATTGTGCAATTCTATATCCTTACGCTTATGTGCTACACTTGCCCATGCTCAGTGTATTCCATAGAATTATTAATGAATTCTACTAATCCATCGTTGATGGATGCCTTACAGAGGTTGACAATCTGTGTGGCCCTCCCAGGTGCAGGTACAGAGCACACTGTCACTTCATTGAGATACACCTGGAGATGAACACAGCTCTAGTAGCTCCAGCACATCAACTCTGGGGGGAAGTTTGAAACTTCAGAGGTTTCCTTGATGGACATTCCCAGCAAGCAGAGAGTGTGGATAATGCAGGTTAATCGAGGCAGAGGAATTATTTTTGTTACTTTTCTATTAATAGTATCTGCACAGCTTTCCGATATTCCCTATCTTCAGTTGGCATAACACGACTTGTTCATTAAATACATAGGATAATAATGGAACTCACGGGGTGCAAAAGGCCAGTATCTCTGATGAAGATGACTTGTTCAGATACCAAGGCCCAAACAGTTCTGTCTCACTATGTCAGGATACAGCAGGGCTGACAGAAACTTAAAAATCGAAAAATTTATCTCAGTACAAAGCAGGCCTGGGAGAAGTAAAAGCTTTCTTGTTTTGGCTTCTGGAGAAAATGTGATGCAGGAAAGAACTTATTCCTACTCTTACAGACGATTCTGAGTTTCCTGAGAAACTGCTGCTGAGTTTCAGAGGAAACCTCGGAAGCCTGAGGCCTCTCACTGGCTGTTTACCAAATACTGAGCAAAACTCTGAGTCTGTCCAAGTTTTCAAAAGCAAAAGAAGCTGGTAGCTCAGTGAAGATTGGTCTGGTTTCTTTCTGTCTGATTCTGCTGGAAGATATGTCTCCCGAGAAACTGAGCTTGAAATTTCAGTTTTCATGCCTTGTCTAGTGATAATCATCCTGTCCAGTCTGACTACAACTGGAGTTACTCTGTGGGCTCAGTGCTCCCAGGAGGGAGGCTAAGGAGACTCCTGCATGTGATTATTGGGAACAAATTGTTTCACCCCAAATTGACTTCATTGTTTTTTCTGTCAACGCATGTATTAACTTCCAGACTTACCTCAATAAATGAAATATTTGGAAAGGTAAAGATGACAAAAATTCTGTTTTTGTAGATGTGAACAAAAGTCCCAGTGGCACTAAAGGTGTTTCCACAAAATAACCAAGCATATGTGAGATGATGCAGATGAATCCATAGACTCTATTCCTTATTTGGAAGAAAAAAGGCTGTTAATTTATAAAGCAATTTTATTTTCTCTTCCTTGATTATTCTGCACTTCAGTTGTGTAAAAAAGCATCAGTTAATAAGATAGAAAAAACTAACACCACAACTCGCACCCTTAAGAAACAACTTACTAAAATTGCCAGAATGCACCCATTTTGGGGCGTTGGGTGAATTATTTCAGCTCTGCTATGAAAAAGCCCATCTCTGGAGAGAGCAACTTTTGCTCTGGAGCGTTGCTAGGTTGCCATCTAGTGATAAACCAGAAAGGCACAGCGGAGGGAGAGCAAGCCAAGCCTACATAAACAGCACTACCTACCCCATTGAAAGTCCTACTCGTTTCTTGCAGTACAATACGCAGTATTAAATACATGCTGACAGTAAACCCTTTAAAAAAGAAGGTAAAGTCACAAAATAGTACTGAACTTCTTGGAACTGGCATTAAGATGGTGTGTAAAATGGGTAAGGGTCAGATGCTGAGTATGCTGCCGGAAACATCTGCAGCTGAGAACCCTTTGTAAAATGTAAACCCAGAGTCATTCTCACTACCCCATGACAAAATTTAGCTCTGATGTGTTTGGATTAGCTTCACTGAAGGCCTACGTAGGATAAAATTTTAGAGATCACAAAATTTGTGACAAATACCTTTGCTACACATAACTCCTGTCATGTTCACTTCACTGTTATTTACTGGTTTGTTCTATTTTCTCATGAACACACAATCAAATAAAAACTGTGATTTTTTTGTCACTGCTGACCTGTTGTATTTTCACATCACACTGCAAAATATGGTGAATACTACATACTCTTGGAAAGGAAAAGAAGTAATTGCCCTAAAATGCAGTAAGCGGTGATAAAAATAGAGCAACTGACATATGAGACTGACCAATATGAAAGTCCTTATATTAGTTCTAATATTTATTGGTCCAAAATACTAGAAATAACAGTGCAGAAGAGTTTCATCAGGGGCTCCAGCACAGCAAAAGTAGGAATTGAAGGTGATGGCCCCGCCTCAGCCAGCTCTTCAAATGTCAGGTTTGTCTGGCTACAGGAATTGCCTTTTTGTGACGGTCCAGACTCACCAAAATCTTACTACAATCCCTTTACTTATTTCTAAGAAAATTGGCAACAGTTGCTTGTGAAAAGAAAGGAACTAATCCATCCTTTGCAATCCTATATGATGGTGCTAAGAAAAAAGCTCCTGTGAACATCACCTGATCATGGATGCTGTAGTAGGAGGAGGCTCCGGAATCGCTTTTGCTTTTTCCTCCCCTTCCAACCACTCCCTTCTTATCCTGTTTCCTGATGCAAACCCCCAGTCAAAGCATGGCTGTAATATAAGCAAGCATTAAAAGATGGATTAATACTTTGGGTATGATTTCATCATGTTTAGAACTATATTGCTACTACCATTGCCCTACTACTGCTCATCAAGGGTATAGTAAACTGTTGGTTAGCGGAAAATGCTGAATTCTTCAGCAACAGGCGAAAGAAAATGTCTAAGATGTGCTAGTCTACACAAATACCCGAACTTCATCCTAAACAAGCTAGCAGAGACACTGGAAGCAATTTAATTGAACCTGAATGATATTCCACCCGAGCTGCCTTGCTGCTTTTTTTGAAATTATGCCTGAAATACCAGCACATAAAGTTAAAAAAGGCAACCTCCACTTTGAAGTTGAGAGAAGGGTGAGGAAGAGTATCTGTCCAAGATTTTTTTTCCAAGTGAGGATGAGGCGTTTGACACAACACCTCACACAGGTTCTGAACTTCCAGGAGCGGTGTACCTGACCAGGGGGTTATGTTGAACTTTGAGCTGATACCTACCCTACAACCTGACAATTAAGACTCAGAGACCATCCATTACAGTAAAAGATTTAGGTGATTTTTGATCTTGTCTTCGACTCTATGAGCTTCTATACATATGAAGCAGAACAATTACATGCAGTGAGTATTTTAGGACCGACAGAAAGGCTGACGTAAGTTTAAGTACTGTGGTGGATGAAACAAAGGGCAGCTAAACCTGTAGAAGACAAGCTCTCTTCAAAGAAAAGGAAAAAGAAAAGAAACGGAAAAAAGTAGAAAAAAAGAGGCCCAGACATGGGCTTCTCATCAACAGCTCTCATCATGGCTCTACTCATCAACAGCTGTTTGTAGAGTTGCAAGTGTAACAATTTTAAACAGCATTCCACAGAAGAAAAACTCCAAACGCCCATGCCCTAATTTTGGATGCTCCTGAGAACAGTACTTTTCATTTTTCAAACAGGTATGAACAACACGTTCCTCTTCCAAATTCCAAAACAGCCTGCTGAGTATCTGAGAACTCTAACTAAAATAAATGTTATTATTAATTACATTTTTGTCCAGCTAGTGTAAGGCTGTTTATTGCAACATTTCTCTTCTGAAATTCTGAAGATGGAATAAGCTTTCATATTATAAAATAAATTTTCAAACAATGAGCATTAAAATCATATTTACTCAATCTATGCATTTCAGAATACACAACACTCAAAAGCCAAGTTCAGTTTTCTTTGCATTCTTTCCATAGCAGCAGACAGAAAACAAAAAACTTTCGGAACATCTAGTTATCTGACAACAAAAGTGCCTTCACGATACAAGTAATATTGCTACTTTTTTCTTCTGTTCCATTTTAATCTTGGAGGTAGTAACAAATGTTTAAAACATTAAAAGACATAACAATGGCAACTTAATAATAACAAAGGAAATTCAGAGAAATTGTGGTGGCATGCATGCATACCTCATGTCAGGCACTGCACCAAAGACTAATGACTTTCTGCCATTTGTTTAGGAAACCCACTCCTAACAAAATTTACTGTACATATTAATCCCTACAACTAATCCATGTGGGATAATCTCTTAAATAAATCTCCATTCAGTCCGGAGATTTATCTGTACAGAGCAGCTTGGCACATTTTAGGTCTAAATTAAACCAGTAAATTGCCATCACTGCTTATCACATGCCATGACTTCTACAGTGCTTTTGTTTAAACCTTTTTCCAGCAGTTTGCTATGCAGGTGCATGGGGAAATCTGTGAAGAGACTTCTGTTTAACTGTCGCACGTTACTGCCAGTCACAATTTCTGAAGATTATTTTCACAAAGACTAAAATCTGACCGACTCACTAAAACCTGCTAATTATCCTATCTCTATGAAACAGACAATAGGTTTTACCTCACCCGTTATACCTGTGTATCTGCTGCCGTATTAATGGGAGAGAAAACCTTGCAAATTTGTATCTCCTAACACAGTAAAAGGAAAGAAGTAAAGATGTCTGCAGGCAGTGTATTTCAATAAGACATTTCCATTTTCAACTGGTAGGTTTTCCCAAGACATGTATTTTAACTTTTTTCATAAGTGGCATGATTTCAGCATACTTGTGATGGAATACTTGCAGCGTGGTTCAGTTCAGAAGCATCTGCACTTTCAGGATCATATATCCACAAAATCAATTTCTCACAAGTAAAAAAGAGACAGAAGTCGATAGTTTTTTAAGAAACACTGATGTTCTATCACTGCAATAGCGTTTCTTCTTGTGACAGCCCATAGCATAACAACATTAACTTAGGTAACGCATACACTGCAAGCTGACCTTGTACTCTTTGGTTCTTTTTGATGCGATCAGGCAAGAACCGAGGGAAGCAGCACCTCCTTTCTCAGAAATAAAGAGGGGAAGAGTAACAATTTATGCAGAAGAGTTTTTTGTCCTCTGATGCTGTCATACCTCCCTCAGAAGCCCTTCCTCAGCCTCTCTCCATTCCTGTGGGCTGTGCAGCTGTATGCAGCCTGTCCTGCTGCGGCGAAGGAAGAGGGGTTACTCGCTGTCCAGACCAACCAGAGCTTGTTTCTTGCCAAGCAAATGTTACAAAGCTGTTACTTAAATGTGCATCGTGTATGCTTCCAAGACTGGCACGTCCCTAACCTACTGCTCTTTCAGTCCAGAAGAAGGCAAATCCCTGGTGTTTCCATCTTGTGGTACAGGCGAGGGGAACAAGCATCCGGAGAGGCGAGCTCACCACAAAGCCTAGCAGGGTAAGGATGTGCACAGATGCTGTTACCAGAAAAGTTGACATGCTGCAAGTTTCCATCCTACAGCTCACATCCTGCGGTTTCCTATTCATCCACTCAAATCGGAATGCCAAGTCTTGCCATCCGTCCTTAGAACGGGGCGAGCTGCGTAATCGCACAGCTGCCTGCTCAGCGGTGGCTGAGCAGCAGAACTTGCGCAGGGTTCTGAAGTGAGCTTGCTGCCACAGCTGTGAAGTTCAGTCATTTCTAGCAGACTGCAAACTACTTACGAACTCAGTTTGTTAGCAAGGACGCTTTTTTTATCATTTCACATTTTCAGATTTCCCCACGTGATCGCAATCTCTCTCACAGTCAAAGAGGGGGTGATGTAGGAAATAATCTGTGTTATCGTCTCTTTATATTAAATGTGGCAGATGTTACGAAATAAGGAATTTGATAACCAAGATGATACTAGTTTGCTGTACCAATGGAATGTTTAATCAGATCCATTGTATGCCACACACTTTTTAAAAACCTCAAACAAGTCCACAAATTCAAAGAAATGAATGAGAGGTTGGTCTGCCAAAGTCTGCCATTAATCAGCCTGAATTTCTGTCAAAATTGTATTCCATAAAAATAAGAAAAAAAAATAGAGAAGAGATAGATCAAGATATAAGGCCAAAGTACACATTCAAACTTAAATTTACTTGGCTTTCACTTACAGAGAGTGGCTCTGTTCTACAAAATCAATAAACTGCGTATTACTTGAAATAATCATTAAAATGCTTGCTATTGAATAAAACTATTTGACATGATTTAAATCAGCCTGCTTATATGAAATGTGTATACAGTGTCTAAAATAATGTTTTTAACATACTGGCTTTGGTTATTCCACTTCATAAATATTTTAATATTTAAAGAGAGATCCATATTTGCTGATGTTTCTCATTTAAAAACATACTCTAAGCATCTTTCATAGGCTCTTTTCATAACGTAGTGTCTCTCTTACCAAAAATATGTACTATTTAAATAAAGCACATCTTCTGAGAAGCTCACCTTATGTAAAGTTACCAGATTAAAAAGGTCAGTTTGCCAGGAGGTATACTTGCTGTATCAGCACAGCGGAGACCCCGCCTTGAGCCCTAGATGAGGAGAAGAGTCCCCTCTCCACCAAGAGAGACGCGTCCCTCTCTGTAACGCTGTGGCAGGGAGTAGAAGTGCTGCCTGTGTTGGAATGAGGGCCTCCGAGTCTGCTGCGCTCTTGCTGCAGCTGGAATGGATGAGGTCCAAGGGCGAGGGAAAGGCAGGGAAACTGCTGTATCTTGGATGACAGAAATACAACGCAATGAGGATTGCCTGAAATGAAACCCCATTAAACATCCTGGATGAAGTGTTAATTCTGACAAAGTGAATGCTAAAGCATCTACTGCCTTCAAAAGAGGTCAAGAATTTATCCATCAGTTCAAGCAGAAAAAAGAACCTGTAGACAGGATCAGAGTTTATAATACGGAAGCACATTTTTGTCATCACTCAAGTAAAATGTTAAAGAGCTACCTATTGCCTTCAAGTTTGCTGACAAAAATCCATAGGACTACAAAAGCGCATTTGCAGTTTTTAGACAAAGACACAAGTAATTCCAACTACCGTGACTGAAGTAGAAGAAAAAAGTCTGATCTGTGGTGATTGTAGGATGAGAGATTGCTGTTGTGAAGGCTGTCTTTGGCTTCTTGTCAATCATGTTTTGTTTAATTTGGTAACTAAAGTCAGTGTATTCCTCCCAGCAAAACAAAACAAAGCGAGCAGTTAAGTGCTCCTTTCTGCAGTAATATCTGGGAAATGTAGGAAGACATTCTCAGGCAATATTAACACTAATCAAAACAGAAAACATGCAAGAAAGTTTTCCCTGATGTTGACAGAAAAGAATCCAAGCAAGCGGCTTACTAGCCTGCTATACGAATAGAGAGATGAAACGGTTACGTGGCTTTGAGAGCAAGCACACCGTGCTTAGCCTTACACAAGAGTTACCAGAGGGGTTCAAAAACTCTGAAAATGAAAGCTACTGCTATTTATTTCTACTATGTTTAGGGCAGCAGGACTTTGTATACATATTTCATAAGGAACAGTATGCCATTAAAAGTATCCCTGACTAGCATTATGGATGTTTTCCTCTTAAGTAAAGCAAGCCAAATACTGGCAAACTCCATGGATGCTAGAAGCAGAATACAAGTTACTACTTTTGCCTAAAAACTACTGGTTTTATTCAGGAAATCTACAGAACTTTTCCAGTAGTGTCAAGACCATCAGACTTTTTCTTTCCTTTTTCCTACCGAGTATGAGGGGATCCCAGCTCCAGCAGGGCTGCCCAGCCCAACAGCCCCCAGGGTTCCTGGCTGCTCTCACTACACTACAGCATCTGCTCTCAGGCTTCGCTATTCATTTTTTACTTTATCTGTCTGGCACACTGCAAGAGCATGCACTCTCCCTCCACACAAGTGGCACCTTCTTTTCAGTTATTTTTAATTCCTATTTGTCCGAGCACGTACATTTTAGCTGTAGCTTCACTCTGACGTAGCCTTCTTCAGAGACATCAGAGTGTGCAGGGAGACATGCTTACGTTCTAAGGTTTAAAAATCATTACTTTAATAAGCAGGATAAATACAAATACACAGACAAAAGAACAAAGTCTCTGCCTCATTCTCCTCCCTTCTTTCAAGCATTCTTTGGAATCCTGCAACAGCATCCAAAATATTTTTATTTCTACTATTGGCTCTTGTCAGGAAACACGTACTTCTTTCCGGCCCCCGCAATCAAAATTCTCCTGCTTTCTACACTAGACAGAAGGTTCTTCGATAACCTTTAGACCTGTTATGTCCTCCCAAGTCCATCTCTTTAGAGGAGTAAACCACACTTTTCTTTGTAATCTGTTGCTCATGAGCTGCCTGCTGCAATTCTGTCCTGAAGCACTGATTTACCTTGGGCAATGGCTGGCTGTGTCTTTGTTCAGCACTACATTGGAATCCACATGTCAGTATCCTGCGGTTTTAGACCTGTACTAACTACAAAAGCTCTTTTCACCTTCTGTGGATTTTAATTCAATATGGAGACAAAAGTTCTCAATTTGACCCATACATATATACATGCACAATCCCCAACATTATCCAAATTCATAAATTCCAAACTGTCAGGTTTTTTATTTATTCTAACAGGTCATTATTATGCCTGTTAAAAAAAAGTTACCGTTATTTATTTCAAAAAATATTTACATAGAAAAAAATCCCTACTTCTCTGTTTGTGAAGCTGCCGTCACGTACCACATGAAACAATTACCATGGTCAGAAGCAGGCAAGTACCGCTCTTTACCCTCAAATGTCTAGAAGACAGAAACACTTTCCGCTTTGATATACTGTCTTCCTAGCACCACTGGTTTATGTTTTGCTTGTATCAATATATGTATCTATAAAATGCTTTATTACATACAGAAAAAGCTTTGATTTATAAATGTCCAATTGAATTCAGTGAGACTATTTATGAACACACAAGCGTGCTTGGAAACTCAAGGTCCTAAAGCCTTGGTCAATAATCAGATGTGTAGATGAGGACTCATCACAGCACTTGCTACCTCTCGTTCAACCAGTAGTTGAAAACTCGAGCATCTGGAGTGATTCTGGAATGGCTCAAGAGATACTAATAGGAAATCGAAATTTTAAAGGCGACAAGAGAGCTTGAATACGTGGATAGGATTTAGGATTATTTGGATAGAAAGGGTGAGGTGAAACATAAATGGGAGAGAACTAAGGTTTTGCACTCGGAAAGGGCCATAGGAGGAGTTAGAGAACACGAACATATAGGCAACAATTAATTTTGATGTTAATGAAAAGGTGACCCTGCTTCGGCAGGGGGGTTGGATTAGATGATCCACAGAGGTCCCTTCCAAACCCTACCATTCTGTGATTCTGTGAAAGAAGTCACAGCAATCCCATCTGGTAAGAGAAAATAGGAAATTAAGAGAGCTTTCTTACATGAAATATGTTTTGGGGTTTTTTTTAGATGCTTGCTTATTAGATTCTTTCTGAATAGAATGCACTGCATTTATGCAGTTTACGTATGTTTCTGTGCCACCTTAAATGGAGGTGTAAGTGGGGACACAGACACAACACTATTCACTTCTTTATAACAGTCTTACCTAACGAACAGAGATTCAACATGATATTGCAAACTTCCTTAACCCCTTTAGAAGATACTATAGTTCCTTCTGGTCAGCGATCACAAGAAGGATTCAGCATGAGCTTCTTCAGATCCAAACCCAATTACAATTCAGACCCCAAAACACCAGTTACATTCTTTACAATACACTGAAAAAATCCTAATTACTCAAACCCCAAGTTTTTTTGTGTAAACATGGTGGAAAACTGTGGCAATATCCACATAATCTGTAGCATTCCAGTGAGATGGGCAGGAACCACTATCATTACAAACCCGTTCAGGAATCAAGAGTTCTGATGAACTTGCAAGAAAATGAATAATATCTGCACAACGGTTTCTTATCTCTCTTTTAATGCAAGATTAAAATCTGTTAACATTGTCCCATACTTTTTTTTTAAGCTTTAATCACACTACAGCATTTGGTATAAAAACACTCAATGGTCATTAGAAAAACTTCTGTGAGAAAGCTGAGGTTTTTTGCAGCTATATATGATAAGCAGCTGCCTTTTTTCCCCAGACAAGACGTGGGATGCAGACAGGTCTGCAGAGCAAGCAGAGTAACTGGATGTTAAAGGGGTAAGTGTAAAATATCTAACATTTCAAGAAAATAAATAGGCTATCAGCAATCTCGGAATGCAGTGATTCATCTTGCAAGCAAACGGACCATCTCTACACCAGTTAAACTCTGTTCTTCCTTGGAAGTTTTCCTTCACAAACTTTAGAGATAAAGATGAGTTATTTTGTAAACAGCGTATTCCATTCTAGAGCTCCATTTTGCACCAGACTATGGATGCTATGAGAGACATCTGCATCCAAACCATCACCAAGTACTCAATGATCAGACCACAGCTAATTTTCTGACAATTTGTTTTCACACCTTACCTCAGTTACCTCAGTCTTTATTTCTGGTTTTACTCTGTAAGCCCCAGCAAACGGACAGTTCGGTGTTGGTTTAGGTGAAATAAAATTGTTTTAAAAATAAACACTACACATGACACAAATGTTTAACACTGGTTAACATGAGATGTGTGCATCTGAGAATCTGTTGAGATTAAATCTTGAAAATTTAGCATTTCAGGGTCCTCTTCATAAGTTTGTGCAAGAGAAAAACCCCACATTTGTACTACACAGAGAATACAATCTAGCAGCTCAGCCCTCCAGTGGCAATCTACATCTCTAAGACTGAATGATGATAGTTTTAGGGCATTATTTATGAGCACATTGGACCAAATTAAAAAAGAAAAAAAAAAAGGAAAGAAGAATGTGAGAGAAACTGGAGCCTAAAAGCATGTAAAATATTCATTAGGCTTTTGGCTGAAGTTTTTCTGACACGTATGCGAGACAACCAAGCTCCTGCAGCGTGTCGGTGAGCGCCTGGGTGCTAGCAGGCGCCTGTCTCTGCGCAGCTGTGTAACAAGCCCCTTAAGCACAGACAGCTGGCAGGGCACCTTCCCCAGCCCCGGAGCCGGGCGTGGGTCAGTCCAGACGCCCGCACATCCCTCCTGAGCGCCTGCCTTTAAGGTCAGGCTTCACCCCATTCACCAGCTCAGCCTCACCGTATCTTGTCCCAAAATATCAGCTAGGATGAGTAGCAAAAGAAATTAAGGATGTATCAGGACGCAGGCATTATGGGTTACAGGTTAACACAGCCAAAAATCTTTATTCTAACCTGCATTTAACAACCAAACACAATCTTGGTTGATGCGACAGCTGTCACCCACAGCCCTCGTGGCACTTTCAAGAGCTGGTGAACGCAGGGTGCTGTTTTCAATCAGACAAAGCTGATGTAAACCCTTCCCTTGAGCTGACACTTTTGCAATGACCCAGATAAGAGAACTATTCTAACCAAAAACCAGACCTAGGAGAAAGGAAAAGCTTTCAGCCAATTCAAGATCTTTCTGAGTCAAATACTGTGCCATATTTGGCATCCTGTTTTAATGAATAAAAACAACAAAAAGGATTCAGATGTTTATTAGGGGTTTTGTTTGTTTGTTTCCCTTACATAGTTCTTCATTCTCCCTGACTCAGAGAGACATATTCTGAGAAATTTATAAATCTATAAAATGCTGAAAAAGATTAATCACCCAGTATCTATCACACGTGCGTTCCATTAAACCTTGAAAGGCGGATGCTGTCAAAGGCTAAGACACAGACAGAACACAGTGTCTTTGTACACACTTACCACATTGTAACACTCGGGAACAGGGAACTTACTCATACCTGCCTTGGAAGGTAAGCTGCTGCTCAAATCACAAGCAGCAATGAAATTCTGGGGGAGCACTGTAATAAAAGCTAACTTGTGTCACACATGCCCATTTTCATATTTAACATATTGTAGGTAAATATTTAAACTACAGTATCATACATACAGAAAACTACGTTTCATTTCTGCTCTGTAAAGACAGCAAGTTGTCTGACATTCTTGTAGAGAAGAATGCAATGTGCAGATCTGAACTCAACATTTTTATTTTTTTTTTAGTATTATTATATGAAATAGTTATCTTTGCAAATCATAATTTACAAGTCTCATTTCCAATGAAAGGATTTAGCTTTACAACTTTTCAAAGACAGTATTTTATTCTCGTGCATATCTCCAGTCTTGTCAGCTGTACCTTGTTTACACTTGCATGTAAAAAACGCGCTTCTGTAAACTGCGGTTGTGGTTCAGCCTGGCCGGAGGCCCGGTGCCCACCGAAGCCGCTCTGTCGCCGCGCCTCCTCAGCCGGACAGGGGAGAGAAAACATGACAGAGGCTCATGGGTTGAGGTGAGGGCAGGGAGATCACTCACCAATTACCGTCATGGGCAAAACAGGCTTGACTTGGGGAAATTAATTTGTTGCAAATCAAAATCAGAGTAGGATAACAAGAAATAAAAAAAAAAATCTGAAACACCTTTCCCCCACCCCTCCCTTCTTCCCAGGCTCAACTTCACTCCCAATTTTTCCACCTCCTCTCCCCAAGTGGTGCAGGGGGACGGGGAATGGGGGCTGCGGTCAGTTCATCACACGTTGTCTCTGCCGCTCCTTCCTCCTCGCACTCTGCCCCTGCTCCAGCGTGGGGTCCCTCCCACGGAAGACAGCCCTCCATGAACTGCTCCAGCATGTGTCCCCCACAGGGTCACAAGTCCTGCCAGCAAACCTGCTCCAGCAAACCTGCTCCAACGTGGGCTCCTCTCTCCATGGGCCTATGGGTGCTGCCAGGAGCCTGCTCCAGCATGGGCTCAACACAGGGTATCAGCCTCCTTCGGGCATCCCCCTGCTCCAGCGTGGGGTCCTCCCTGGGCTGCAGGTGGGGATCTGCTCCACCATGGACCTCCCTGGGCTGCAGGGCACAGCCTGCCTCACCAGGGTCTGCTCCATGGGCTGCAGGGGAAAAATCTCTGCTCCAGCACCTGGAGCACCTCCTGCCCCTCCTTCACTGACCTGGGTGTCTGCACAGTTGTTTCCCTCGCATATTCTCACTTCCCTCTCTATCCCACTGCAGGTTTTTTCCCCCTTTTTAGCTACGTTATCCCAGAGGCGCTCCCACTGTCACTGATGGCTCGGCCTTGGCCAGCAGCAGGTCCATCTCGGAGCCGGCTGGCACTGGCTCTGTGGGACACAGGGGAAGCTTCTGGCAGCTTCTCACAGAAGCCCCCCCTGTAGCCCCCCCCACTACCAAAACCTGGCCACGCAAACCCACTACAACTGCCAATGAAATTCTGAAACTATACCATATTGTCTTAACTATTCTCCCACTGAATTAAAACTCTTGTTATTGTGGTGATGTTTATGATTTTTAAAGTTCTTACTTTTTGCCTTCTGCAGTACAAATATCAGGAAATTCCCAATCAATAAATGAAGTCCCCTCATATTCTCGGTATCTCTAACCAAAGAGTTGAAAACACCTGCTAGTATGTACAAATGTATGAGTTGTGACAACATAGACAAGTATTACATTATAATGCTCTTAATCTCATTTTTATGGTGCTAAAAGCATTAATGAATGTAACAAAAATAATTAAGGGACATTTTAACTGGAAAAACTAATTTAAAAACAGTAATAACAAGCAACAAGCAGGGATCAATTACATTAGCACACTGTTGAAATAGAATTATGTATGTCCTAACTGTATAATGATTTCTCTTCCTCCTAAGCTAAGCTGACAGTGTTCTGGAGACTCTGAAGTGCTACAGACGCCAATCGTGTCTGGCACAGTGTTTCTTCGACTATTTTTGATTATGGCACTACCAATACCCAGTATTTTTTGTGAGCCCCTGTACATCTTAACATCAAATTAAACAAGGAAAATGCTCTAAAGGTGCTGTAAATAATCAGGAAGTAAAATGAACTCACCTTTTATTGAATGTTTTAATGAGATTAATGTGAAAAATTTCAACATTTTACTGTTTAACAGAGTTCTGTAGGACACCTGCAGATTAGCTAACCATGCCTCACAGACCACCGTGCTGCAACCACTGCTCTAGAGCAGACAAGACCTCAGTGTACAGTATCTGAGTATTACATCAGTGGCACAGGCAGAACCAATTTTAACAGAGAACTCATACTATAGACCATATGCCCTGACATTTTCATTGCCAAGGGCTATTTCTTCAATCTGTACTTTTCCTGAAACCCAAATTGCCCGCAGTAGGAAAAACAGTATCAGAAAAGTATGACCATTGTTCAGCAGTCCTTCAACCCAATTAAGAAGTATTAATAAGAAGAAAGAAATAGCACTCTATGACCCATCGGCCATGTTGAGCACTAGCTAATAGTCCAGCAGGCCTTCTTCCTTGTTACAGAATTTTCCCTTTGTTCATGCTCACCCTTGGTTTTCTGAGCTACTTCTTACCTAAATTCTCCTCTAAACTGCTCTGTGTGTCAATTTTTTTTAAAATACATAATCAGAATATGTGGGATACTTCATCAGAATAATTGAAAACATACAGAGGTAACAATTCCACATATCTCTTCAACACATCTGAATGAAATGCACATCTCGCATTGCTTCCATTTAGTGTTTATCTATTAGAAATTCCTCTCTGAGTCTCTTGCATTTATTGGGAGGCAGGAAATGCAGTCATATGAAAAGCCTGAGCGTACCCAAATTAGAGCGAAATTTGTGATAAATGTAACTGCCTCAGTTCTTCACATCCAGTCAATAACACTGAATGATTCAGAAGGCAGCACAACCTAAATCCAGTGTACACTTCTACCACGGGTTCAGTTTTACAAAGTTAATCCCATGTACCAGCTTGCTAATGCCAGAAAAGGCAGTAACAGCCCTTCATTCCTGGAATATAAACTCCTGCCACTTTGTTCCACCTCTAAATGCCCATCCACCCTGCCACAGAGTAGATTCAGCTTGCTCAGACAGCAAAAAAAAGTTCATATAGTCCATACATGTTGGAGGAAAAAACCAGTACCATAACATTGCATGCTCTTCCTGGTTTTCTTGCTTACAGTAAGTGAACCAAAATAAGTGCAATTGGGAGTCTGCACAATTTTATTCTGAACTCATACTACAGCAAATGCCTGTTTTTGACAAGGGGCATTAGACACCAGTTGTATTTGTGCTTTGGTGAAGAGTTACCATGTTTTAGAACTATACTATAAATACAGTTATCGAATTACATCAGTAAAGAGTATTTAATATCTTTTACAGTATTAGAATGAACGCCTCCATTTAGTTTGGAAAGAAAAGGGGGTGGAGGAATGACAGAACCATAATAGCATATATTAAATAAAAATTCTAAACCTTGCAGTACTGATCAGTATTGGCTAGGTCGATCTTCATTAAATACTTACAGGTTTTCTGAAAGTGAAGAGTTCACAGTTTTCTTCGCTGGTTCTATACCACCAAGAAAACACACCGAAACATAAATCTCAAAGCTCTTCTACACCAAATAAAAACAGCAGAACAATGGATTCGTGTGCCTGAGACCTCTTTGGAAAGTGGCATTACACTAATACCACATTGCTAGGCCACCACCACGACAGGCTCAAATTTACTTTGAGATTCGAAGGAATATTTGTGTTGGCAAGGATGAGGTGTTAATGTGACTCACCTATACTGGAAAATCATATCCTGAAACACTAATCTAGCCCATTGTTTGGGGAGTCACGAGATGATCAATGGCCTTAGCAGTGAGTGCACTAAAACAAAGTTTGCCATTGTGTCAGCAAAACTGGAGAAATTGATTTCAGCAGCTCCTTGTGGCTTCTACTGACTTCCCACCAGCTCTGTGCAGTGCTACAGAAATCATGGCCGTGTTTTTTTTAGCAGAAGCAGACAAAAATATTAATACTACAGACTATATGGAACGCCTAAGGAACTAATTGCTCTTTGAAGTGTATACACACAACATCTTTGTGCTGAACTGACTACTTTGTCATAGCTCTGCAATGACATTCAGGATTTAGGTATTTTCTTTTTTTGTTTTTAATGTTCTCTTGTCAACTTTAATTTTCTGTTATAGATCTCCCTAGGTTTACACGACACAGTTACACATTTTCCCAGTGGCTTTTATAGATGCTCAGATTCTTGGTTAGAGTGAACCTGAAGGAGCGAAGAAGCAGCTAAAACCCTACAACGTGCCAGACAGCTGCAGACGGTGACTGCTCAGTGACTCAGTTTTTTTAATAGCTATCCTAGCGATAGTTACATCATTCAGATTTGTCTTTTTAATAGCTTCTTTACAAAACCAAAAACTCTTCCCCCGGGGTGGCGATTCTGTGAAGCAGGAAGGAATGAAAACAGCCACCGAGACATCCGTTCCACTCCTAAACCCTCAAGTATGCACCGTGAAGGCATTTCTCGGCTACGGGTTTTTTCCATTATTTTTTTTTTTCCCTCGTGAATGAGCCTGGGGCCACGTTCCGGCGTCTCTGGAGAAAATGGCCTCTTGCCTTTAGCTCCCGGTTCTACCAACCGATTTACATTCTTACCTACGCAAAACTAACCACGCAGGCCACGCCGCGACCGCAGCTGGCAGGCCTGACACCCGCGACAGGAGGCACCGGGACCCCCTGCCCGCAGCAGGGGAGACGCCAGCCGGGCACCGAGCCCCTCAGGCTGGCAGGGGCCCAGAGGGGCCCGCTCCGGTCACGCCGCTGTGCGGGGACACCTGCGGCACCTCAGGCCGCGGGCCGCCGCGTCCGCCCCCGCGCACGGCCCCCTCCCGCTCCCCAGCCGCCACGGCCTCGCGCCGCCGCGGGGGGCGCACGGGGCGAGCGGCAGCCGACCGCCCCGCCACAGGTGCGCCCCCCCCGGGACTACGCGCCCCAGCATGCACCGCGCCGGCTCCGCGTCGCGCCCTCCGCTGAGGAGGCCGCGCGGCGCGCTGGGTAATGTAGTCCGGGCTGCAGAGCGCGGGATTGCGGCGCCGAGGGAGAGGGAGGGAAAAAAGCCGCCGTGAGCGGGCGGTGGCTCCGGTTCTCGGCGGGGGAGCGGGGCGGGGCCGCGCCTGAGGGCCAGGGGCCTGCCCGGCCGGGGAGGCCGCCCTGGCGGGGCCGGTAGGCGGCGGCACCTGGACGCGGCAGCGGCACCACCGCCCGCCCGGGAGGAGGAGGAGGAGGAGGCGGGGGGAGCGGAGCCGCCGCGCGCTGCCGCATGTGCCTGGAGCGGCGCGGGCAGCGCGAGCCATGGCGGAGCATGGCGCCCCGGCTCCCGCCATCCCCAACGGCGAGTGCGCCGGCCGCCTCCCCGGCAACAAGGTGACCGTCGTGCTGGGGGCCCAGTGGGGCGACGAGGGCAAGGGCAAGGTGGTGGACCTGCTGGCGCAGGACGCCGACATCGTCTGCAGGTGCCAGGTGAGGAGGCGAGCCCGGGGCGCGGGGGAGGCCGCGGGTGTCACCTTGAGGCGGGCCCCGCCGCCGGCCCTGCCGGCCGCCCGCCCTCGCCCCTCTGCCCCCAGCCCGCCGAGCGCCCGCCTCGGCGCAGGGCCGCGCTCCGCAGCCCTCCCGCTCTCCTTTGTCCCCGTCCGGCACCGGCGGGAGGAGGAGGAGGAGGAGGAGGAGGATGAAGGCGCCCTCCTGGCCGCCGAGCGCCGGCCGCCGGCGGGAGGGGCGCGCCCGGGGTCCGTCCCCCCCTCAGGCCCGCCGCCGCGCTCTTTGTCTGGGGCAGGGGCCGCGCCGGCGGGAGCGGGGCGGGGAGCGCTGCCCGGGGGCCGCTCGGCCGGGGGGTGGGGGTGCGGGCCCCGGCGGCGGGGGGTGCGCCTGTGGCCCGCGGGGACTTGGTGGGCCGCAGATGAAACTAGCTCGTGAGCGACTCGCCCGCCCCGGCTCCTCCAGGGTCGTGGTTGCGTCGAGGAAATCCCTTTTTTTTTTTTTTTTTCTTCTTTTCCTCTGTTTAATTTTTTTTCTTCTTTGTTGCTGTGTGGAAGCTTTACTCCAGCAAAAGGAAAGCAAGTCTAGCCTGCAAGCGTAGTATGCTTGAATGCCTGCGGTAACGCAGCACAGCCCTGAGGAGAGGTTTTCCTCAACGTTTCTGGCGTGTGGTAGTTCTGTACGGCACAACATAATGAACTAAAGCCATGTACGGGTTTTTTTTTCCGGAAGTTAAAAAATACAGCAGCTTAAAACGCCTGCAGCACGTGCAGACCTCATGAAAGTGTCATTATTTGGCTGCCTTTGTCAAAGGCATAAATCAACTTTTATTAAATAAATGTATTTTGGAAGAACCTGCCATTTCCCAAAGAGTACAAACACTGAAGTATTGTGTTATCCAACAGGAACTGCACATAAAACTGGTCTTTTCAAAGCCAAGTCGGTTGCAAAGCTGACAAATCAGAAACTTGAACTTCAGAGACTTTAATTTTGAAGTAAAGAAACATACTCTTAAATAGCTGTTTTCACAACTGAATTATTTTTTTCCCATGTATCCTTTTTTAAATTATTTTTTAAATAATAAAATTTGATGTGGTGCTGTGGCATGGTTGCCTGGCTTTGTGGGTTGTAGAACACAGGGACTCAGTTTGTCCTTTACAACTTCGTTCTTGCAACTTGAAGGGCATCTAGGTGAGTGTGTATCTTTAACACCAAGTAGTTTTGGTTGGGGGAGACAGGCACGCAGTGAATTTTTGTGTGCACGTGTTTTAATGTGTTTGCTACTTCTTTTGAATCAGCTGGGTGAAGGATCAAGAAAAGGGGAAGATTATGATGCTTTCTCAGGCTTCAATTTCACGGCCAGTTCTGCCATTTCTGACAGTGTGTTGCTCCTGCTAAAGGAAGGAGTTTTTCTTCCTACTTTCTTGCCTTTCATGTTGATGGCTGAAGGAAGGAGTTTTTCTTCCTTCTTTCTTGCCTTTCCTGTTGATGGCTGTGCTGTCTGGGTCTCCTCCCATGCTCTGACTCTGGCACTTGGCAACTTCTGTAAGTTGATTTAACTCACCAAAATGGCAGGAAATTATTTTTTGTTGGGTTTACTTTCTACCATTTTAGTAAGTAAAACTGAATTTAATTGGCTCAGAGGACCTTTATGAAAAGAGGAGCCCAGGACAGGGTAAGCATAAAGAACAATTTCTCAGAGTGAGAGGGGAGAATAGGAATGTTCTCTCAGTGGTAGTGAGCTGTTAAATCATCTTGCTACATGTGCAAGCATATTCTTGAGGTTTTGGTTACTGCTGGTAAATTAGGGTATGGCCCTTGCGTTTTTGTAGTGGTACAAGTCCAGAAAGATTGTAACCCAGTTAGTCTGTTCCCTGCTAATATTGGCTTTCTGTAATCGGACCTCCTGATTCTGATGTCACTGTTACACTGTTACTCATTCTAGGATGGCTCTTTGTGTTCATCATGCCACAGAGTTGCTAGAATGCCTGTGGATGAGACCAAATATTTCTAGCAAATTCTTGTGAAAAAAATTATTAGTACAACCGTTTTCTTGGAGGACTTGGGCAGCTGTAGCGGTCTAAAATGTCTTGGTAACTTGCGTTATATTTGCAGTGAAATGCTGTGGTGTGGCTTTCGTATCACTGTCCCTGGTTCTGTGCAGATGCAGAGCATAAAAATGGTCCTGTCCCAGAAGGGAGAACCAAGTATCGCTTACTCTTACCGTGCCTGCAAAGGCATTGCAAGAAGTTGTACTCTGACATCTATGGCCATACCTTCTTGTCTAGTAGGTAGCAGGTGTGCTAATGACTTCAGTCACTTGTTTGGCTAGCGGACTGTGGCTTCTGGAACGAGGTGCTTGCTTAGGTACAGTTAGCTGAACGAGTGTGCCAGGGAAGAGGTTGTGTTATGGCTCTACTTCTTCTAAATGCCACCCTCCGAAGTATTTTATCTTAGGTTTAGAGGTTGTTGAAAGGAGTCTTGTGCTCAGAGCAACAGAATGGCATTTTGGGGGGTTTTTTTCAGGAGACAGCTTCACATTTGTGAGAAGTAATATTATGGTTTCAAAAACAACTGTTTGAAGAGACTAAACTAAAATTAAAATGCATCCAGGGGCTTCGTGTAGTTGGTAATACAGCTGCATTGGCAACTGTGATAGTTTTGTGAGGACGCTGCTAGTACAGAGGGTTCAGAGGCAGTTAATGCAAATACACGATGGGCAACCTATGTGCTTGTGCTTCCACTGTTAAATTGGAGTTGGTCTTCATTTACCTCTAGGAGGTATCTGGTAAAATGATACCATTGATGAAACAAGTGCATTGATGAGACTTTTGTGCTTAAACCTACATCTGGTCTTCAGTGGCTTACAGAGTAAAGTCTATTTACCTGCTAACACATAAATCATAGTCCAGACAGTAAAATAGAGCAAGAATTGGTTTGATTCAGGAGTAGTTGCCAGAAAAACTGTGCTTTTGTGTTTTTTGATTGACATAGTTTCCTCTTAGTAAGCAACTAGCCTTGCTACCATCACACCTGGCAAGTTTGAAAAGTACACCTTGTATTTTTGTCAATTCCACAGGTAATGGAAAGTTAAAGGAAAACATTTCTTGTTCCGATTAAGGGGCTTCCTGCTATTGCAGAATGCAACCAAATTAGGGAATTTAATTACCAGAGTTTCATTTGTTAGTGGATATGGGAATGGCAAGTAAGTGCAAGCAAATTATTTTAGGTAATAATTTTACCAAAACAAATACAGTACCAAAATACGTTATGGATCTCTTACATTAGCACCACCTCCTCCACCCAATCTACCAGTGTAGGCAGTGCAGCAAAAAAATGCAGTGTCTGCACTGCATGATTCTGTTCCGTTCACTCATTTCATGAGCAAGGTTTTGGTCACTTCCTGCTCTTACTATTGGAGGGAGCTGATACAGGTGCAGAAGGTTTCTAAGTCTTCAAATTAGTTTGAAGCCATGCTCTCTGTGCTAAAGAATCCTATTTTCCTGCTTCTTCAGTTCTGTTGTACATCTTGTTACTACTTCAAAACAGAATTGCAACTTCTTGCCAAATCTTCTCAACTGATTTCGGCGTGGTCTGCCCGTGGCTTAGCGATACTGCTCTGCCGGCAGTGGGGTCACGCAGTTCCTACTCCTGAACTGCTAGTGCGTGGTAACTGTAGTGTGTCAATTCTTCTTACTCCCTTGTCCTCTTCCTCCCCCCACACAACAGTGTGTGTGGTGACGCCACCGCTGATCACTTGATATGCGGCAATTGCAGTGCAACAATTATTAGAGAAGTTTTCACCCAGCAGATTCTTAGGGCTAAGCGGTTGCCCTTGATCAGCTGATAACTGCAGACTGAAGTCCTCAGACCAATGCTGCCTAATACCTCCATATCACTAATCTGTGTATAGCCACTTTTTTAGAAAAAAAAAAAAAAGGAATTTTCTTATCTGCCATTCATCAAGCCCCCTTTTTTCTAAGTATTCTCATTTCAGAAGGTGTTTTAGTCTAGAGTCTTCGCAGGCCATGCAGAATTAGGAATAGCAGCATCAGTAGCTATAGCAATTGGTGCTTTTTTAGCTGCTCAGGCATTTGATACGCGATATCTAGCTAGAGCTCTCTTTTTTTTATGGTTTTAAATGCTGGGTGCACTTTTGGACCCTGTAGTGGTTGGCAGCATGCCAATGTTGTGCTCTGGTGAGGAAAGAGAGGTCAGCAAAATGAGTTCTTTGGCCTGCCCCATCAGTGAGTCATATGCTTCACAGACCTGCTTTAGAGCATCACTGGCAGGTGATCCCTTGTTACTGTAAACAGTCACACAATGTCTGAATTACTTCAAATAGAAGAACAGTTGAAATCTGATTTTCTAGTTCATAAAGTTTGTACCATTAGCAAAGGAGATCTGAATAGCACTAAAGAGCAAATTACACCTTGATCTACTGGTTTCTTATTTTTATTTCAGTCTTACTGTTACTACAAAAGCTTACTGTGTGTTTGGTTGGTTAAAATGTAGTACTCTGTAGCAGTTTATTAAGATTTTAAATACATTTTTTTATTTGTACTGTACTACGTCACACATTTGGAAGATGTTCTCTGTAAATATTCCCAAAATCACTTTTTGTTTTTCGTATCCTTTCTTAAATGTTCTTGTGAAATGTAGCAAATACCGGTGCGGTTTTGTGCACTGAAGCAACGTGGTGCTGGACCAGTCTGTGCTTTCAACACTTTTCTTCTTTCTTATCTGCCTGCCTCACTTGATCTCTCTTAGGTATAGACTGGTCTTTATTCTGGACTTGGATAATGAATGCTGTTCCTTACCAAACATACGTAGGTGTTGCAACAGTAAAAGGTTTTGCAGATCAGGTGAAACTAAGCCAAAACCAGCTCTAAAGAGTCTTTCTGAATATTGTCTTTCAAAGGCAGTTCCTCAGAGCAAGTTCTATCAGTATTAAGAAATGTATGGATTTTTTTTTTCAGATTAATAGATTTAAGTAAAGTTAACGTTTTTTTTAATTTGTGAGAAGAAAACAGATGAATGTGTAAAACATAATGTGCTTATTCCATCATATTCTGCCTCAAACCACACTCTTGATCTTGTTCTGATGCAACAATTCTTGTACTATACATTAAAAAATTTCTGAAGTCTAGCCAAAATTTTAGAAACTTTTATTGAGCGTGTAACGTGATGGCGCCTTGAGCTAGGTTTAGATCTTACGAACATGAATGGATTGTCAAGGAAGAAAATTGCTAGCTGTTGGATGGTGTTTATACTGAAACCCCGGAGTAGGTTATACAGTAGTTTGTTAGCTGCTAATTCATTGGGGGCTGAGGGGCAGAGAAAGCAAGAAATTAATTGCAGCATCTAGGATGTGAGAGAATGAATTGGTTACCAACCTTGATTGATTTTATTTTTTTTTTTTTTTTGAAGGGGGATGGTGTGTAGTCTGGAGTTCAAAATATTTTTTTGGCAATATATATTGAAATGAGAAGCAAATAGCCTGGTAATTGCAAAGCTATGTCTAATTAGGGTACATCATAAGGGTTCAGATATGTGTCTTCGCTGGACTCTGATCAACTTTTTAAAGGTGTGTTCAACATTCCTGGAATCTGACTGTGGCAAGAAGGAGCCTTTCTTACATTTCTTGTAAGTAATGATAGTAGCCGTCTTCCTTGATGTATTTTTGACTTTTCATCTCAGAGTTAAGTGAAAATGTTTACAACCATATGATGCCAAAGCAACATTGACTTGCTTCTTGCCCAACTTGGCACTCGCTTGTACAGCTAGCTCAGGAACAACAGTGGTTGCCCTGAGCTAAAAATGAATGCTGGAATGTGGTAGCAATAAAAGTAAACTGCAGAAAAAATTATGCACACACACATCTGATGGGGAGAGTTGGATGGAGTGTATGGCTTCTTCCTTAACGTAGCATGCGATAACATCTCTTTAAACTAGACAACTAATTTCTATTCTAGAGGAGATAACTTGAAAGACTTCTTTGCTCTACCCTGAGGCATCATATTTTTGAGATAGACAACTTGGCATGATCATGTGGTAAGAAAAGGCAGTGATTGTCATCATAGACTTTTTGGGTAGATCATTCTCTTAAATGCATATGTCAGTATTTCAGGGCTGCTTTAAATAGTTTTGTATTAGTATCTGTATAGAGAGCCATTCACAATATGCTTTGAATAGTAATTTCAGTTTGCTTTTCTAATAAATCTTTTTTCTAATAAATTTTTTTGCATCTCCACTGCTAGGTAAAGTTGCAGTAACCTAGAGCAGTCTTAGTAGTTGTGAGAGTACTGCTGTAGGTGAGGCATTGCTCTCTTCTTGTCTTGATGTGTTCAAAACGAATTTAACTGTTCTGCTTGTTATACTAATGTGTAGTCTGCCCTTGACTAATGAAGATCTGCTCTGAAAGTAAAATGCATATTTTTAACTTGCCTAGATCTAAAAAGGAGAGAGATATGCTGTTGTTCCTCCATCTTAGGTTCAAATGCCTTACATTTTTTTATGTGTTCCTGCAGTGATTTCTTACTTGTATGTTCTACTTATATATACACACATGCCTCAAGCATACCCTGCCTTGGCTAGCACACATGGCATGTGTTTACTCTTTCTCTTGGTGCTCTACCCAAAGGTTTTGAAAAGCAGGCAATGTCTTACCGTTTGTTGGTTTGGTTTTTTTTTAGAGGAGTAATATTTTTGCTTTCAGTTTATCAACAAGCAACTCTGCTTTCCTTTTGGGTTTTACTCATTATTGAAGTTGGTACATTAATGTTTTCTATTAGACTGTTTGCACTTTTTTCAGAAAAAAGAAGGAAAAAAAAAACAAACTTTGAAGCTAGAATGAAGTTAAGATGAAGAGTGAGGGTCTTTCAGTGAGTGATTGATTTATGAAGTGATTGATTTATGAAGTGTGTATGTTTTTTCCTTGAAGAGTCCCACGTGCCAGGAATATGGAAGAAGTGCAAATCCTCCTCCCTTAGACTGGAACGACAAGCAGTCGAGTCTCTTGCATACTTTTCAAGTAAATCAGTGCGGTTGGCTGCAAACCCAGGAGCATGGAACTCTTCTGAGCAAACTCTCCAGAGCAGAAAGTTCTGCTTTGGGATTTCTCTCTAAACATTTGAGTATGGCTTTTGTATCATTGTCAGAGTCTTTTTGGAAAGTGAGATTCCATGCTTCCTCAGTCGTTGGCTTCACTTAGCCTCAGATGAGCTTTTAAGTTAGCAGGCGTTGTATATAAACCATACTGGAGCTTGTAACTCCCAGTTTGATTAATTTTTTTTAATTTAAAATTTTTATGTCCTTGGTAAACATTAATATTATTGAAATATATTTATGGAAAGCCAAAGAAGTTATTTTTGAACAAATGACTTCTTAGGAAACATTCTGGTTTTATCTTTATATTTAGCAAAACCCAAAAGAAAACCCCAGGTGATGGTTATTTCAACTTCAACGTTCTGTTAGCTGAGTTTTGGCAGTGGCTGGTTAAGCACTATAAGCCTGGAGTCTTATCTGATACACTTTCTTTCACTGTTTTAATTCAGCAAGAAAATAATTTTTTTTTGTCTAAAATCCTGACACTAAAGGTCATGATGCAAAAAGGTTGGTGAAGTAGTCATCAGTTAGATTTTCTGAAGACAGGCATAAGTCATTACTGTTTTGTCAAATTAACTTCATTAAATTATCAAGACTCTGCCGTAACTCCAGAAAAGATTAGTTCGTATTTGTCCAGTGAATCAGCTCAATACATGCATGTTCCTTGGGGGCTTTTGACTGGTACAGCGATGCAATTCCAGAAGAAAAATTGCTGTTAAATACTATTATGAATGCTCCTTTTCCATGACTTCTAAAGGTCCCTTCCAACCCAAAGCATCCTATGATTCTATTATTTGGAAGATGTTCTGCATGGACAGAATGCAACAAGCTGAAAAGCTCTGGTCTTATGGGAAGGTTCAACATGAGGAAACTTGTCTTGCTTTGAGGTTGTTTATGCATTCTTTTGAGTTTACTGGTTTGGCTCCAGAGTACACCTTTCTAAGAGTAACACTTCTGAAAATTATTTTCAGTCTTTAGAGCTATAAGGAAAAAAAAAATCATAAAACTGTAGTCAGGTACTTGCCTTAATATTGTTGCTAGTTCTGTTCGGTTCTTTACCTGAAGTACTTTAGCTGGTAGTTAAGATATTTAAAAGCTATAGAATGCAAGAGAAAATAAGGCATTTCACATAGACAGGAGAAGTGCTGAAATGATTTACCTTAAAGTTACTGTAGATGTCGTATTAGAATTATTGTTCAGTCAATATGTTTAGAATGTAGTGTTCTTTGATACTATTGACTAGTCCTCAGTATATTTTCCAGCGTTACTGTCTGGAACATGGTACGGTGTTGTGATCACTGGTGTGTTTGTTATGTGCTTGAGTGTATTGTTTGCGGTAAGCATTGCCTTCCAGTGCTTTGATGCTGGTTTTTGGCTAGCAGGAGTCACTTGTTTGATTTATTGAAATTTCAAGCTTGTTTCCAGTAAAATGTCAGCTAGCAAATAATGACTTTTTTTCCTTCCAAAGTAGTATTTTCAGGCACTCAAAACTATTGCTGAAAGGGTGTTTCCTAAGAATGTTTATCAAACGGCCCCCAGATGCGCAATACTTGCAGCTGCCTTTGCTATCTTATGCCCCCTCTGTGCATGTGTAACTGATTCTGTTCACATTTGCTAGGATAGGTATGTTTTAGAATAGTATCTTGTTTTGTGTGTAGTACTGACCAACCTATCTAAATTGACTATATGGATGCAGATTCTTGGGTGTGGTCCTTACACTGAGAAGGATTTTTAAGCTACTTAATCTTCAGCAAGCTGAAGGAAACCCACCTTTTTTTTTGTTTGCGTAAAAAGAAAAAATAATCTCTGAGCAGTTTAGCACTGTAAAAGGCATATTTCAAAAGTGGTATTTTATAGGGAATGTTTTTTGGAATGAGGCTTCTAGAAAGCAGGTAAATACGGGATTTGGTTACCAGGATTGCTGTCATTCTAACAGTACTTGTGTGATAATTTGTCTATTAGTATCCACCTTTCTGTCAGAGTCCTGTATACTTAGCTGTTCTTCATGTTGAATAGCTTGGATATTTCAGGATTACCAGCTACTGGTCGGGGATCATATGCTTTTAAAGGAAGCGATTGAAGCATACCACACCAGTGGAACTGGAGTAATACCATTTTAAAAAGCTTGTGCATTTAGTTACCTTACAACAACAGGTTTTGAGTAAAATGTTATAGATTGAGTGATGATCTTGTGCCTGATCTTACTTTCACTGTTCCACTTAATGACTTAAATTGAACTATTATTTTAGAGTATTTTAACAGTATCAGGATCATGAAAGGAGAAAAAAACGCTATGGTGTCCTAATAGGATTTTTAATTGTTCATCCATCAGAGCATCAAACTGAAAAGTCCATGCACTAAATCCATGTACTGCAATACATAGGTTGGCGCCTGTTATTCCTGATGACTTTCACATTGTGTCTCCAAATAAATGGGAAGTGGTTTTTTCGTTCCAATCCAGCTGGCACCCCTTTGAGATGGATATGTGCAGAAGTTTAAAAAAAAACCCCAAACAAACCATGACAATACAATAACCAAACCACCTCCCCGAAAAACAAACCAACTCTTCAAGCAAAGAGTACTAGGAAACCTTAATGTTGCATTTGTATTAGAGAGTTCATGCTCCTGGCATTTGAAAAGTTGGGGAAATACAATTAGAGACACAGTTTAACATTGTAATTTGGTAAAGCTGTGGGCTGCTGAAGGGGCTGCGCCCTTGGTCACCGAAGAATCCTTAGGAAGAGGAGAGAACTATTCCAAATACTGTGTTGAAAGATATGAGGAGAAAAAGTCGTGCAAGGAAAGAAGAAAGGACAAACAAACTCAACGCTTTTAACTTTTTAAAATCTACCTCAAAATACAATGCTAAGATTGCTGACTTCTGAAAATCCAATTTTGGAAACCTCATAGTATGCTGAAACTGCAGTGCTGTGCCTCGGTAGAGATGCACAAACAAACAGTGCTGTATCAAAGCAAAGTATTGGGACTTCAGGGGTAGTAAGGCTGTGTTAGCCTCTTGATGGGAGTATAGCGTGTTGTTACCGGTTCTTATTACTCTTTGTTTTGTGTAGCTGCTTTGTTGCTACGTGGAGAATCTGTTTTATCATAGAATGGTTTGGATGGGAAGGGACTTTAAAGATCATTCGGTTCCCAGTCCACCCCGCCATGGGCAGGGACACCTTCCACCAGACCAGGTTGCTCAGAGCTCCATCCAACCTGGCCTTGAACACTGCCAGGGAGGGGGCAGCCACAGCTTCTCTGGGCAGCCTGTGCCCGTGCCTCTCCACCCTCATCGTAAAGAATTTCTTCCTTGTATCTAATCTAAATCTACCCTCTTTCAGTCTAAAGCCATCACCCCTTGTCCTGTCGCTCCAGGCCCTTGTAAAAAGTCCCTCTGCAGCTTTCTTGTAGGCCTCTTCAGGTCCTGGCAGGCTGCTGTAAGGTCTCCCTGGAGCCTTCTCTTCTCCAGGCTGAACAGCCCCAACTCTCAGCCTTTCCTCACAGCAGAGGTGCTCCAGCCCTCTGAGATCAAATTTGTGGCCTCCTCTGGCCCCACTCCAACAGGTCCGTGCCTGTCCTGTGCTGAGGGCTCCAGAGCTGGATGCAGGACTCCCAGGGGGGTCTCAGCAGAGCAGAGGAGCAGAATCCCCTCCCTTCCAATCAAGCTGCTGGCCACGCTGCTGGGGACGCAGCCCTTATGTTCTGTTGTTTAGCAAGGCATGTGCCTATTTTTCCTGTATACTCAAGCTTTCTGTGGTGAAATAAGCCCAAGTCCAGAGGCTGTTTTCTAATGTAAAGAAAACCTAAAGAGAAATGGTTTGGCTTTTTTTTTTTTTTTTTTGAACTAGCACGCTCTCTTCTAAGTGAGCTTTATTCGAACTTAAGGGAGAAAACAATTTATACTCTCACCTAATAGCTTAGTAATAACCTAATCCAAAGAGGTATTTCAGGGTTGAATAAGTAAAAGTTAAGTATTATGCATATTAAATTTATGAAGTGCTTAGTCTCTGGTGTAACATTAACAAGGACTGATTTTTTTTCTAATAATTTCCAACAGTGTACTTCCAGTTCACAATATTTGAATGCTAGGTGATGCTGCCTTGTGGGCAATAAACACCTGCTTTCCTGTTGTGTTTGTTGTCTGACTTTGTCCTTGGTATGTTTTCAGGGATGCTGTTGTACTAAGAAAATTTTCAAGTACTCTGGCAGATACCTTTTGGCATGACTTCGAGAATGAAAAGGCTTAAAATTAAAAAATGTTGGGATATTCTAGATTGTGTCTATTGAAATGAGAAGCTCATGGAGTGTGAGGATTGTGCTGTATGTCTCCAAACTTGTGCGCAGGGGCATACTGAAGTATGCAAAAAACCGATTTATGTTTTTCTAAGTGTATGTACAAGAAAATAAATCTACACAGTTTTTTGATAGGATAAAAATCAGAATTAATTTTCAGTGATTAATGTTTGGAGTATTATGATTTTTTATTATTTTTTACATTATAGGTTTTTTTCTTAATAGCTATTTGAGCTGACGGACATGAGATTTGGGGAGGAGAGAGTAGAAAGGTTTTTAAACAGCTTTTAAGAGAGAGAGTCTTATTTAGGTTCAAAATTTTGATTCTCCTATTCTGGCAGATGATCTGAGGGTTTACAATACTGTATCTGATATTGTAACATCCTGCTATATGTGGCCGTGAAAAAAAAAATTTTAGTGAAAATTTTTCATAGGAAGCACTTAAAGAAACAAGTGGGATTTTTTCTGTGTGTGGTTGTTTTGTTTTGGGTTTTTTGTCCCTCTTAATGTGTTAGATGAGTGGAGTTAGATGACTCTTGTAACAGCTGTAGCGGCGCATGGAAATGATGGAAGCAGAGGGAGAGAAAGCAAAACCTTATGAGGAAGGTTCAACAGGTTTGTGTTTAGCATGTACTTGGACCTTGAACACTCTTTTCCGATCCCACCTATACTGCCTAACCTGGACTGGTTTTTTTGCTCTACTGCAAGTTTAACTTACCTAAAAATTGTGAAAAAGATCTTTTTTTCTTAAAAGGGCTTTCTTGCTTGTCTTTTGTATTATACTGTTCTGCAGAATGGAAATAAAGCATCCCAGTGAAGAAGTTCTTTGTTCAGAGTGCCACTGGTGCCTTCATGTACCTTTTAGGTGTAAGAAGTAATCTTTCACCCCCTCGGTCCTTTTGTACAATCCATCTGTTTGTAGCTGAATCCAGAGTTGCATTGCCCTAATGAGTGAACATGTTGGCTATGGTACACTTTGTGGCTCAGCTGAAGGAAATCTTGCTGTTGTGCAGTGACAAAGGGAAAACGAGCCACTGCCACGTGCACGTGGTGTATTCCAGGCTGAGCAAGAGGATCTGATGGTCTTGCCGTGCACTTGGCCTTTTTGTGTTGGCTGAAGGTAGGTGTTTCACTTTTCATGTGGCCGGGAGAGACCTCCTGTAGTTTGGGTACCTAGGAGGTTACCACGAGCTATGGCAGACTGATTACTACATTTAGTTAACTAGGGAGTATTGCCAGCCTCAAGAAATGACTTGTATATCTTCATTTCCCTTTGGCAAAAGCTTTATACCATGTATTAAAGATCATTTGAGCGTGAACTTTGTTTAACTAATAGTGAAAATAAATTCCACAGTTAGTTCTCCATTAATAATGTTTAAACATTTGAATCAAAGGAGTGTTGGCTTGAATGACCTAACTGGTCCCATTTGATTTAGTGTGATGAGGGAGGAGTAAGAAATCCAGATGAAAAGTGCTGAACTTGAGAATGACTTCATCAGTTTATGCCTTGAATTATGCCCAGCAGCAATAGTTGCCTATGTTACGAAGACGTTGGCTCTATCATCAATTTGTGGAGGGAGGGGAAAAAAACCTACCCAAACCAAACCCCATAACCTAACAACAACCCACCCTGCTGCCCCACCACCACTAGAACTCCAAGTTTAGGTTTCCGTAATTGAAATTGTTTAGCAAACCTGTGTTGTGCAATGTCTGAGAACACAACATGTACACTTGACTGCTAGTTCACTGTAAGAGCATAGTGTGAATCATTCTTTTAATATACTGTAATTCCTAACTGTAATTATACGTGTGCACTTCTGCAGTTAGGGTAGAGCTTACCTGTAAACCAACAGCAGAATTTTGAAAACTGAGTTCATGAAATGCTGTTGTATTAATGCTCTCCTAAAATATGGTTTGAAATTTAAAATGTTTTTCAAAATGACATGTTTTGACAGAATTACATCCAAAGCAGAATGGGGACTGACTTAATGTTCTACCGGACGGCTGCTATCAATAGCACTTTTGGATAATATTATAAACAACTAAAGTCTGAGATTCAAATTTGAGTAATCTGAAAATGAGCTTTTGGAAACCGTGAGGTATTAGTGTGGCCTAAGAATGTGTTCAGATGGCGATTTGCCACACATAACGTCAAGTTTTCCCACTTTAGTCTCTAGCAAAATCCCTTGAAGTGTAACTGCTCACAGTAAACATGCAGATGTACTTATAACTGTCTTGCTTCTAGATGAAGTGTGAGCTGTGCTGTGTGTGTAGTTCAAGATTTAAAAGGTAAAATGCCACTTTTATTCTGTCAGCCATGGGATATTTTTCAATGAGCATGGAACCAGCACACCTTGGCATCACTCAGGAGTAAAAGAGAGAAATCTTGACACCACCAAAAACCAGCAGCTGTGTTCTCATGATTAACAGAGTCTGAGTCTGCGTGCTGTACACCTTACTCAAGCAGACGTGACCGCTGAAGTTTAAGTACCACGTCTGAATGGCACCAGTAGCTTGGCAGACTTTAAGAGACTAAGAATTTATTGTTAGTCATGATCTAATCTCTACAATGGCCAATTTCTCTTTCTCTTTATTTGACATTCATGATGCTAGAAGACTTTTTTTTTTTTAAATCAGTTGAGAAGCAAAACACAAAATTAAATCCTCCAGTTAGCAGGGGATTTCAAATGAATAGTCAGTCACTAACCTTTGTATTGCTTATGCGTAGTCCAGTTTATGCTGCAGTGGGAGAGTTTGGACTCGTCTTCCCATTTGTAAATCACTACTGTCTCAGAACTTCAGTGTTGTACATAACTTATTTGTTGAATTTTCATGTAAAACACTTCAGTGCTCATGTTAAATTTGTCTAGGATGATATTACCAGTGGATCTAGCAGAAAGGAGTAATTTGGAAGAATCTGATGAGGAAGAAGACAGCTACCACTTTCAGCAGATGTATTTGACTGTATATGCTACTTTAGTATGTAACTGTTTTGTCTTCACCAAGAAAGGTTTTGCTTACGTTCTCAAATGCTGAGTAGAAATACAATTTCTTTTCTTTCTAAAAAAAGCTTGTATATTTTATGTATGTATGTAACTTAAGAGTTCTTAAAATACTATCTGGTTTTGGAGTAGCTTGCAGTAGCTCAGGAGTATCAGCACTGCATTTCAAAAATAGCTGTAAAAGATCTACCTGCTAATGTAGCTAGTTAACATCCTTTTAAATAAAAGATACAGCTGTAGCGTTGGTAGATTGCTCAATAATCTTTCTTAACAGCTACTGTTGAGTAAAAAGGATGGGAGGAGGAGGAAGGTCATTGCTGAACATCTATTATTTTCTTAAAAGAATTAGCTGGAAGAGCTTGCTTTATTTATGCATTCAATATGTTTCACATGTTATGAATTGAATATTTGACATTGTCTGATTAAGTCAGATCATTTGCAGTGAAAACCATCTGCATCCAGAAATCTTTACAACTTCTTCAAGGTACTGTTCATTACGTGGAAAAACTCCACATTACATTACTAAATAATTTAAACTTTTCTTAAATTCAGACCTTTCCTTTGTTGGGTGAAGGTTTGTAAGTCTTCACTCTGTTTCCAAAGGAGGTGGAACGACTGTAAGTCCTCAAACAAATGATGCTGAAATTACGAGAATTTTCATTGCTGAATTCACTGAGATTAGGCTTTTACCTGTGGCATGTGTGCTTACATACTCACACGAATGTTTGATATCTAAGAATATTCTTTATTTGTAATGTCAGATATATGGCTTTATGTATTGCATTTGTGCTTTGTAAATGTTGTAGAAGTAGTGAGTAGCTGTTGAGTCCAGCTTAGAAAAGATCTTCTGTGATACATTATTCTGAAACATTTTGGAGCTTGTAATTACATAGATTAATATTTCATGTAGCTGCTTTTTTCTTTTTCTTTACATGTAATGGCTTTCTTCAGTTTGTCTTGTGCTGAAAGAAGGCTTGGATTAAGAGTCTTTCCTTTAAGGCATTCCTTCTATGAAGCATATTTTTTTCTTTCTGTAAAGGATGTTTCTGTAGTTACGACAAAGAGAACCATTTTGTGTGTAACCTTGTCTTGCAGAAATGAGTCAGTCACAAGAGTGTGTAAGCTTATTTTCAAAAGTACAACAAACAAGAACTGGGGATATTTGTTCACTATTTTGTAATCTTTTTAGTTTCATAACCCTGGCTTGACCTGCTTTAAGACTTGGTCATAGGCTTCTTTTTGTATCTTAGACATATTTCACAATTTAACAAATCTCTTAATACTCTCTTTGTAGTAATGAAAAAAGCTAGAAATGTGAAATGTTGGTCTGATGTAAATGGTTTCCGGTAACTTCTGATCCATGGTCCTCGTGGCTGCCTCTAGATTCACGCCTTAACAGTGCATGTCAGATATAAATGACTTGTACAGTTACAGGCCTCTCTTATCGCTGGGGAGGTCTAGAATGAGCAAGTTAACTTTGATGGTTACTATTGATAGAAAAACACTCAAAAGACTGAACCCAAAATTCAGAACAACAAGCCTGCACATTGCCAAACAGCTAGACTTATCTATCCCAGTAACTATATGGTTTTATATGCTCAGTTTAACCAGTGATTTTTTTTTTTTTTTTACTAAGGTTGCAGTTCCACTTTTAGTACTTACTGTCCAAAACTATAACAGGAACCTAGTAAAACTGATGGTGGCATTTAGAAATGTTGCATGCTTCTGTCCAATTATTTTCAGAAACACTGTGATCTTATCATGAGATTTTGTATCTTGGATGAACCAAAATACTGCCCAAAGTCTGAATACTGATGTTGAAATTGTAGAGTTTGACAAAACGAGTTCGCCTGATTTCCTGGGAGGAGGAGATCTCTGAAAGATCTCTTGTTAGTAACAGAAATGAAAGCTGCAGACTTGAAGCTGGAACCAGTTTATTCCATCTCTATACTTTGTGTTCATTTGTCTTTAGTATTAAAAATGTAACACTATTTTTTGCTTTCTTTTTTTTTTTTCTCCTAGGGAGGCAATAATGCAGGGCATACAGTTGTTGTGGATTCTGTGGAGTATGATTTTCATCTTCTGCCAAGTGGGATCATCAATCCAAAAGTCACTGCATTCATCGGTAAGGGGGACATCTTTTAAAAGCAGACAATACTGTAGGTACTGACTTCTGACATATTAAAATAACAAAATATATCTGAGGACATACATGATCAGGATTTTTCTTCCTCAGATTCTTATAGGCCTGAACTGTTCTACTATCTTCTTAATATTGTCTTAACTCAATTGTGAAGTTTGGGTTACAGAGGTTTCTTTTATTGTCTTGGATAGTTCATCTTTATGGCATATCTTCATTCTCCCATTCCCTCTTAATTTCTCTGCCAATTATTTATTTTATTCTCAGAATTTCTTCTCTCTGTTTTAATGTTCAGCCCTGCTAAGTAACTACCAGTACCTTTTTGAAACAGATCTTTCCTCCCTTTTCCATTGGACTGTGAAATGAACGCTACTCCAAAAGACTTCTGCGCTATATAGTTCTTACCAAGAAGTCGTCTCAGGAGAGTGCATTAGGTTTAGGGCAGTGGCAGTACTATGTGATGTCAGGATCTATGAGCTGTTTGCTTCCCGAAAGAGGGTTTAGATTGTCCTGCCTGTTGTCCCTACAAGCCTACTTACCCCTCTCCCTCTCTTGGAGTCCTGTTTCCAGTCCTGTGTGTTTTTTTTTTGCTTTGGATTGCTTGTGTGACTAACCTACTTCATAATACTGTGTAGCCCTTAAAAATTCCTTCTAAATGAAGGTAAATATAAAACAGTGTTGTAACTATGCATGTGCTTATGTGCTGTTTCACAAATCGTGTGAGTCTCTGGGTCACTAAAGGCTGTGACCTCTCAACACTTCCATCCTGCTTTTTTGATACCCAGACCTCTTATCCCTTACACAGTGTATTTTACTGAATCAGGACTCTATTGCTGTCTTATCACTTCTTCCTGCATGTCTCGTGGCTTTGAGCCTGTAGCCTTGCCTCTCGTTTTGGTATGTGTGCCCGGAGTAAGTGGTCATTGACAGCTTGCCGAACAGCGTAGCAACTGAAGAGCCTTTGTCACTGGATGCCTGATTCGTAACCAGTACTTGCTGAATTCTTGGGTCCAGCTTGTAGCGACTGTGTACTCGCTGTCAGCGTTAACTCTTTACTTGATGGGAATTGCTGGTTAATTGCCTCTTTTCAGCTGTTATATTGTGACTTGATAGTGGGGTAGTTTTGGATCAAGTTGCCCTGCCTAATACTGTACAGAAATTGAGCCAGTGGGCATGGAAATAGATTCCCTCTGATGAAGGGGAGCTTGGGATGTAACTGCTTCTAGTTTTGAGGGCTGTGGCAGATGACACTACTTTTATTCTCTTTTGATGTGTTACTGTATTGTGTTTCTTTAAAAGATTGCTTGAAAACAGTAAAACAGGATGCCCATTTGCCATGTTTTGTTTGGTGGACTTAGGGTTGAGTAGGAAAGACCCCATCCTTTAATAATACAGTGGGCAGGAGAGAGGTTTTTACAAATCGTCTTGTCTGTTCTGAATTTTGTTGTTCTAGCTTCTTTTACATCTGCCTTGTGTTTAAAATCTCTTTTGGAGGAAAAAAAAAAATCTGGCCAAGGATTCCACTGGAAAGGCTTATAGGTTCAAAAAAAGGACAAGGCCAAAATGATTAAGTGTTATAGTGGATTATTACTATTGATTAGGACTGTACCATGAAGGTTATAGTGAAGAAGTCTTGAATACTTTGTATTTTGATGTTCAGAATGTTTTTATCTATGTGAAATTAGGTGGTATGCAAATAGTTTCAAATGGCAGGTCCCTTCATTCTTTAGCTAGATGTAATCATACTGATAGCTTTGGATCTACTGAGTTTGGTATGACCTTAAGATGGTTCAGTTTTGCTATATGGAAATGCTCCTTCTTAGGCACTCAGTGATGCTGATGAATTGTATGAGCTAGTAGTCTTTTTCTGAGTAGTGTGACAGCTGTAGGAAAGTGAGCTTGCTTTTGATAGAGCTTTTTCCTATGTTATTTTTGTTAGTCTGTTAACCCCAACTCTATATACGGAATATTCTGTGTCTATTTACAGCAGAAGAGTGCCTGAGGGGATGCTAGTGTTTATAATGATGATAGAAATGTGCTAAGCTTTTAAAAAACAATAGGGTCATTAAAATGGAAGTACAAAGAGGGAGGTTATTTTTAGATACGAGGAAGAGGAAGTTGCATTCCGGACTGTCCCACGATGCTGTTACTGTTTGTCCTAATGTAAATTGAAAGTCTATGGAGTTTATTAAAAAGATTCAATGCATATAGTCAGAAATGTGTACTTTAGGTGTAAATCAATCTTTTACAGACTTAATTCCTTAGAATAAAAATTGCAATGTCTTGAAAGTTTAAAAACTTAAATAAAATAATCTCCGTACAAAACATGAAGCGTCTTTGAATAGTTTGGAATATTTTTTCCATGCTTAACATAGTTCATTAAATTTTGTGTAATGGTTTTCTTCAGGAAATGGTGTTGTAATTCATTTGCCAGGACTCTTCGAAGAGGCTGAAAAAAACGTAAAGAAAGGAAAAGGTGAGAATATTTTAAGATACTTCTCTTAAAATAGTTCATAGGACCCCCTGAAAAGATTTAGATAGAGGATGTCTTTGTAGAGGCTACGTACAATGTGTTTTTCCAGAACTCTGTTTAGCTGCTAGTTTCTAACAGGAGTCTCGCCAGAAGTCTCAGGGCCCTCCCAGGGAGGCAGGCAAAAGGAGTCTCTGTACAGTTTCAAAAGAGAACGAGTTCTAAATATGAATTATCTGCTGACATTTTTCTTTGCTTAAGGCAGTGAATTTAAGAAGTGAAACAACTTGTTAGTCTGTTGCCTGTTTGTAGTCGTTTTACCTCTTAAGATACTGGTGTATAGTATGATGTTAATGTTAACAGGAGTTAATATAAACAAATGCTGTGGTAATCACTTCTTGATTCAGAACTGGGGTTTTGGATGCTTTCTGTTATGTCTGTGGCCATGCCTGGCAGCAGTCTACTCTAAAGTGAGGTAAATCAATGGTCTAGATTATTAAAAACCAAAAAACTTCTAATTGATTGTTGAAATTGAGGGACTAGAGTAGCTAGAACTCTTCCTCCTGACTTTCTCAGCTTTATAGGCTAATGCCAAGTTTTAATTATCAAAATATACTTTTTTTTTTTTCCCTCTGGAACTTGATTGCTCAATCTTTAAATAAATTGACTGAAGACTAAACATGGAAAGTGTTTATCCTTTATACATCAGAAGACAAAAATGCTATACAAAACATAATTTTAACTATTTCATTTTGTCTTTTAAGGGCTAGAAGGCTGGGAAAAAAGACTAATAATTTCTGACAGGGCTCATATTGGTAAGTTTCTGTTTGTGTTTTGTTGATATTTTTGTTAGTCTTTTGTTTTCTCTGAACTTTCCATGGCAGTAAAAGTGTGACAATTTTTAGCCATCTCTTGATACAGCTATGTGCTTTTCTTTGGATTAAGTCTCCATATGCTACTTTGTTTTATTGAAGATTCTAGAAAAAAATCATTCACCACTCAGGACCCTCCCAGGTTTATATTCTAGTGATTTTTTAATCTTATTCCGTAAGCATAATCTAGTCAGAAAGTCAGGTTCACTTTCTAAGCCAAAGGTGAGAGGTTCAACGCAGTGTAAAAGCAGTTCAGAAGTTAATTGGCTGAAGGATTCACTTCCCTCCTCGGTGTAAAAGCAGTGTTGCTTATAGCAACTTTTCTGCTGGGAAACCACGTGACTGGGCGTGACTTCCAGCGAACGGGCTCCCTACCAAGGGAATTGCCACGTGCTGCACAAAGGAGACTCTATGGGAGGGACGATGGAGGGGATGGCCGCCCTCCTTGCAGGGCACCCATCAGTCAAGCCTTGGTTCCAGACAACTCCCCGGTTCAGAGCCTGGAGTAAAATAGTGCTTAGAGTCTGAACCACCAACACAGAGCTTCAGAGGCTCTTCCTGTATCACTCTTGGGACATCTTTATTACATAAATTCATTCTTTAAATTAGATCTTTAGATATTGTAACATAATAGTTACGTAACTGCATGTATTAGGAAAGGGACTTGCTGCTTTGGTAGTCGTCTTCTGAATAGGAAAGCTTTTTAGGTCGTTATCAAATAAAAGCTTGTAACACCAGAAAAAAGGTTTTGCTTTGCTGTTTTCTTTTTTCTTTCTTTCTTACTTTCTTTCTTTTTTTTTTTTTTAAAAAAAAAAAAAAGAAGGTCTGGAATGACTTACTGAGTGACCATGTTATTTCAGAATAAATATGTTTTTTACTTTGGAGTAACTAGTGAGCTTGAAATAGTTGAGTAGCTGTTCCTAAGTTACTAAAATCCTTTCTGAGAGTGGAATCACTGTAGGTGAATTACTTGGAAATGAGTAGATTATTAGAAAAACTATTCTGCAATAATTATATTGCAATACTGTGAAGTTTTCATAGCAAGACAGGTCCTGAGTGAAAAGGACCGGTTGTTGACTGTTACCCATAATCACTCAACCTCTTAACATAAATAAACTTTCAGAATGCTTCTGTTTAGAAAATTTTGATGACAGTCTGTAGATCTATTGCCGTGGTAAATATGCCTTCTCTAAAATAGATATTGGCAATATCTGAATGATAAATCTGTAACAAAAGATCAACCAAAAATAGGTTCAAGCTGCTGGGGATAATATAATCCTTTAAATTATGGAGGTGTACGGAAATACACACAAAAATAAACCAGTAAGGCAAACAAGGAAAACCACTGTTGTGCTAGAGAGACTGCAGTACTGGTTAAATGAGTCTGCCTCTTGCAAGCTTTCAGTATTTCCTGTGTAATGTGTAGATTAGTTGTTTTAACTTTCGGGGTATAGTACTTAAGAAAAATAAGCTGGCTTCTGTTAACTGGCGAACTGTTGCACCACTGTATTTGATATGAGTCTTGTCAGATTTGTTGTTGTTGTTGTTTTTTGCTTTTATGGTAGACAAAGAATTGGTCCGAGGGATACTTTGCAAGATCTTTGTCATTAATAATATGCAATGCTTTAAAAAAAAAATCAGGGCTTGTGAACATGACTTCTGTTTACGTAACAGAGATTGATGGGAGCTTTTGTATTTCCAAATGTATTTTAATTGATGTTGTCTAAAACATAAAAATAAAATTGCTTAAGAAGTCTTCAGAATGGATGAGAATGTTTACTTAAAGCTCTCACCTTAAATTTTAGCTGTATGACATTTTTTACTATAATCTATTTTCCAGGATTTTTTTCAATTGCATGTTTTCTTTGGTGGTGTCCATACATTCTTTTGGGCCACTACAAAGCTGAAACGGCTTAGTTATTCTGTGGGAGTTGTATACACAGTCTGCAAGTATCCTACAAAATAAACACTTTAAAAGTCTCTGAAGGCCTCAGAAGTCTTCCCTGTGAAAAAAATATAACTTGTAAAAGAGGGGAAAGAACTGTTGTCATTTTATGTACCTCTCTTCAGTGTGTATATTTTTGTTTTCCATGTTGATAAACAGGGATAGAGTTGTTTTGAAGAAATCGTTACTGATATGGTAACTTGTTTCACACAAATTTTCTACTCAAATTATTTTTATTTTCTTAGTATTTGATTTCCACCAAGCTGCTGATGGCATCCAAGAACAACAGAGGCAAGAACAAGCAGGAAAGAAGTAGGTAGTTTTGTTTTGTCAAACATAGTATGACTTAGTACAAACATATGACTTAATACATGTGATTTCTGTTACTGTTTGTCATTGAGTTTAAAAAAGTATTAATTATTATTGTAACTCTTCAGTGTGGAGTGTGCAGGGTCATTTCTTACACTGTTGTCCTCCAGTGGGTAGCAAAAGATTATATTCTTAATGAAAGGGTTGTATCTTGATATTTTACCTTACGAAAAAGTTCCTAATTCCTGATTTGCTTTATAAAAATGGTTCCTACTTCCTAATGTTTTAGGTGTTTACTAGAGGTACTTGCTTCTGTAAAAATGTATTTCTGTTTATGAAGATTGAAGGACCTTTTTGTCATCTCCAAATAACTGAAAGGTCTGATATGACTAATTTGGTATCTCACAATGCTTCATTGTCAGAAGTGCATGTAAATGTTCACATTGTCTACTACATGCTTTTACTGACTTTCTGAAGCTTTTGAAACTTTCTTAGAAACTAGCTGCTGCGTTTCTAACTTGTGATTTCCGAGTAACTCGCTAGTTCTTGGGGATGGGGAAAAAGCTGGTGGAATTAACTGTGACATATCTACAGCCGGAAAGTAAAGCAGCACTATGGTCTTCTGAGATACTCCGAAAATGAGTTGCGTACTAAAAGTACCGCGTGTTTTAAATGCTTGAAACAAGGTTCTAAATGCTTGCAATTAACAGCATTTCATTTTATGCTAAGAATGTCTTACCTTTATAGAAAAAACACGTTATTTTTATATCAAGAGTAACTCCTGTTATTATCTTTTGAAAGTTTGGGAACTACCAAAAAAGGAATTGGTCCCGTATATTCTTCAAAAGCAGCTCGAAGTGGACTCAGAATGTGTGATCTTGTTTCTGATTTTGATGAATTTTCTGAGAGGTAATTTCTGTATTTTAATACATGGCTGTAAGCATAGTTTTCAATTTCTGGGTAGTACCCTGTGTAAGCAATTACATTTGGTTGCTGTTGCTTTGTTAAAGTTAAAAATTATTTTTAAATATGGAAATAATTTTATTTATAATTAAATCTATTTAGAATTACTAAACTATTGTTTAAAATTGTTGAATCACCAAATAATTGCAGATATGTAATTGGGAAAACCTAAGGTTGGTGGGAGTGTGAGGAGGAAAACACACAAATGAAAACCATAATGAAGCATTTTTACCTTCCAGGTTCAAAGTGTTAGCCAATCAGTACAAAGCGATATATCCTACCTTAGAGATCGATATTGAAGGGGAATTGACGAAGCTCAAGGTAAGCCTGCTTCTGTCTGTTAAGTGATGTAATCACTGTGAACACTTAATGGTACGTGAATCTCTTGGTGACTGACGCTCATGCTTGTGTGAGGAGTTAAAACACAGTACATGTCATGGGAAATTGGTATGTATCAACTTAGAGTCTGCTAGCATCCTTAAAGACACTTTTGACCCTGCTTTATGCAGCATTTCAACATTTGGTTTCAAGAGAAATACTGTAAACTTTAAGAAAAAGGCTTGTTTAGGGAGCTTTATTTTTGACTTCCACTTAAACTTACTGGCTAGGAGTAAAAAACCCAAGATTGTAGTTGGGGAAGGCATGTTTCATTGTAAAGCAGAATATTAATTCCTTGTGTCAGAAACTTAAGAGCTGAAATAAATTATTATTCTAAATAATAAGCCTTAAGGAAAAAAATGCTGTCTGACAACATAGAAGAATGTGAGTTGATAGCAGCAGAACTAAGGAAGCCTGATTTCCAGCAAACTAGTCTTGTGGTTAGTTGTGAATTCTGGTTTGATATATTCCCTGCAATTGCAATAGTTGAGATTTCTCACGGGTATTAATTCTGTTATGCCTAATAGTGCGATTTTTTTGCCGTGCACCCAAGTTCTTGTTTGAAAAAAATTGTCAGGTGTCTTACCCTTACGCAGCCTTTTTGTTCATGCATTTTGTAGAAACTTAACTGTATGAGTTGTTTTGGTTTTTTTTTTACCCCTTAGACCAAATTTGACAAACTGTTTTAAACCATTGATGTATGTGTGGAACAGGGGAGGGTGTGCACAGTTACATGTATAATTCTTTCAGAAAATCAAGCCAAAGATACCATCTTTCTTGTATCTTTAGTTGCCACTAAACTCAGTTTACTAGCTCTAGCATGGAGTATATGGGAGTTCTTAGCACTTCTCTTTGTTTTTACTTTAAATAATATGTTACACATGTGGAGTTGTAGTATTTTTATCAATACGTAGACCTAAAAATCAGTTACAGTTGAGTGTTTTATAATGCTTGATAGTTTACTTAATACACATAAGGATTACAGAATATCTGAAACTCATTGTTAGGGTGGAAACATAATACGTGTTTGTAGCTTGAGGAAATTACTTGCATGTAATGTTTGTTTTATGCTAATGCATTTGATTAAATTCTGAAAGACAAAGTGTTATATTTCATGTGAAGTGAATCATTAGAATGAGAACTTCTGTATGTTCTTATGAGGAGAAAGGCTGTGTACCAAGTATTAGTCTGAATATTACTGGCTTCTTACATCCATATCTATTGTGTAAATTGAAGTCTAATGTTATTCCTTCCCTTGTTCACATGTTATGTCCTATTTAGCATTTATTTGTGTTTGCTTTTCCTTTTCAAAAGGAATATGAGCGTTGTTATGTGGGAGCAATAGCTCTTGTACTCTGGCTGGCTTTCTAATAATAAAATTATACTATACAATAGTCTTTTCTGTTATTCAGGGATACATGGAAAAAATAAAACCAATGGTAAGGGATGGCGTTTATTTCATGTACGAGGCTTTACACGGACCACCAAAGAAGATCTTAGTAGAAGGTGCAAATGCAGCTCTGCTGGACATAGATTTTGGTAGGTATAGCCTTTTTGAGACACACGTTGCTATATACTTAAGTTGTGAAAGAGGAACACTAAATATAAACTGTTCTGTGCTTAGCTGTTCTTATGCCAGAAGTGTTTTGTATTTTGAGAGAACAGTGCTGTCTATGACTAGCAAATACTGGGGGAGGGGGGAAGTTTTTAATTAAATCCTTTTAAAAAGCTTTAGACTCTCCCAACGTTAATGATTTGAATGACAGTAAAGATCAGGTGACTTTTCTTAAATAAAGTGTAGCTATAATTTCCATGTCTACAAATTTCATATGAAATAATTGTATTTGTCTACGCAAAAGGAGAAGAAAAATGGAGAACTTTGAGAGGCAAAGTATATATGCAAAACACTTGTTGACTTTGAAGAATCTGCTTGCACTTTTTTAAACACTTTATATAATGGTTAGTTTTCCACTGCTTCAGGATGTAACGAAATATGTTGGGAATCTGGATTGCTAATGAGGCAAGAGTGACAAGATTATCCCAATCAATTTGAAATTATAAATGGTGCATTTTTTGTTAAAGCACTGTAATTTTTCCTTCCTGATAGAAGCCGCTTTTTTTAATGAGATTATTGTGTGTTATCATTATATTGTAAGGACAGGTGAATTATTATACCTCTGTATAGGCATAAGCAGCCTGTATGATTGGCTCCTGCATTTTGTCACATTTTTCATCGGTCTCACTGGCTTTGTAACTGTATCATTTTTATTGTTGGAAGGATGCTTAAGCCTGAAATTGAAGCCTGGAAGGACTACTGTCAAACAAATAGAAATTTGGCACACATTCTGCTTTCAACTGATGGGAGTTCTGATAACTGGACGTTTTCAAACATACTGAGTTTTAAAGCCTCTTCTTTTAAGAGGAAGATATGTCTAGGAATAATCACTGTAAACATAAGCACCAAGCTTTCCCATGATAATCTGAATATTGGAAGAAATTTCCGTTTTTAACAAGTCAGAAAAAAAAGAGGGGAGAAGTCTTCAAATATGCTTGTCACAGGGAAATGTTTTATGCAAAACAGATATTTGCAGAAAAGTCTAGGGGGCTTGTTTTTGTAAGTAGTGAGGATTTTAGATTTCATATAAATACAGGAAATGCAAGCAGTCTGAATCTCATCAGGTATGATGAGCTGTTTGGGTCACTTGGATTTTTCTCCTGCCTGTGCTGTGAGACCCCCACACACAGAGTATCTCCTTAGGTAGATACCATAGGTTAACCATGGGCTAACAATAGGCGAGTCCTAGTCAAAAGATTTGACAATGCAAAGTTCAATTATTGAGCATTCTGAATAAGGCTATTTTCTGTGCTTTGGTGCACAGAAGTCTTAATACTGAGGTGACTTTTGTGAATTTGTGTCTGTTGGCGGAGAAGATGGTAAATCCCCAGCCTGGCAGTCCATCCTGCTTTTCTGGAGCGTGTAATGAAGCTTGCGTGTGCTTGTGTCTAGGGGTGGGGGAGTGTGGTATTCTGTGTTTTTAAACACTGAGTGAGGCTAAACCAGTGCCAGTATACCAGGCTGGGAGCTGAAAATGGGTAAGAATTGTCTCATTGACTCTCTGACATCCACTAGCTATATTTACCTGTCAGTAAAGAAAAGCTCAACCACTGTGTCGTAAGAAAGATAAAAACTAGTTTGTGCTTGTAAACTGCTGTTACATATCACCTGTAAGCCTGGTCATTTTCTTGAGAGATTTGAGTTAAGCAAAAGAAGCTAGAGATATGTGAAACTGGGCTGCAGAACCTCACTGAACACAGTCTCTGAAGGATTTTGACTTTTTGAAGTTGTCTGTATTGCTGTTGGTTCCTTTTGGCTGTTCCTCTCTTGCCCATCTCTGACTCTTACACCAAAAGAAAAAAAGTGTGAAGCATGAGGTAAAATTCTCTCACTTCTATGTAGTTACTGTGTGGCTGAAGCTAAGGCCTGGCATGCTCTGTTTTGTCTTCCATTACCTGAAAAAATAAAAGTAAACGTAGGGATTTTGAGATGTTTAAGTCTTATCTTTGCTGTCCAGGCTGCTTTTTAAATGAGGACTGAATTTTTGACTAGAGACACTCTCACCACTAATGAACTAGACTGTATTCTAGGAGTGCTTTTTTTTTTCTTCTTTAATTGTGGAAATACTGTTTTTCATTTGGTTATGTAAGCAAAATTGTTCTTCCCAGAATTCTACGTGTCTTTGCAATTTCTGTTCCTTATAATGTGCTGACTAATTTGTGGACCTTGTATTTTATTTTTTCTCCCAAAATTAAAAATAGTAAATGTGTATTTTCTGAGCTTTTAATACTGTTTTCTTGTCTCCCTTCAAATTTTTACATTGTTCTTTTAGTGAGTATATTTTAGATAAGATAGCAATGCGTGGTTTTTCTGGTGTATGAATATGAATTATTATGTAATCAACTTTTGCCTCTGTACCAGTTGAAGTAAGTGGTAAGGTTCTACCTTTTCTAATAAGGAAGGATCAGACAATGTGCATACAAAGCTAAGAGCTCATTAAATATGTTGTTGACTGTAAAATACATTTATTGTGTGTTTTGTTTTTTAGTGTTGTAAATGCAAGTACTATTCCTTACCAGGTTAGAAGTTTTTTTTAATAGTCTAAATCAAGTGTTAGAACAAGTTTTTAAAAACTTTTTTTTTTTTTTTTGAAATAGGCACATACCCTTTTGTGACTTCATCAAACTGCACAGTTGGAGGTGTGTGTACAGGTCTGGGCATGCCGCCGCAGAATGTCGGGGAAGTGTACGGAGTTGTGAAAGCATATACCACAAGAGTTGGAATCGGTGCCTTTCCTACAGAACAAGATAACGTGAGTATTATCAGCCCTAGAGAAACAGTGGCCTGTAACTGGGTGAAATAACTTGACACATCTGTCTTCTGTTAAATCAGTGTTATTGGTTAAGCGCAAGTGGACGATGGTGTGTTTGGATGTCTCATTCTTCTGGTTCTATACTGATCTTACAGGACTACCAAATCTGATTGTCGGTTCTCAGACCTGCCTAAGGAATAGAAGGCTAGAGCAGGAACAAATTTTGATAGTATTACTCTTTCTTAGGAAATTGGAGAATTGCTGCAAACAAGAGGTAAAGAGTTTGGTGTTACCACTGGTAGAAAGAGAAGATGTGGCTGGCTGGACCTTGTGTTACTCCGATATGCCTACATGATTAATGGATTTACTGCGTGAGTTATTTTGACAGCTTTGCTGACAACTTGACATAAAACAATGAAATGCTACAGATTAGTGTTAATTGCACATATATTAGTAACATTCAGGCTGTTGTTATTGATTTGTTGATTGTTTTGATGTCTTGATAAATTAACTGTCCTTCATTTTTCCTAGCATTAAATGTTTTTATATTTGACATTTCCTTTCTTTCTTGTACTTGTAGCACATCATTATTTCTCATTTAAAATGATCCAAAAAGCAGTTATGTATCTTAGTCCTTGATGCTTCAAGCTACCCCAACCCCTGCCGTTCCACCAAACTGAAACCAAATTAAATGCATTACAAGGCCTTTAAAACCTGATATATTTTGTGGGGTTTTGTTTTGTTAGTTTGTTTTCAAAATAAGACAGATGGGAACCCATCAGTATGTTTAGCAGTATGTGTAAACGTAGAAAATTTGGATATGACTTTGGGATTTTAATTAAAATGAGAAATAGGTGTCTGAAACAAAACTGGTGTAAAATTTCTGGTAGATTGAATAGTGTAAATACACGCTTTACTTGAATTTTCCTGGTTTTATTGTCCTTTGTGTTTTTTATTTAAAATAGGATGCAGCGAGGTATTTACAGAGCCAGTGTTTGGTTGTTTTGGTGCCTTCACTGTAGGACAGGAACATTTGGCAGAGGACAGGAACAGACAGCAAAGGCATCATGCTATGGAACCATCTCAAATGAATGATCATAAAGTATCTTGGCAGCACCCTGACCAGTTTAAATTCTAACACGGAAGGCTGTAGACCACTCGCTTTAATTGGGGAATACCTGTTCTTTGAATTTTTGCTGTTTTCTTACAGTACGAGAGTTAAGGACGCAATAAAAAGGCAGTATAAGTTTCCTTTTTTTTTTCTTTTAATTAAAGTCACACCAGATAAATAGATTAGTGCCATATGAGCTATTTTTCTAAGGAAAGACAATTAATTGCAATGTGCATGAATTAGTTTTTCTTTTGGTATTTTTACAGTGTGATGAGAGTTGAGAGTTGTACTTGCTTAACCAGAGTAATGTTTCTTCATAGGCTGGCACTTACCAAATTGGATATCTTGGATGTATTTCCAGAAATCAAAGTTGGTGTTGCCTACAAACTAGATGGTGAAATCATACCTCATTTTCCTGGTAAGACTGCTTGTTTATCAATTTTAGATTTTGGTGAAATGTAGTCTGATACTTAAATACATTTTACTTTTACTTGTAAAATTTATGACAGGAATGTGTTACTTCAGCATCAAGCCATTAATGGCTCCCCAGATGCACCAGAGGCACCCTGTACCAGACCTGTACCCACATGCTAAAGATGCCTCTACCAAATACTATCGTTTGTCTACTAGACAGATGCAAAGTGCTGTATAAAGCTTCCTAAATGTAAATATTCTTTCTGCTCTATCTCTTTAATACAGCCTGCTTCAAGCTAAATTGGAAGTTGGTTTCACACTCTACACTCAGTGTCTTATCTCCTCTTCTAGCAGGACAAGTCTTCATTTAGCATGTGGTGAACCACAGGAGAGAACTGATCTGGTTGAAAAGCCAGGTTTTTCTCTTGCTGTGTTACTTTTCTAATGGTTCAGTTCCCTTTAATGGTTCACAGAGCAGCCAAAAACCTCACACCTACGCAGTGGAAAAGAGGCAAAAGGGGTCGGGGAGGAAATGAGCAATTAGTTTAGGTGAAAGCAAGAGTATTTTCTAATGCAGGACCAACAGTACATCAGCTTAGCGTGATAGAAACTGTAGCTCCTAAGGAGGACAGTGGTCACTTCAGTGATCGTTTTTACCTGAAAAATGTATCTGCATTGTTAAAATATTCAAATATCACAAAACATTGTTTTCATGGATAATGCATCTTTCTCAGTTTGCTATAATAGAGGTACTCCGGAAAAAGGAAGAACATTAACCAGTACTAAAGACTGGGCTTTCTGATTTTCTAATGTGCGCAGATGCCTATTTCAATTCTGATTGCTGCCTCAGGGTTTGAGGTTGGTCACAGGTTGCAATTTTTCATATGATATTATCAGCAGAGAACTTTTTGTGGGTGAGGAGATGAACTGTAGTCGTCAGATACAACTCACAGCAGTATTTACATAGTATAAAGATGTAATTATGTATAAAGGAATAAGTGATGATCTGCCAGTAGTCCCTGAAAATAGCACATATCTGTTAGGGAAATTCATAAGGAATTAGTAAAAAAATCTTGTGTTCCTCTGTGTGCTTGGGGGAGTTCTCTACTTGATTTGTCCTCCAGTATCTTCAAATAAAAGTGCCAGTTACGATCTGAATGCATACTGAATGACTGGCATGCACTTTTACTCAGGAAATTTAGTACTCATCTTGCACTAAACCAGGGAATGCTTTTCCCTCTTTAAGACTCGGATATTGCCTGAGTGATACCCTTATCAAAATATTAAGTAAATTTCCGTGTACTTTAGATAGCCTTTGAACATAATGGAGATTGCACGTTTGAATCGAGAGCTGCTTAGCAAATGCTTCATCTGTAGCCCTGTCATCTAATCTGGGAGCTGTTTAGACTGTCTTGTGCTCAAGCCAGGAGGACCTTCTTTCGCAGTCCATCATTAAAGATGACATAAATAGGTGGCCATGTTTTCCAGTACTAAGACTTCACTGATTACTTTTTTTCCTCCCATTCATTGTGTCTCGGATGGAACCAGAACCTTGTTACAAGTCCTGAGGGCAGACTTTGCTCCCTGTATATACCCAGGTAACAGGTAGCTGACCTTTGGTCATAGCAGCACAATGTGGCTCACCTGCCTAGCTGTATTTTTCTTTACTCTATGAACAATTAAGAATTCTGGTAGAAATTTAGTAGAAGCTGTTGTCTTTGCTGTTGATATGCTGTCTTCCTTAAGTGTCAGGAAGGAGTCTGAGCTGAACTTCTGGTAAGTTGGAAGATGCTGTCTCTCACAGTGCCTCTGTGTTCCACACCTCTCTCGTTGCTATACTCCTCAACATTTGGCAGCATTTTCAGCACATATGCTGCAGGTTACTTACTACCGCTGCCCCTGGCATAAAAAACAAAAGGTATCTTTCTTCCCACTTTGTGTTCTGCGGACCATTAGGTTATTTCTGATGTCTACAACACTGCATGCTGTGCACTTGTGTGTGTGTGTATATATATATATTTTTTTTTTTAAACTTGCCACTTTGACATTTTGAATGTAATTTAGAAGCGAACTAGTCTGGGAATCTCTTGCTGGCAGGGTATTTCTCTCTTTCTCCCCTCCCTACCCTCCCACTCTCGTGGAGATGGTAGTGATTTACCCTTCTTGTGAAATAACTGTCTCTAAATTAGAAGCACGCACAGTGCCCACCATCTCAGGAAAACATGCCATATTTCATATATTGTTCCTTTTTCCAGCTGGATCAGAGAATCTTATGAGTCTCACTAAGGTTTTTTAGCTTAGATTTCTGTGGACATTTCATAATCTCCTGTTAAGAAAGAACTAAAAATGTCTCGTAAATTTACAGCTGACTTCAGTTGGTATCATTGAGGCTGTAGTCTTCTGCTATGGAGCTGGCCAGTATCTCCTGTTCTGTTCAGTCATAGGAGTTTATGAAAGAAAGCTAGAGCTCCCTGCTGGCTCTGACCTGATCAGTTTAAAGGGAAGGTGAAAGCCATGGTCTCGTCCTGCTAGTGCCTCCTGTCCAAGTTCAGGCCTCAGTTGATCTCAGCTCAGACAGATACAAACTCTAGCTCAGGAGACTTTGAAAACACAGATCCTTAGGACATTGGGAGGTTATTGTGGAGAAGCTTTACTTCATGCTTGCTCTTTTTTCTTGTGCTCTTTCCTGAGGTCTCTACTGTAGATTAAAGATCTAAGACACTGTGCTAGATGCATGTAGGTCTGACCTATATTACTGTTTTTATGTCCAGTTTCTGGAAGTTGCTGCAGGATCATTCTGTTACAATCATGCAAAGATGCCAAATTTCAGCTATTATTGTTGAGTTGGAAGTAACATCACACCATTGCCTCTCCAAATTTTAGTACCAGACTACCAGATATCATTAAATCTGCTCTCTCTATAATATAATTCAGCTGTTAATAAGGAATATTTCAGAAAGCCTGAAAGATAAATCCCCTAAGGGAAGAGCTGAGACAAATCTAGGTGGTGACTACTTGTGTTACTACACTGAGCTCAGTTTATGGCTTGTCTTCACCACACATCATCTTTTATCGTACCTGCTGGAACAAACTGAGACAATCGTTTGAAACATAAAGAAATTTATCTCTTCTTTTTCTTCCTCCTTTTTGGGGAAGTAAGGAATTGAACTAATACAGAGTAATGGAAGACTGTAGACAAGATTAGACGATTCAATTCTGAGTGCTTTCAGCTTGCTCCCAGCTAGCCTCATCAGAGAGGCTTCAAAGTAAAAATGCCTGTGGATCTCCAAGATTAGGCATTCAGTCACTTTGCCTCTTCAGAAAGAGTGAGGCTAGCATCTTGTTCTAGACCATCTGCAATGCCCAGAGATTAGTTTGTAGCTTTCCACTTTGAATACAGCTGTTCTGTTTTACAGATCGCCTGGATGGCAGACACCATCTCAGTTGTTACTGCTGATGACATTAAAGAAAGTGCTTATTCTTGGCCTCTGCAACCCGGCATCCTTAATGTGCCTGTTTGTCCCAATTGATTCAGGATCATTTGCCTTAACCTGTGAACACCTCAGTCCAAAAATTGTGCATTTCTTCACTGTTCTAGGCTTTGAAGTTGGTAGAGCGTAGTCCTACTTCACCCTTACTCAAAAAGTCTAGTTCGTAAAGGCTGTCCTTACAGCATTGCTACTATTAAACTTGTCCCTGCACCAGGACAAATTGTTCAGTATGCTCAGCTCGAGTTTGTTGGCTACACACATGCTGGAGGAGATTAGCTATGTTGGTTTTGTGTTGGCATCTCTACTGTGCCTCTTGCACCTAAAGCCCTTTCCCAGGTCGACTAGCTGTCTTTGCAGGAGTGACTTGATCTGAGACATGGAGCCTGCATAAACATTAATTACAGTGCCTTTGGCAGAACCCTGTCTCTTTCAGGAAGGCAGGAATGCCTGACACCTCCCATTCTTTTTTTTATCAATGTGTTTTGACCATTTTCAGGCTTAAGGCTTTTGTTTCACTGCCCAGTGTCGTTCCAAGACTAATGTTCAGGTAGTTACTGGAATGATTCAATTCCAGAACAATGTGTTTAGCATCTTTTCCAGTACTTGAAATACTTGAGTACAGGATTCAGAGTTAACGGACAACATTGTAGTAAGTTAGTAACTAAAGGACAAAATGGAATATACTCGTTGCTTCTGTTCTGAGAAGGAATTGGAACAGTTACTGTTCATACATCATGTGGGACTCTGCACTGGTTGACAGATTCGTTGCAGAGTTTGGGGCAAAGGGTCAGCGGGCAGCAGAAGTCTGTTAGGTATAAACTACATCTTATGACTATGTTTAGCAAAACGGACACTCCTATGCCATTTTAAAATATGTTTTAACTGCCTGATACTTACAAGCTGGTGTCTGATTTTGCTTTCATGTCACTGAATTGCCTCGTGAGGGGGGAGTTGGATCTTGGTATTCATAAAAAAAAAAAAAATCAACATTTTGGGGAATGATTTTTCCTGAAAAGTTGTTTTCTGAACTGAAAAGATGGTGGTTTAAGCAAAATATGTGAATGTGACTGAGTACTGGAATTCTTGAAGTCTAAATCCTGATAGTTACTGGATTTTTTTTTATCTCTGCGTATGTTAACAAAAAAGGACACTTCAGCACCTTCAGTTTATGAGTAAACCTCCTTGTATAAGAAAAGAATAAAAAGCTTTACAGTTATGTGTTTAGAAGTAGAGAATATATAAACTTTGTAGACGTAATATTTTTGTTCCTGTTTGCTTCTCAGCCAACCAGGAAGTCTTAAATAAAGTAGAGGTTCAGTATGAGACACTCCCGGGATGGGATACGGACATATCAAATGCAAGGACGTTTGATGAGCTGCCAGTAAATGCACAGAATTACGTTCGCTTTATAGAAATGGAGTTGGGTGTTCCTGGTGAGTAAAACAGATTTTATTTTTATTTTTTAATGTTTTGGTTTTTTTTCTGCTCCATGAAACCTGTCTTGTACTTTGCCTTCATGAGCATTCAAAATACTGAAAACTAGTTTGTAGCTGTGCTTGTTCTGATGTACCCGGTGATACTTGTAATTATTGTTTTACTTCTTTTTATTGATCTGTTTAGCTGTTGAATTGAAAATTTTCTAAAGTTTTACTATGCATTCTTTCTTTGGCTTATACTACAGTTTGTGTTCAACTGAGACTCTTACAACTTGCTTAAGTGATTTTCGGATTGATTGTAATAGAGGTTTAGTTCTGCTGCTATTATAAAGTCAGTGGGATTACTGGTGTATTGATGTGATTAAATATATGTGACAGTAAGAGCTCCTAAACTAGTAAATTTCTCTTATGCTCCCTAATAAAGATGATCCTGTGGTTCCATCCACAGCTGGGAATTAGGAGATGATGCAAATCCTCACTTTTCTGACAGTTGCTATGTATCTTTTTTCCTATGATCTGGAAAACTGATTTGTTTATTATGGCAGCTCAAGACTCTTCCTGCTTTTCTAAGTTACCAATGCATTCTTGCTTAGAGAACAATAAACACAGTTATCATTTCTTAATGTACTAATACTATATGCTGTGCTTTTCTTCAGACTATGGTACTTAAGATCTTAAGCGCTTAAGAAGATAAGTTTGTATCTTATCTTAAGATACAATCCGATCTTGCTGTGTATTACTTTTATAACAAAAGTTTGCTTTTCTCTCCTGCAGTTAAATGGATTGGAGTAGGGAAATCCAGGGAATCAATGATCCAGCTGTTTTAAAGATTTCAGATGCATGGAAGAAAGCACACTCCTCAAAAGACTGCTCATTCTTAAATGCATTAGTAGCCCGCAAAGCAAAGATGTTGGAAAGATACAGATTTTTTTTTGCATGGAAAGAAATGCTAGAGTTGATACCCTCAAATCAATCGCTACTCCTGAAAGAGACTTTATCATGAACCTGTATCAGTTCTTGTTCAACTGCAGTTTCCAGGATGTTTGTCATTGTTCAAGGTGCCATCAGATTTTTTTTTTCTTTTCTAATACTTACTTCATCATGTAATTCCTGTTTGAAAATCTAAGGTAGCATTACTTTCATGACTGTTTATTATCCTCTCTCTGCTTTTGGCGGTGTTACTTCCCTGAAATTTTAGACAGTAAAAATAATGCAGTTTTGCACAGATAGTTTTACATCCTCATTATTTGTATTCCTAAAGCTGTTGTATTCTTAATGGCTGCTCTTGTGAGTGATTAAAGAGGGGAATTCTGATTTTATAATGCTATAAATGCTGTCTAAATTATTGTGTGATCTGTTTTTTTAAAAAAAGATGTGATGCCAAGTTGTTAAGAATGTCCAGTTTTTTTTAGCTGTGTAACACAGAAAACTTACTCTTTGTAACCCACAGAGGACACTCAAGTGTTTAGCAGGAAGTGTGCCCAGAAAGTTAGAAGACTGATATTGTAAAAAGTTCATTTGCAATGATTAAAGAACCGTTCTGATTTTGAGTTAAATGTTTTATAATGTTACTCCTTTTTTTTAACCCTGCACTTCTCCACTTTCAAGGCGCATATCTCAAACTGTTTCCCTAATTAAATGAGGTTATATTTGTATTAGGTGAGAAGTCTAACATTCTGATGCCCTTCTGAATTCCTTTCTACATAGCCAATAGAAGATCTTTCTCTGGAGAACTGGCAAAGCACAGACACTTTTGTAATTATAAATTGAAGATGCTTTAGAAATAACATTTAAAGTATTCAACGTATTTGCTTTAGATGTAGGGAAAATAACAAGTATTCACCTCATGACTTCTGACATATTTTGGCTTATTAGTGTTGGGAAATGTTCTAGAATTATTTTAATTTACAACCATTATTATATATTCCAAATAATCTGATTTCTTTTGGCAACGACCCAATAGTTACATATTCCCTTTCCAGATTTTTTGTGAATGACTTTGTTTTTAAAAACCATACTATGGTATTCATGTGCTTCCTTTTCACTTCAAATAAAACTTCCTTTGTTTCCTAAAAACAAGTTTGTGTCAAGGTGGGGCAGTAGTTGTTGACTTAGTTTAGCAGATTTTGGCTATGCAGGTGAATATAAGAAACTTTTAATGCAAAATAAAAAATACGAGGCCTTTGAAATGATGTCTTGGGTAACCAGATGTTGCCTGAAATGGACTAGATGTGTTGGATTGATGCTGTGGATTGATGCTGCTGTTGAGGTGTTCAGCACAATGTTTATGTTCTCGATTGGCATAAAATAAAATTGCTTGTAAGGGGAGGAGCAGCAGGGTTGAAGGATAAAACTAATGATATTTAAGGAGCATTCTTCTATTGACTTGTTTGCATGTGACAGAGCAGTTAACAGGGTGTGTATTTTACTTCTGTAATATGTGGAAAGAGGAGGATACCACAGAATGCTGGAGAATTTGGCAGATACATTGAGACACCTTTGTATCAGCATTGCAAGTAAAGATCATTCTCCTCAGCATTAAAAAAACAAACAAGTGGGGGCCTACCTGGTTCGAGCAGCGAGTAAATAAATGAGGGCATGCTTTCCTTCTACAGTGAGTGAATAAATGAGGACTTACTATGTAGTTGTGTTTCGCTTCTGCCAAGGAGAGACCTTCAAGTTCAAGACATATTCCAGTTCTTCCACTGCTGTTAACTCCCCTGTACAAACTACCCTTGCTTTTCAGTGGAGGAATTCATATTCCCAGATGCAGCAGGATTGCTAAGCAATATAGCTGTAGCCTGAAATGATGCAAAGGATTTGTGCAGTTAAAGAAACAAAACAGAATTGGCTTGGATGCAAGAGTGATTTATCTTCTTTTGATTTCTTTGAAGTTCGGCTGAGATTTTTCTTTGATTTTTCCACTCAAGTGCAGGCCTGGAAAGTTGAAAACATCCTCCTACCAGTACTAGTCCAGGTAATACATGGTCCAGGATCTGTTGGTGTATATTTACTCTCATAACCTGGAACGAAGAATTTTTTCTCTTTAAATTCAGATGGCTACGCCTGGGATCTGTAACACTTATTAGGTTGTCTCTGAATGCCAGGTGTTGCCTGAGCTTTGCTAGAGTGAATTCTTGAACTGGTGCACACACACTTTCCTGGTGTCACAGAATGGTTATAGAGCGGTTATATTCTACCAAATCCTCCCTTCCCCAGTGCTACTCATTTGTGCGTGTGGGGAAATGGGCTGGGCTGTGTTGTCACCAGCCTGAATGTTGGGGAAACAAATGTTAACGTGTTATGGAGATTGTTTCGATGCCCTGCTCTTGAAACGGTGCTGTGTTCAGCTGTGGAAGCAAGGACAAGGACAGCAACAGCCTAATACTCTGCCACCAGCAGCGAGTTTAGCAGGGGCAAAGTTACAGTCTTTGAAGGCGCTTGTGGTTTCTTCCTCTAGCCAAAATTCACCATTCGGCTTTTTCCCCCCCCTTCGTTAGTCAGGAGCCCTTTAGGCCTGAAGGAATTGCCACACTCATCGGCAAAAGGCTTTTGGCTGTCTGTCCCGGGGTAGTAGTAAGATGTAATGAAGGAAACCCCTTTGTACTTCGATGACAAGCACGTGTTTCTTGGGCCCTTCCCATATACTCCCTTCCTCTGTGAAGCCTCTTCTGTTGCTGGCGTGTGAGGGGAGAGGACGGCAGCGTAGGGGAGCACTGGAAGTGGAGTTTTCTCCAAGTGTCCTGGTAATGGGATGCCTTCAGGAGGCACGGATACCTGTTGGAGCTGACAAGGCTGGTGACAGACAAGGTATTTTGATCTCGTGCCGTTCTTGCTGGCACTGAAATATTTACGAGGTTGACTCTTGGGCTTGTGTGTTACGGCAGCGTTTAATAGCCCTGACGTCCCTGCGCTTTAGCGAGCCTCCTTTACTAACCGGGGGGAGGGGAGGGACCCTTTCCATTTGTATGCTAAGTGTAATCGGGTTTTGGAGTGTAGCTCATGGACAAAACCTTCAGATGAAGTGGCAGACATAATGTTGATGTAAAGCACGACAGCTGCTTTCGTCTGTCATCATCCTGGAAAGGGACTGTCTAACAGAAGATGAAGGTTTCCTTTTGCTGTCACGGCCAGCTCGCTGAATGAGACACAGTCGGAGGTTTGGCTGGTTGAGAAAAAGTAAAGGGCAAAGGAGCTGGGAGTGAAGATAAGGGACAACTCAGTCGGGTGATTTTTCTCCTGCCCATTCTCTTCCTCGTCTCTGAAACAGTGAAACTTCTCAAACCTGGTGGTGCAGTGATGAAGCACGCTTCTCGGTGCAAGGCAGCTCTGCCTGCTTCAGGCAGCCTGCTGTGCGCACACGCACGCAGATGGTGCCTTGCTGGCCGAGACTTAGACCTGTACACCGCTCGTTCTTGTTCCGAGTGTTACGACTCGTTTGACGTGCCATCTTTAAAACACCTGGCAACAAATGCACCGTCAAATATCTTCCATTCACTTGAAGCAGACAGTGTGGAGTTAAATCCGAGTGTTCTTCGCTGCCACTTTAGAACTATGAAGTGTGCATTAGCAACGTATTTTCTTACGCTCTGTTCGTTTCGGTGATGAATCAATTTGTGCATACATGCAGGTACTTACTCTTCAGCTCTGCCGATAGACACTGCTGGCATCACCTACAGTGTGTTTGAGTAACTGTTTTTAGATAACGATCTGCACAACTACAAATAGTTTGTCTTGTTCACTGGTTGCCTTCTGCATATTGCAGAGGGAACTGTGGGACACCCGCGTGCTGGTAGTGGAGAGAGGGCATGGCTTTGGGGTCAGGTGGCAGCTCCATTCTGGGAAAACTGAGATGCCTGTTCCCTTTTTGCTCCATGTAGTTTAGGACGAGTTTGCTTACAGCAGAGCAAACCTCCCTGGTTCATCTGCCGTGCCGCTCTCGATGGGAAGAACAGCACGGGTTGCTGACTTGTGTTGAGATGCAGCAAGTCAACTGCTGCTTTGTGTGGAGTTTGATCCACTGCAGTCGCTGGTGGTCTTTTTCATTATTTATTTTTATTCTTTTTATTTTTTATTTTTATTATTTTTATTTTTTCATTATTTTTATTCTACTTCCTGAGAGCTGAATTGTCCAAGTCAGGTTCGAATGGAGTTTCAGCTTCATAGTTTACTGGAGCTGGCTGCAGTTTACTGAAAGGTCTAGGCAAAAAGCATAAATCATTCTGTAATCTCATGCTGACATATGGTATGTAAATACCATGATCCACCCAAAGGGTAGCCAGCATTATAAATGTACTTTCTAATCTCCTGCTGAAATGAGCACTCAGTATAATGCAGCTGTAATCTAATAGATATTAACAGCCTGAGAATGTACAGTAAGACCTTAATAATTCAGTATTGTTCGACTGGCTCCATCTGACTTGTAATTAGCACGATGAGGGCTGTGCCTTTTGCAGTTGAGCAGCTAACTTCATCAGTTTAATGTTACTAGAAGTTTAAAACCATGACTTCCTGACAGGAATAGCCTATGACATTATAATTTTTTTTTAATTAAAGATATTTTGAATTGATGTGCAATACAACAAATTTTCATAAGGGGTGTAGAAAACCCCCAGCATTTTTTTTTTTTTTACAACAATTTCCATTCTAGATTCTTATATACGTAACACATGCAGGTCATGCAGCACTCCTGGTATGGCCAAAAACTTTTGGATGTAGTTTTGGTTTACTCTGCCCAGATTCTCTTGTTCCTCTTCCAGGCCGAAGTCAGAAACCATGATGAGGAGTTGTTGCAACGTTGCCCACAATGGGCAGAAAAGGGGAAGGGTTACTCCACAGGTCTTAGGGTTTTACCTCGACGCACAGGCCTACCCTGGAGCTCCTCCGCGTGCACGTGCCTTGTGGACCCCTCCTAGTTGCCCCGGATAGAACCCACAGCCGTCCTTTCCAGGGCGAACAACGGATCTGGTGGAGCAGGGAAACAGAAGGTAGTGATGGTTACGAGCAGGTGACTGGAGAGGGGGGATCCCACCCACCCAGGCTATGGAAGAGCAATTGTTTTAGGTGGCAGTTACGGACAAGAAATGTTTTTGTCCCAGTACAGGGTTTACAAGCGAAGAAGGGCTAACAAGGGACATGGCTAGCAAGGCAAAATCTTGCATCTTTTGAAGGAATGTGAGTTTGTGCAGGTGAGTGCACCTTTTGTTTTGGTTTGTTTTCAAATTTAAGAAATAAAAGCTGGGCAGACTCCTTGCCCCCTGCCTCCAGTACCCTTCTGAAATGCTTGGAGTCTGGAGCGTGTTTCTTACACAGCCGCTAGCCTGGCCTGTGGGCGTGGGGTGTGCTGTGTGTTCCCAGACGCTTACCCTGTGGGCAGGGTGGGTGCAGGCTCTGTGAACTCCCTTAGTTTCTTTGCGCAGTACGAGATGCCAAGTTCCTACAAACGATGTAAAATGTCTTTCTTTTTTTGTTAAGGAGTTGCTGGTGGACCTAAAAGAACTTGCTTACACGACTTGAAGGTAATAATCTCCATTTTGGTAGCAAAACGTGCTGTGGAATGGCATACCTGTTAGGAATCCCCCAGGCAGAAAAGAACCAGTGTATGCACATAAAAGTAAAGGTTCTACGAAACATTCAAACTTGCAGAGACATGGTGGGAGTTTCTAGAATCAGTTGCACAATATGAGTGGCAGGTCTTAGAGTAGAATCATAGAATGGTTTGGGTTGGAAGGGACCTTGAAGAGCATCTGGTTCCAACCCCCCTGCCATGGGCAGGGACACCTTTCACCAGACCTGGTTGCTCAAAGCTCCATCCAACCTGGCCTTGAACACTGCCAGGGAGGGGGCAGCCACAGCTTCTCTGGGCAACCTGTACCAGGGCCTCACCACCCTCCTGGTGAAGAATTTATTCCTAATCTCTAATCTAAATCTGCCCTCTTTTAGTATACAGCCATTCCCCCTTGTCCTATCACTACATACCCTTGTGAAAAGCCCCTCTCCATAGAAACAAATGCAGGAACCAGCTCGCTTCTTTAAACGGTATTTTATAATTCAGGACAACAGCGTGCTGTTCTTGTGACTCAAAGCAGAATTTTTTTGCAGACTGATTCATTACATCAGCGGGTCTGATGGTCTGCTCGTTTGTCACAATTAAGTAGTAATTTATTCTACCTCCTGAGGAATGAAATGTGGCTGCTGCGCGTAAAACACTGACTCACCAGTATTTGGAAAACAAAGCAAATGTTTTCTGTATCTTGTTGCTCATCAAGAGTCGGTGAGTTATGTTTTGGCCACTCCATGGCAACTACTTCAGTGGAGCGTGCATTAATATTACCGCTCCAGGAGCTTGATGTTAGACTCGATTCTCACCAGAGAGCTTAGTCAGACTATTGTTTTGAATAGTATCATGACACAGCTGTCTTAGGAATTCCTTGGATATATCCACAGCTCGATTTCTTTTTTTCTAAAACTAAGGCCGTTGCATCTTCCACTTAGTTGTAGAGCGCGATGTAAAAACTCCTTATCCTATTCAGTCTACAAAAGAATGTATTTTCATGCTTTAGATAATTTCAGTCAATCTTGGAAAATGTAGCTATAAAACATACAAAAGTGACAACTCCAACACTCACACACAATATGAGCTGTTGAGAATCACTGTTATATTTACCAACATTTCCATATCCCTGTCAGCCAGTTCTGCACAACTGTTGTCCTCATCATAGTCAGCAGCACCAACAGAGATTCCTCTCCTCTCCCCGGGGGTGATTCTTCCTCTCCTGTTTTACCCTTAGCCTGGCATCAGCAGGAAGCCTTCCTCATCCGTCGTCTTCGGGAAACGGGGGACACCCCATCTTCCTTCCTCCAGTGGGAACTGTGTGTTCAGGTGGCCGACCCAGCTACTGGAGACAGTGCCGGCAGCGGCTGCGTCCTAGCACAGCACTGACAAGCTTTGCTCCAAACCTTGGCTTGCTCAGTTGCCTCCTGGCGTATGCTTCATGGGCCCTCGTGTCAGAATTTATCTTCCATCCCAGATACACCCAGGAATATTTTTTAAATTTGCATTTGAATCCCTAGCTTCCAGTTTTCTCTTGTAACTTTACACATAAAACTTTAGTTATAAGTCTTGGAAGCTTTGGAGACCTGAAGTATTAAAAAACTCATCGTGCTGTGAACTAAAGTGGCTTTGGCCTTAACAGACAAGGGACATAAAACCCCGTAGGAAGGAGAGAGCCTGAGGCAGGGGTTAAATTGCTCACGTAGGGGCCTGCAGGGAGCCTGTGGCAGACCAGGGAGAGCAGTGCGTCCAGATGCTACGGCCACGCAGTTAAAATTGCAGGGCCAGCTGTGATCTACCTGCTCGTGCTAAGCAATAATCATCCATTAAAAAACAGCTTAATCTTCTTGTTGAAGTTTATCAAGCTTAACAGACTGAAAAAGGATTCTTTTTCTGTGATGAAACCCATTCCGCTTTTGAAAACTGAGGAAGCCCGTGCCAATCAAGTTTATTTAAGCGGTATTTCTGCTCACAGGCCAGGTGAACACTGAGGCTGCAACGTGAGCTTGCCTTTCCCCGCTCACACAGCGGGGTTACAGGCTTGGGTGAACGACGGAATGAGGAGTGGGAGAGCAGAGCTTGCAGGCACAGCCGTGGGGGCCGTCTGCCTGCGCTCCCGTTCCCTCGCTCAGCTGCTGTGAGCAGGTCCCTCTGCTCACCAAGCCTGGCTTTGTCACGGTTCCTCCTTTCCTGGCGTTAGCAGGGGACAGCCCCTGGGCCTTGGGGCAAGGGGAGCGGTCCCGCCGTGTCAGCCTTGTGAGCGCGTTTTGGAGTGCTGTTGGAGCTGATTTCCGAGCTACATTGCCGCTGACCGTATACAAAGTGGTGGTGTCCTGAAGACGGGGAGCCAAGGAGTGGTGGTGTCCTGAAGATGGGGAGCCAAGGAGTGGTGGTGTCCTGAAGACGGGGAGCCAAGGAGTGGTGGTGTCCTGAAGATGGGGAGCCAAGGAGTGGTGGTGTCCTGAAGACGGGGAGCCAAGGAGTGGTGGTGTCCTGAAGATGGGGAGCCAAGGAGTGGTGGTGTCCTGAAGATGGGGAGCTAAGGAGACCAGGAGCTAGACAGGGGAGGAAGAAAGCTAATCTATCGGCAAATCGCTTGGGAACTTGTGCCCCTGCACACCCGAGCCGCCGTCCCGAGTGCTGCCGCACTTTGGTAAATTAGGCTGTAGTGTCTGCTAGCCCTCAGGTTGCATTCTCCTCAAGTTACACCTAGGTCTGAGCGTAGGAGCATCTCCTGACAGTGGTGAAGTTTAAAGAAGAAAGTCAAAGGGTGAGAAAACAAAAAAGATCTGACGCAGGAGGGAGTCCAGGGCTGGATCTTTAAGGATAAACCTTTTTCTGATGTTTTATTGGATATGCTCTCCAGTACATCTGACTTGCTGTAGACAGAAGGTAAAGCTTTCTTTAACCTTTCCGGAATTAGAAATGTAGGCGTAATTTGAGTCTGGATTTTCTTATGCACCCTTCTGTCATGTCAGCTACGACCTACATCTTGGCACTGAAACAGGGAGACTTCAGGAGAGCCGAGGTGGGGCAGGGTAGGAGGAAGAAGAGCTTTGTCTGCTGCTGAGACACAGACCCCTGGAGCCAGGAGGGACCATGAGGGGCCTCGAGCCAGTGGGGCCTGGCATGGGAGGAGGCTCTCTGCCTTCACTGATCTGGACAGACACTTGCCCAACCTCCTGCTCTGAGACTTCACAGCCTCCCTGGTGGTCTGCTGTGAGGACAGGTTGGGAGAGCTGGAGTTGTTCAGCCTGCAGAAGAGAAGGCTGCGGGGAGACCTTATGGCAGTCTTCCAGTACCTGAAGGGGTCCTGTAGGAAAGATGGGGAAAATATTTTCAGCAGGGCTTGTTGCAACAGGACAAGGAGCAATGGCTTTAAACTAAGGGAGGGTAGGTTTAGGCTGGATATAAGGAAGAAAATTTTAAAATAAGGGTAGTAAAACACTGGAAGCGGTTGCCCAGAGAGGTAGTGGAGTCCCCATCCCTGGAAACATTGAAGGTCAGGCTGGACTGGGTTTTGAGCAGCCTGATCCTGTTGAAGACGTCCCTGCTCACTGCAGGGGGACTGGGCTAGATGACCTCTAAAAGTCCCTTCCAACCCAAAGCACTCTGTGATTCTATGATTCTATGATCTACTCCAGCATTTCAGCCTTAGAAACTGTCTCCTACCACCCACTCAGACCCCTCCTGCTGCACTTTCAGCTTGCTGTTCGGTGGTCTGTTTGCTATGGGCAGGGAAGACAGATTAGTCCCTTTTTCTCCGCAGCAGTATTTTGGGTATTTGCTACTTCCCAGCTGGTTTTTCCTCAGGCTGATCAATTCTCTGAAGCTCTGCTTGAAGGTCGTTTTTTGAGATCTCCAAGGCTGGCTGGCTGGTTTTTTTTCTCTGTCACTGGGGAGTTGTGGCCTGAAAATAGTCACAGTTTGTTCACTGATGTTTGCAGTGCTGAGTAGAAGGGATGGATGACATCATGTGTCTTGCATCAGGAAATCTAGTTATAGATTCTAGTATGATATTTCCATCTTTACAATCTCATAGCTTTGCTGATTCAGATTTCGGTCCATACTGCATTTACTCTATTGATTTTTTTTTTGCTGACACATAGAAACTTGCCCACAGCCTTACTGCATCGCAGCCTATTTTTCTCAGGGCGTTTATGCATTTTGTTAATATAATTTTAAACCCTTATCCTGGTTTCTAATGTACTTTCAGTTCCTCTCAGCTTTGCATCACCTGCACATTTGCTAAGTACAGACTCTATCCCCTCGCTGACTTCACCAATGAAAAACTGGGATCGTATGGAAGCAGGACCCATTCCGTGAATACATTTTGCTGCTTTGATGGTGAACCACTTGGCAGGGTGTGATTTTTTTTCCCCTGACCAGTTCTGTACCTACCCCAAAGCAGTTTTATCTAGACCACCTTCCTTTGTTTGCGTATGAAAACATCCTGCAAGTCTGAACATGTCACCATTTGAGCTGATCATAGAATCATCCTAGAACAGTTTGGGTTGGAAGGCACCTTATAGACCATCCATTTCCACCCACCTGCCATGAGCAGGGACACCTTCTACCTGACCAGGTTGCTCAAAGCCCCATCCAGCCTGGCCTTGAACACTGCCAGAGAGGGGGCAGCCACAGCTTCTCTGGGCAACCTGTGCCAGGGCCTCACCACCCTCATCGTAAAGAATTTATTTGTTACGTCTAATCTATATCTACCCTCTGTCAGTCTAAAGCCATCACCCCTTGTCCTGTCACTCCAGGCCCTTGTAAAAAGTCCCTCTGCAGCTTTCTTGTAGGCCCCTTCAGGTACTGGAAGGCTGGTGTAAGGTCTCCCTGGAGCCTTCTCTTCTCCAGGCTGAACAGCCCCAACTCTCTCAGCCTTTCCTCACAGCAGAGGGGTTCCAGCCCTCTGGTCATTTTTGTGGCCTCCTCTGCCCCAGCTCCAAGAGCTCCATGTCTTTCCTGTGCTGAGGGCTCCAGAGCTGGATGCAGGACTCCCGGTGGGGTCTCACCAGAGCGGAGCAGAGGGGCAGACTCCCCTCCCTCGCCCTGCTGGCCACGCTGCTGGGGGTGCAGCCCGGGGTACAGTTGGCCTTCTGCACTGTGAGCGCACATTGTCGGGTCACGCTGAGCTGCTGATACCAGCAGCTTGCTAATGCTGTGAAGAAAACATCCTGATCTTCACCTTGTGGTTGCTGAGCCATGTGCCAAACCAGTTTGCCTTGCTAAATCGACAGAAAACAAACTTGGTGAAAAATAAGTGAGGAGGTTCCTGTGGGTTCAGCAGGTTGACTTGTCCCACCAAAGAGTCCAAGGAGCAGCGGAGGTGCCAGCAAGGAGGGGATGACCCTCAGTCACAACACATAACTTCACACTGAGCCAGTGCCAGGGCCTTGCCAAAGCTGGGAGTGGTGTTTGCTGCTTCCCATGAGGAGAAAGGTTGAGTTTGCCTGTTGGATAAAAAATTGGGAGGCAAACACAAACAATGTTTTCTTTAATATCTAGCGAATCGTAACTAAATCGTAACTAATGATTAGGTCTAAGGTGATCTTAGGTAATCTTTTTTAGTCAGATGATTTTTTGTGCCACTTTTTTTGGTGTGAGAAAGCCCTGAACATACTTGTTCAGTCACCCGCAATTCATTCAGTAGTATGGGTGACAGCTCTGTATCCTGAATCACTGAAAAGCAGTTCCAAAAAGACATACAGGTCTCACACGTGTTCTCCCTTGCTCGCCTCGGTACCAAGCTGCTCCACAGCAGGGTGAAAGATGGGTTTTCTTCACACCGACCACCCGGCTCCCTCCCGCCTCTGACCATCACAGCGGGAGCCCAGCTCAGCTCCCACCCACACACAGGCGACGACGGTCGGGTTCAGCCCTGGCGTTTTGCAGCCCTCCTGTCTTCCCGTTTTCTCCCCTCAGCCAGGTGGTCCTGGCACAGGTGGAGACCTGAACCTGGTTGAGCAGCCTGCCAGTGCCGGGGCTGCATGGGAGACGAGGGGCAGAGAGGGACAGCGGCAGAGGGCACGTGCCCGAGCTGGCCCCGGCTCCGCTGCGTCGGCGGGTTAGAAGAGAAACAGCAATTTACCAATTCAGTGCTGTCAGTAAGGGAGAAAATTAGATACAGCGAATAAAGAAACCTGCAAAGTTATTTTTGTAGTCGTTCTTGAGGACAGAGTTGGAATTTAAAAGCCCCTTGGCTGTGACATCGGTTCTGCTTATGGCCATGGTCTGCGCCCAGTAGCACGCGAGTGGGAAACCTCATTCCTCACTGTAAGAAATCCAGCTCATTCCCATTTTTTTTTTTAGTATTTTAAACAAAGAAAAGGAAACGATCGAGATTTGCCTCTTGTCTGTCGGCTTTTTCCCCCGGAAGTTTCCCAGCGCTGCGCTTTCATGGAAGCTCACGCCAAGCATCACCTCCCTTTAGACGCTGCCCTTGGCGAAGGGCTTTGGGGCGGCGGCAGCTGGAGAGCTGACGTTTGCTGGCGAGCCGAAAGCGAGCACCTCTGCCGCCGGAGAGCCGCCGTCCCGGTCCAGCACCGGGCGACAAAGGGAGCCGCGTCTGAGCTGCGCTGAGGCTGCACTTGCCGGAAGAAACCTAACAATTCTTATTTACCAAATTGACAAAATCCTATCATTGCAATTAAGGGGATATGTAATTAACTGTGTCTTAATTACAGCAGCTGCCACTTCATCTGAATGCAGCAATTTGTGGAGAAACTGGGGGAGATGCTTTAAATTCGTGTGTGTAAACAGCGCGAGCACAAACAGCGCGGCGTGTGCGAGTCCCGGGGGTGCGATGCCCTGCCCCGGGGACGCGGGGCGAAGGCTCAGCCTCGCTGGCTGCCGCCCGCCTGGCCTCTGGGATTCCCTCAGGGAGGCAGAGAGCTTGGGAAAACCCCTCTACGAACATATCACCCAGGGGTTGTCAAGCCTCTTGCTCCAGCTCGGCTCGCTGAGCCGCAGAGAGAACGTTGCCCAATGCCGCAGCGACGTCCTGACGCAGCAAAGTTCTTCAAGAGCTCCGTACTCCCAGCTCCCGGGCTCTGCAGGAGCATCAGCTGAGATGCACTGGGCCAGACTGATTTCCCTTGGTCTCTTGCCATGCCCTCTCACGGCTGCGTGGCTCTTGCACACGGTCGGTGCAAAGGGCCAATGGCAGTGCGCACTCTGCCAGCCCGCCTGCTGTCTGTCCCCTTGCCGGCCGCGCGGCCGGGCAGCAGGCTGGCTCCGGCCAGCCACTGCGGGTCTGCGGGATGTTCTCGGAGCGCTTGCAGCCTCCGCTGCTGCAGCCTTCCCCGGCTGACGCGACTTATTTCGCGGGAGCAGCTGCGGGTGCCCGAGGCGGCCGGATTTCCCTCCTGCGGTACCTGGAAGGTGGTGGTGTTTGCTGGGTTTCACCACCGTTCCTGCCCGCCTCAGCGTTGCCTGCTCCTCCTTCCCGCCTGTAACCAGGACTCGGTGACTGGCTCTGCTGGTTTAGGGCAGTGAGTTGTGATGGGGCGGACATGGTTTCTCCACACCTGGACAGCCAGCATGAGGTTCCCTGTTCTTCCAAGGCAAGAGCCATGGGTGCTGAGCAGATAGGAAGAGGCTGCTGGTCCACTGAGACCTTCCAGCTCTGCTCCCCGACAGTGACTCCTCCTGGAGATGCTGCTGAAGAGCCATGCTATCTCTCTCCACCTCAGGAACGGGCTCAGACAATTCACTTGGCCTGGGCACGCAGCATCTATGCCTCAGGAACAGCTCACAGATACTGAGCTAAGCCCAGAACACGCTTATTGCTAGGCTGCAGCTTGGAAGGAGCCATGAGCCCCCTCACCATTGCTAATCAATAGGACTGATGCTACAAACGCTAAGGACTGCACCTGCTGGAGTTGGTAGACATCATTTGGGCTCCATAATTCAGCTGCCTTGGTTTGTCCCGCATGTTTCATACATGAAATAAAGCTGCTCTCTGTCGAGCCAGCACGGGAAGGAGACCCTGCTCAGTACCGGCAATGCCCCTCCGGTTTCCCAGCTGAAACCTAAGCCGTGTCAGTACCGTGTGGCATCCAAAAAGACTGGCTTATTAATGTGGACATCAAGAATTTTAAAAGATGGGATGACGTCCCATTGCTATTTAGATGGTGGCAGGTGCTCTCATGGACACTGGCGCGACCAGAATTTCATCAACCACCGCTGCTCAGCTGTCACAAGCTATCTTCACGTCATGCTGCGGGCCTCCGGATCGCAGTCAGCGGCACTTTGAGGAAAAGAAAAACGCAGTTAAATCTTGTTAAAACTTGTCCATGTGAATCTCTGAAAACCCACCCAGTCCTAGTAGATTTACATGCCAAATGAGGCTTCATGGAAAACTTTTGAAGTACGTTTCTTTTTCTGTCGTCTCTGGGATGGAGCCCTGCCCACGTGGTGTTTTTAATACCACTTACATTTGCATGAATACGTGCGCTTTGTTTCATTGACTTTCGTGTTTTGCTGCCCACACATTTAAAGGTAAAATAGCAGAATACTCCGACTCGGTTGTTTCCATGACACTTCTCCGTGGTGTTACTGGCTGTGCTTCGGGTATGGTCTTAGCAGGAGAAACTAAATAATAAAACCGCAGAAAACAAAGCCGCCTTTCAATTTGTTTAACCAAAGCGGAGCACCTAGGCAGCAGTGATGTAATTTTCACAGCTGCTGAGCACTTCAGCTTTCACCGACCTCATTTGTGGGCTCCAGTATGGGTACCAGGCATCTAGCTTTCGGTAACAGGATTCGGAAATGCCGCTCAGAGGTTCCCATTGCCATCCAAGTGACCTTAGCAACAAGCACAAAAGAAATGCAGAAAATATGACACCAGGAGAATGTTTTTTCTCCCCATTTCATAGGTGCAGGGTTTTGTCCTGCCCTGCTGACACTACGATCTTCACAGAGCAGAGTCACCTACTCAAGACCTCCCTTGACCCTGCCACAGGCAAAGTGAATTACGTTTGCTGTACCACTCGCAAAGCCGCAGAGACAAATCTGCAGTTGGTCACACTCAGGCTGTTTATATTCGAGCATCTGTTACATAGTTAAAAATGTGGGTTTTTTGCCATCGAGGTGTTTGACAGGAGCGAATGTCCGGCACCCAGGAGGTGGTGTGGCAAAGCTGTCGGTCCCTGCAAGCCCTCCCTACCCTGCCCCTGTTGTTTCGGCATCTGAGACCCCGGGACGAGAGGGGCTTGCTGGTTTTTGCTAACGCACGTCCCCGCTGACCCACACCATCGCTGTCACCCAAACGCTGGCCCCTCTCTGCAGGAGGCAGGCGGGGGCCACCGGCTCTGTCGGGTCGCGGGGTGAGAACAAAGGGCCGTGAGGAACTGGAATGAGACCACCAAATCCATTCGATTTATTTGGGATTTGAGCCTAAGTCTTCTGGGTGCGAGTGAGTGCGTTAACCCACTGTGGGAGTTAATTCCTTGCCTAGTCATTATTCAGGCATCATTAAAGTATGCATTGTGTTGGAGGTCAAATCAGATGACTCTAAAGAATTTGGAATGGGAAAAATGCTGGAGGTTTTTCAGCAGACTAAGTGTTTGGTTGTCTCAGTGTTTGGCTATTTATACTGTGCCTGTCACTGTGGCATGTCACTGTATAAACACGGGGATGCTCTAAATCTCTTGTTATTTTAACGGCATCAATGTTCTTCAGCTGGGGAAAAAAGAAAATAATTTCCCCCTGGAAGATAAGAGAGTAAGTGGTTTAACGTAAGAGCAGCTCTGGGAAAACCTCTCTTACAGGCTCAGCCGGGCAGAACGTCCCGCAGCTCTGCACGGGCTGGCACCAGCAGCACCCGGGGACGGTGCTCCCTGCACCCTCTCCTCGCGCCGGGGACCAGCCCCCACCCACTGCTGCAAGAAGGGCGACCCTGCAATAGCAGAGATGCGAAGGAAGGTGACAGCCTGGATCCATCTGACACTTAGAGAGAGGAGCAGCACTGCGTGACTCTGAGCTCTCATGCACGGGTGTAACTTTGCGCAGAGCTCTCCTCTGCAGAGGTAAGCTGGGTGCCTCGCTCAAATCATATGCTCTGGCACCGGGGGGGAGAAGCGACACATGGGCTGGATCAAGGAGTATTCGTTTCTTGGCGATTCACAAAGATACAACTTGTAATTGCAGATCCAGACATATGCTGCCCTTATCACATAAAGGAAAAACGCTGGGATAGTAGCTCCATGCTGGAGGGGGATCAGCGAGGCAGAAGCAGGAGCCCCGGAGAAACCTGTCTGGCTTTCTGGCTGTGGCAGCAAGGGGAAAGGACCCGGAAACTGGAAGCAACTTGAAAACCAGAGCGAACTGGTCTGTAACTGTAGCACAAGGTGACGGTCCCCCTCGGGGACACATGGTGGCTGGGGAGGAAGTCTAAGTACTGAGACTATTGCAGTGCTGAGCGACGGTGCTGGGAGAGCCTTGGTGTTTGGCACGCTCCTGCGAGGAAGGGCAGGAGCGCTGACGGGGCACGTTGGGGGTGACAGGCAAAGGGACCCTCCTAGTGCTGAAAGAGGCCTCCATAAACTTGAATCTGTGGGGTTTTCTTTAGCCTCATTTCATGAGGAAATAAAGCCTAGGTGATCACTGTGCTAGCTCCCTCCAGATGACTCCCAGACTTTCTGACCAGCTTGATGGAGGTGATCTCAAAGACGTTCTGTCCCTGCAGGCCAGTTCCTTTGTGCAAACAAGCACCTGAGATGAAAACACAAACCCGGACCCGCAGGAGCTGAGGTGCAGCATTAGCCGGGTGCGTCAAGGAAAGGGGGTTTACGAACCCAGGAGCTGCAGATCTGTGCCTTCTGCAGTGCCAAACAGAGAAATTAGCTGCTAAAGGGAGCACATCAGACAAGGGGTAATCCAGGAGCAGAATACACAGTTGTAAGGACCCAAGCTTCATACATTCATCTGCCCAGCAGTACCTATTTGTAATTAATTTCAAGATGAACCTGAATTTTCCATGGGTTTCTCCATCCAGGGATGGAATCGCGTTTCTGTACTTTGAAGTCTGCAAGGGGATGTGTGTCCTGAGCACAGGACTCAACGCAAGCCCCACACTGGAGGAGTTTAGGGGACACTGGAGACATACGGAGCTGCACTGAGATGCTCTGAGCTGCAGCGCCTGGTCGGCATGGGGGAACAGGGCCGAGGGATGCACAAACCTGAAAGCAGGAGGAGCCCCCTCCCACCTTCTTTGCCACTCTTCATGTGCAAGGGGCTGAGATAGACTGGAAGTCCTCTCGAGGCACTTCCAGCCCCACTGGCTACGAATCAGACACAGAGCTGAGACAGCGAGTACCCAGAATGTCTTTGTTCCTGGCCAGTAACGCAGGGAGCAGAGACCACTAAACACCAGACGAGGATCCAAGCCACGTCATTCATGTTGCCACCGAGCACGTGGGGGGCTGGCTCTGCGCATTAAAGCACAGCTGCCCCTGCTGCTGAATATCCTGGTTCAGGCGTTTTCTTTGTCCTGCAGCACGCGATGCTGGAAGCATAGCGTAAGGTCGGCTTCCTGAGGGGGAAATTATTTGGTGCATGGAGTCCCAGTGGTAAAAACCGCTTTGTGCCATGCCAGGGATAGTCCCGCTCCTGCATGCACCTGGATTTCACCCAAGGCAGATCCGTGCCCTCATTGGGAACAAGAACCGTCCAGCAGCCGTGTGCTTCCGTACACGGAAACATGCAAAAGCGGGGTCAGTCACGTACTGGAGTGCCAGACGTTCAGCTGCTGGGGCAGCCTGGGAAAGTGTTCTTTGTGGCTGCTTTTGCCTTCTCCCCAGATTCACCTGGACCAGCCCCTCGTTGCCTACCCTTTCCTTGACCTTATATCTCCAGTACAACGCTTTTGCAGGATACCTGAAGGACTTTTCCAGTGTAGCAGCTTCTTCCCCAGGTACGTGATGGCCCTCTGGGCTGACCTCTCATGGGTGGTGGGATGGAGGCTTCTGAGCCAACGCATCTCTTTGGGGCAGGACCCCTAACAGGCAAATACCTACTGATCAGGCTGTGTTTTTCTGGCAGCATGGACTCAGTTTACGAGGAGAACGAAGCTGATTGCACTCCTGCAGTGTTGCGCCTGCCAGCTTTGCCTTTCTGCTCCGGGCTGGCAGGTTGACCGGGTCCCGAATCCGGCAGCCGTCAGCCTGCAGCGACTGCGGAGTGCAGGCACGAGAGACCCTGCCCTGTTCAGCCCTAGGGGTGAGGCTGCCTGCGAGGGACCTCAACGCGCTTGACGCTGGCTGGGTGTGCCCACGGGGACGTGACAGCCAGGCTCCCACCGACACTCTGCCCCACACAGTAGTTAGACCATTTATTTTTTTTTAATGTTAAAGAAATATTACAAAAGAATTACACTGGGGCTTGCTAATTTAACCTCTGATGGCACTCATTTAACACCTCGGTGGAAGGCTGCGATGCTTGCGTCTTGTTCTCCAGCAGCAGCAGTGCCCAGTGATATCTTTCAAAAGACAACTGGGGCAGAAGCGATGCTTATGCCGCGAAATAGGTCAAACGTGATGCGACACCTTGTCCGTTTAGCTGTGAACCCCACCATTGCGCCTCGGCCTCTGTATTGATTATCTGACGGTTTCAAAATGCTCCTGAAACCTCTGCCTGTCGCCTCATATAATTGCATTAAGGAGCAAGCACTGGCCCTACGTCCTTTCAGCTCAGAGGATCCAGTTATTATTTCCCATTTCTGTAGCCCAGGAAAAGAGAGAGGGCTGTCTCTGTGCACAGATGGCCTCTGATTTACATCGGGAGCCACGGGGTTAGGGACTGTCCCAGCAGAGCAAGCACGCTGGCCTTTCTGTTATTGAACTGCCTGTGAATGATGTGCAGTCAAAATCCCGGCCACCTGTGGCCGTGAAAGATCCAGTGGTGCTTTTTGCAGGGCTAACACCCATGTCAGGGACGGTGGCACGGGTGGAAATACGCTCCAGCTTCCTAAATCCAACTTCCTCATTAAATTGCAAGGAAGAGGCATAATCTCCTTCCTGCCCTGGATTTTCCCGTGATGTTATTAAACTGTAGGCAATCAAATAGTTACTGCCTATTGCCCTAGCGCTGGGAGCGTTTCTGCTGTGAATTCAGGAGATCCTAACATGTCGTTGCAGCTTGTGAAGTGCCTGGGAACGGCGCTTGCTGCCTGGAGAAGAGCTCTTCTGTCCTGCAGGCATTTTTATGAGGCTGTAAAATGTTCCCGAGTGTGCTAAAGACTGAAATATTAGCAAAATTATACATAAAGAAAAATAATGCACTTTTAAGTTTAATTTTAAATCATTGGATTTGTGTGAAAGACTAAAACTACTGGGGAGAAGGCTCAGCTCTGACAACAGCAAGGGTGCAGCTGTGTCACGAGTGGGTGCTTCGTGGTGTTGGGAGGAAATGCCTGGAAGCAACAGCGAACACACGCCGGCTTGTTCTTCCCCTAATTGCATGACTTTCATTGAGGAATACACAAAATTAGCACTTAAAATTAGACTCCGAGAGCTCTTGCTTAAACGAAGAGACTGTCAATATTTGCAAAGCAGTGCTTGGGCTCACCCAGACGGTATCTCAGTACGTCGCACTTGAACGGCTGAATACATGGAGCACCCTCTTCCCTTTCTCTGCTTAATGAAAAACAAAATGGGGAGAGCCTGATTTTGCTTTTCATTGCATTTTATTGCATTTGTTATTGCATTCAGGTTTTTTCCAGATGCTCCCAACCTTGGTCTTGAGTTTTCAGCAACTCCTTCAAACAGCAGACTCAGTGCAGTGGTACGTGCTGGCCTAAGACTATATGAAACACAAAACAAAAGGGGAAAAAAAAAGAGACTTTTTTTCCAAACGTTGTAGGTTTCTGCTTCTCTAATATCCCTTTCTCTCTGACTTGCTAGATGAAATACTCAGAGCAGACATTGACTGGTTCCAGAAGGAGTGCGTTGCCTGCAGGCTGAATTGAATTGTAACACGACGTGATCTCGCCAGGATGGCTAGGTAAAGCATCCCATACAACACCCTTGTTTCTTGCACTTCTATCACGAAGAAATAATAATGTTGAAGCTGATGGGCATTACCATCCCAGGTGGCTCACGTCTCTTTGTGAATTTTTTGTTTTATTTTGCTGGAATAGCAGGACACAAGAGCCTGGTCCGAGGCAATTTCTTGCTTCTCAGGTAGGGCCAAACTCTGCTGGATCTGTAGTGCTGCAAGCTCAAAGCATCCAGAGTGAAGGCTTCTGGCCTTGAATCTTTCTGCGCTCGAAGCATTTCTTATCCACCACTGACCTCGGACCCCCTTGGTATCTCTGGCTTTTGCAGGCAGCTGGCTGCCCTCCCTCACAAAACCTTCCCCATCTCTGTCTCCCAGGCGACAGGGACGCTGATTCCCACCCCAGGGGACAGAAAGTCTTGCACTCCACAGCAAGCCCGGCTGCTTCCCTGCCCTGCTGCATCCACCACCCTGCACCCACCTTGCTGGGGGCTCTGCTGGAAACCGCAACAGCGCGGGCGCAGTTCACGTAACGGCGCTTCCCACCGCTTCCAGCTAGAGCTCCATTTAACAAAACTCTTGTAAGCCGCCGAGTACTCTATAAAGCAGGCTGAATATTATTATCTTCCCCGTACAGCCGGGGAAACCACAGCTCAGACGCTTGCTGAAAGTCGTGTCACATGAGGACCTCGGTTTCCATTTTCCTGAACTGATGCCCTGGGCATGGCACCATGACGCATTCACCGGTCCCCCCATTTCTTCACACGGCAGGTCCCCAAATGCGAGGAGATGTTCCCCACCCTGGGAGTGCTTGCTGGCCCATCCCTGAGGCCAGGGGATACAATTTCCATCCCTGATTTCCTGGAACAAACCAGCCATAGAAGCAGAAGTATCTGACAAATTTGGTCTGGCACAGACTGTTCAGTGCAAAACTTAATGCAAATAAGAGAAATGTCAGTGCTAAAAGAAAAAGAGTATTTAGGAAAAAAAAAATAAAAAATCTTGTGCTGTTTTGTGGCATTTTGCATAAAATAATGAGACCAAATATATCACCATTGGATTTGAGCCAGAGAAGTTCATAACGTCTAATCCAGCTGGTGGATCATGACTCCCTTCATTATTTAAAGCAATGCTGTGGGAAAAGACACACAGCAAAGCTAACAAGATGGTGCTTGAGCTGCCATACTCCTGGCAGCTGAACAAATGCGGCGTGCGTTTTCTCACACCAGCAGGGAGAGGAAGGGAAAACGTGGAGCTAACGAGGAGCCCAGCATCCCCTCACGACGCAGGCTGAGCCTCACCCGCTGCCATCTCCCCTGCGCTCTGGCTCCGCTCGCCTCAAGCGACCGCAG